>NC_063044.1:66694844-67034921 GCF_018812025.1 Megalobrama amblycephala | reverse complement strand
AGTTACATGACATTTTTCACTAGCGGGGTAATTACGGTGCTGTTTTTGAAGCAGATAAACTTACAGTTTCTCTATTAGTAAAGACGCTGCTGCCGAATACTGTTGAGACGCACAGTCTTGTGTAATTCAAACACACTTAACACACTCTTTGTGAGCTGAGGCGACACATTAAGTCACAGGGATGATGTCATCCTTTTTCTCTCTCTTTTTTTGCTTGTTTTGCTCTTAGATGTGACCTTCCTGCCTGATCCAGCATTGACCTACCGCACCATCGGAGGAATCTTGGACTTCTACATGGTGCTGGGTCCCACTCCAGAAGCTGTGGTTCAGCAGTACACTGAGGTGTGTGTGTGTGTGTGTGTGTGTGTGTGTTTTATTCCTGGCTTGATGAGGTTTAGAAGCTGGAGTCTCTCTCATTGCCCACGGTAAACTCAATCTAAGCAGATCACCGAAATAAGATTGGAAAACTCACATGTATAAATGAAATACATAAATATCTATGTTCTAAAATCTATTTGCATATTCTGTCAAATATTTCTCTCTCAGTTTGTGCATTTTGTTTGACAGATGATCGGCCGCCCGGTTCTTCCAGCCTATTGGTCGCTTGGATTCCAGCTTTGTCGCTACGGCTACGCCAATGATGCAGAGATCGCAGATCTTTACAAGGACATGAAAGCTGCTGAAATTCCTTATGTAAGTGATCTCATCCTTCAGTGTGAATGAACAGTGATGTAACTCTCACTGACCTTCAGAACTTTAGAACTTCAGGAAAATTGTATTTCTCACTGTAAATACCCCAAGCAGTTATTCTGCAGTGATGTGATGAAAACACAACATTCTGTGGCCATTTTTAAACCAGGAGAAGTCACCAAATCATAAAGTTCATCTTTTTTTTATAAAAATGCCATTATAGTCCTTTTATTAACAGCTATTTTAAAGACAAGTATCATTAGCAATGTTTCCTCTAAGCAGCACGTACTTCTGACGTCGTGGTCATTAAGTTTAATGATTCTAATATTTGACCTTTGACCCCTCAAAGGATGTTCAGTATTCAGACATTGAGTACATGGAGAGGCAGATGGACTTTACGCTGGACCAAGTGAACTTCAAGGGACTGCCTGCTCTGGTGGACCAGATGAGGGCCGAGGGGATGCGCTTCATCTTCATTTTGGTACCAACAATTCTCAATTACTGGAAAGTTGCTGGAAAGGATGTTGTAATGAGAACAGAGCTTTTGTAGTCTGATATCATTATGGCCAGTAACATGCAGTGAAATGTATTCTGTGGCAAAACCTCATGCTTTGTTTGTTTGTGTGCTTCAGGACCCGGCTATAGCAGCCAATGAGACTAAAGGCTCCTACCCTGCGTTTGATACCGGGATTGAAAAAGACGTTTTCATCAAATGGCCTCCTGAGCTCAGCAATGACATTGTGTGGGGAAAGGTACGACAAACACAGAGAGGAAGAAGAACATATCTTGATGTATTCTGAGGCAATACCTCATAGTTTTGTGGGCGTGGACATGTACTGAAAGCAGGAATGATCCTGAACCACTGATTTTAGCTGTTGTTTCTCTGTCATAGGTGTGGCCTGATTATCCCAATGTTACTGTGGATAATTCTCTGGACTGGGATACTCAAGTAGAGGTATCTGCCACTCTCTCTCCCTCTCTCTCTCTCTCTCTCTTGTTCTGTTTCATTATCTTTCTCCATGTTTTGCTTTCTTTCTCTTTCTATCTCTCTTCATCAGAGAGCTGGACATCTTTTCTCTTGTTCCTCCATATTCAAGTCTATTCATATTGGAATTTATCAGTACAATGGGCTTTAATTGCAAATGCAGTCAAGAGAGATGAGTGTGACATCATAGATACTATCAGCCAATCAGCATGTAGAAGACACACAATCAGCCAAAGAGCACATACTCAGCTAATCAGAACAGAAAAGAAGTGAATCAGCACATTACTATTTTAACAAATTAGCAAATATCCAATCAGTGAAGTGATGGTTAAAGCATCTTGTCCAACTTAACGTTTCTTTTATTTAAACTTTCAGCGCTTCAGATCTTTTGTGGCGTTCCCTGATTTCTTCAAGAGCAGTACAGCGGAGTGGTGGGGAGGACATATTAAAGACTATTACAACAAAGTCATGAAGTTTGATGGACTTTGGATCGTGAGTGTTTTGTTTTTTAAATTTTTCATGTTAGAATGAATTGAATTCATGAATTGAAATTGTTCAAGATGTTCTTTGAGGATGTCTGTGCCATTACATGCCATTGTTGCTCTTAACACAACACATCTAACTCTAACAATGAAATACCTATAAAATCTGGGGAAATGATAGAATCATAAGAATGTTAATTCAGAATACATCTTACTTGACAGAGTCATGGTGAGCTGTTCAAGAACATGTGATGGTTTAGCATAGCCACGCCCCATTTCTACGCTCATTTGCATATCATCACTGTTTTCTCCTTTGGATTCATTGGATGATAACACTGTCATTGTGTTGTGCTTTCCGAAGGACATGAATGAACCGGCCAGTTTCGTGCATGGCACAGTTGGAGAGAAGTGTCTAGGGGACCAAACTTTGGAATATCCTCCATACATGCCCCGTAAGTTCTTATCAGCACATCCTGCCATGTATAGTATATATATATATATATATATACTGGGGAGTTAATGTGTCAGGGAAAAAATAGTAAGAAGATATTATTAATTAATTAATTAATTAATTAATTAATTAATTGATTAATTATTATTATTATTATTATTATTATTATGTATTAATTATTTATTAATAAACTAATGTTTTCTGAGCCAGTTGCAGCTGCAAAGATGAAGTTGGCGATGCCGACTCGTCATCTCTGCAGGATAATGAACACACCTTAATGCACAACCTAATTGCATAATCAGAGTGGATGTGTTTTTGTTTAAAAGTAGACATTTTAAGCTTTCTGCAGATATATTTCTCATGTCTGTGAGGCAAGTATACACTGTGTTTTGGTTCATTTTTGTGACACGCTCCAAAAAGAAGTTCACAGAGATTGAGATGGCAGAAAGCGTCCTGTTTTTTTTATATTTTTTTTTTTACAAAGGCATGTTTTGTTGATATTGTGAGAGTATGTTTCGAATGATGTATTACTCTTACCTGTATTACCAAAAATCATGGAGTATTTTAAGTAGTTTCCACTGTTATCAGGAAGAAATGCAAACAATTGCGCCGATGCCTCCATGTTGTGAAGTAAGCGTACTAATACTTCAGCTTCCACATTTGAATATGCAGCTAATAATAGCAAACATTTATCCAAGTTAACGTTCGAGCTAGTGGCCATGTAAAGTTGCTACTGCTTACATGTTTCAAATGATAAGTCATACTTGAGGTCGATGGATGATAGGCGAACATTTTCATTTCATTGCCCGACATACAATAATTACCACAAGGACCTGCCGATAACATTCTGTCCCTCACAAACTGTGTGTCTTCATGTGGAGTTTCTTTTTCTGTGACAAACTGACTAAAAAAATTCATTCAACTAATCCTCTTCTCCTTGACTATTAAGGTGGCACCTGAATTTAGCACTTTCTGTCCTAAATGAATCTGCCCTGTATGTGTGTGATCTTTTCTCAGGACTGGAGTCCATGCACAGAGGTCTGAACCATAAGACTTTATGCATGAACAGCGAGCAGATCCTTGCTGATGGCACACGCGTCAAACATTATGATGTCCACAACTTGTACGGCTGGTCTCACACCAAACCCACTTACGAGTGAGTTTTCTGTTCCTCCACATTCAGTATTAGATTTATTTCTCGTTGTTCTGGAAGGAGTTTTAATTGCTGTGTGTGTTTGTGTGTATTTTACAGTGCTTTGCTTAGCACCACTGGAAAGAGAGGTGTGGTAATTACCCGTTCAACATACCCGTCTAGTGGTCGCTGGGCAGGACATTGGCTGGGAGACAACTATTCCCGCTGGGACCAGCTTCTGAAGTCCATCATAGGTGTGATGATAGCTGCTTATTATTTGGTACTCCTTGGTATCTACTGTACAGTTCAGTGTATAAACTGAATATCTATATACATGAAAACCAAACTCTCTTTCTGTCTTTCAGGCATGATGGAGTTCAGCATATTTGGCATCTCTTACGTAAGTGCCTCTCTCATCCTATTGATCATTTGTGCTTTATTTCCTATCAAATAATGTTGTTAGTTCAGTGTGGTGCATTACACTAGCATGCAGCCATTACACTGACTCCAGAGTTTATCCGTTTTTTCAGAGATCTATATTTGTGTTTCTCTTTCTGCTTGTGTTCTAGACCGGCGCTGATATCTGTGGCTTCTTTAATCATGCCGAATACGAGATGTGTCTGCGTTGGATGCAGCTCGGAGCTTTCTACCCATTCTCCAGAAACCACAACACCATAAACATGCCAGTAAGAACACACACATCACTTTCTTATCGACAGATTGAATATTTTTGGTCCAGTTTGACACAAATGCTCGATTATCTTATTCTAAGCCTATAGGTAGTACGAATATATTATGTCAAAACTCATTTCCTTTTTAAAAGCTCTCATGTTTTTCATCACATTATAATAATTTTTGGATCTAAAAAGGGGATTTTCCCACATGAGAGTATGAATGGTGATAATCTGATGAGTTTGTGTGATCTTTGACAGAGGCAGGATCCTGTGGCCTGGGGACCAGAGTTTGCTGCTATGTCTCGTGATGTGCTGAATATTCGCTACACCCTCCTGCCGTATCTGTACACACTGATGTACGAAGCTCACGCTCACGGAAACACTGTGGTCAGACCCCTGCTGCATGAGTGAGTGTTTCTCTGCGTTTCTATGCTTTTCACGATATGTATTGTGTAAAGCGCTATTCAAATAAATGTGAATTGAAAATGTGTGAATTCTCAAGAGTTCATACACACATGAAAATAATTGATGAAGTCATGTCTGATGTTGATGAGCTCATGCCCAGTGTTGTTGAGATCATGTTCTGCACTGCAGGTTTGTCACAGATGAAAATACATGGAAGATCGACAGGCAGTTCCTCTGGGGTCCGGCTCTTCTGATCACTGCTGCTCTGGACCCGGTACTGAACACACACAAACACAACTCCACTATGATCACACTACACAAACACATGAGCCGTAGTCATGTTTAAGTTTTGAGGTTTTGCTCACATACCCTGAACTGATTCATGTGTCGTTTGTGTTGTTGTTTGTTCATTTCTCATTGGTTTTGTTTTGTGAAGGGTGTTACTGTGGTCAGGGGATACTTACCAAACGCCCGCTGGTACGATTACCACACGGTGAGCAATTTATCAGCATGCAAATCTTTATTAGCATGTCAATGAAAGAAGCAGTCATAATGCAGCTGGCTTTATACTGACTTGGCTTTTCTTATCTGCTGGTATGTGATTGATCCACCAGGGTGAAGTTGTTGGAGTGCGAGGACAGTTTGTGGATATGGATACACCATTATCGAAGATTAACCTGCATGTGAGAGGAGGACACATCCTGCCCTGGCAGAAAGCAGAGACCAACACACACTACAGGTCAGGCTGCTCGCCATCTTTATGAGGACTTCTGACATTTCTCAAGAGTTGCATTGTATTTCCACTTTCAAAAAGGGTTTCTTGATCCACAAACAGTCAATTTTTTATGTCCATATTCCATAACAAGATGACCAAGTTTCTGAAAGGAAAAGAAGCGATTCTGGCTTGAAACAAGTCGTCAGTATTTCAGTCTCACTTCCTGCTGACCTTACATGCATTTGAAACTAATTTGCATAATGCCAGCCTGTGGTCTTCGTTGGCTGAACAGCGTCTCTTTGCCCCGCCCTCAAACACTGTAGTTGTATCTGAGACTGGAAGAGTTTGGTTCGTATTATTAAAGGTCCCGTTCTTCGTGATCCCATGTTTCAAACTTTAGTTAGTGTGTAATGTTGTTGTTAGAGTATAAATAAAATCTGTAAAATTTTAAAGCTCAAAGTTCAATGCCAAGCGAGATATTTTATTTAACAGAAGTCGCCTACATCGAACGGCCAGTTTGGACTACATCCCTCTACTTCCTTCTTTAATGACGTCACTAAAACAGTTTTTTGACTAACCTCCTCCCACAGGAATACACAAAAAAGGGGGCGTGGTCTTGTTGCGCTCCCACGGAGAAGAGCAAGAGTTGTGTTTGTAGAGTGTGTTTGTCGCCATGTCGTCGAAACGCTGTTATTTTCATCCCGCAGTCCAATCACCTTTGTTTGGCCTTCCCAGGAACGCTGTACTTAGAGATCAATGGTTACAATTTATGTTTAACTCGGTTCCCGAAAATTATAATCCACATGCAAAACTATGTGCAGCACATTTTGCTGAGGACAGCTTCCTCAATCTCAATCAGTTTAATGCCGGATTCGCACAAAGATTATTCTTGAAAGATGGAGCAGTTCCCTCTTTGTCTGGAGAATAACACTGAGTGCGTGCATCTCCACGTTATGGTAAGAGGTGTGACCTTTCCGGGCAAGATGCGCTAAACTGCTGTCGAATCACAACACAGGAACCGCTGGCACAATCAGAACTCGTTACGTATTTCTGAAGGAGGGACTTCATAGAACAAGGAAGTCATCAGCCCGTTTTTATGACAGTGGAAACAGCGGTATACAGATAAGTAAATTATGTGAAAAATACTGTGTGTTTTTTACACGCAAAACATGAACACATGTTATATTGCACACTATAAACACAATCAAAGCTTCAAAAAACCACGAAAAACGGGACCTTTAATGTCGAGAAGATGCTGTTTTCTGCTGCCAAAGCAAATCCACTTCAATAAGATTGATACAGTAAAATGAACACCATTGTTGGTTTCTGACCAATCACAACAGACATACTGTGAGAAAAGAGCAGATTCTGCAATGGATATAATGAGAAAATTGGAGTGTTTTTGACCTTGGATACATTACAACATTAGAAACCCTTAAAATATAATAGGGGCACTTTAATATGTAAATATAGGTGTTAAAATGTTTGTTCTTTTGATGTCACAACACTAATGTAATGTTCACTGTTTTGTTTTATGTTTTTTTTTTTATTATTATTTATTGTAGTCGTCAGAATCCTCTGGGTCTTCTTGTTGCTCTTGATGATGGAGGTTCGGCACATGGATCCCTGTTCTGGGATGATGGAGAGGGAATTGGTAAGTTATATTAAGTGACCACTGCAAATCCATTTGTTCTTCGTGTCAGAAGTAGCATAGGCGCTTTGGAGTGTGTCAGAAATAGAACAAGGCATCAGTTTGTTGTGGATTTTGTGTGCTGCATTGCATCCGGTGTACACAGGGTAATTAGTTAAACTGAAACATTAAAAATATAAACAACTAACTGAATTTAGTTTGATGGCCTTTAACCTTAGTTTTTATATCTGATATTCTTGATTTTTATAAGCCACCCGTCCATTTTGATTTTAGTTGTTTTTGTTCAAATTCAGCCAAACCTGCTGTAACCATAGCCAATGATTAGCTGGGAGAAGTGTCAAATTGCCCTGTATAGTGGATGGCTAAAGATTTTCAATATTTAATTTTTGGAGTTTTGCCATGAAAAAATTGAGGTACAGTAGAGGCATGTATTTTTGATAAGCCTGTGTTGGATTTATTACTTTTACCTTATAGTAAATGCTATTATTGGTAACATAATTAAGTGTAAGCACTATAAACAATAAAACACTGTTCTCAATATGTATCTTTATATATATATATATATATATATATATATATATATATATATATATATATATATATAGATCATTCTAAAATGATAATTTTATCACAGGGTTTTTTCCTGTTGTTCTCTTAATCTTTGTTTTTCTTCTTTCTCCTTACAGATACTGTTCAGAATAAGCGTTTCCTCTTGACAACTTTCACTGCATCTTCGGTACGTTTATATGTTTTGATGTTATAGTATATATGTTTATATGTTATAGTATATGCTATGTGTGCTTTTCTTTCAGATTTGTGGTCATTAAATCCATTAAAGTGTCCATTTCACTTAAATCCAAACATCCATTTATAAATCAGTCCAGATCCAAAACTAGATCATGCTGTAGCAGCTCAAGGCCACATCTGGACTTCCTGTGGGTTTGATGATGTGGTAACACTTTAGTATAGGGAACACATATAAACTCTTAACTACGGCTTTTCCCTCAATAAACTCCTAATTTACTGCTTATTAATAGTTAGTAAGGTAGTTGTTAAGTTTAGGTATTGGGTATAGGATTAAGAATGTAGAATAAGGTCATGCAGAATAAGGCATTAATATGTGCTTTATAAGTACTAATAAATAGTCAATATTCTAGTAATATGCATATAATAAGCAACTAGTTAAAAGACTCTAAAATAAAGTGATGTCTTATGTGCTGAGATTATTTGAGCGGCTCTATGGAGTTGAGAAATGTTTGTAACTCAGCTAGTTTGAGTTGATGTTACATAAAATTCTGAATTTTGTTTTTCATTATGTTCTAGTTAGGTCTAAGTGAGTGAATCTCAAGAAGCATCTCATATGTCATTGTCATATTATTTTCATGATGATTATAATTTAACTGGATGTTTTACTGTCATCAGTTATCATTATATGCACGTGTGTAACAGTTGTCCTGTGTGTTTGTATGTATAGGGTGTCCTCACCAGCGCGGTTCCCACTGATGGTCTGGCTGAGGCCGACAGGTTGACCCTGGGTCAGGTGAAGGTGTGGGGTGTAACAGCGCCCGTCACTCGTGTTACCATGAGCGTGACTGGAAAGCCTGACGCAGACCTGCCATTCACATATAACGCTGAGGTGAGATCCTTCATGCAAACATATACTTAAACATTAAAATTAATTATTTTCATGACACTTAAGTATTTTATAAATAATTATATTATGTAAATTGAAAATTATTCATGCATCATGTAAGTATGTGTTTGCTGCCTTTATGCTGAGAACAATAAAAAATTGCAAAATCTGACAAACTCTCTCTTCCTCTCCCTCAGGTTCAGGAGTTGCAGTTTGATGCAACATCTCAATCTCACACCATTGAAAAGCCTTTCAAAATCACCTGGAAAAGCTAGACTTGGACACCGGTTTGTGGAAATGGACTTGAGCCAAGAGCAATCACATGATTATTTACCTTAAATTACCAATGTTTAGGCAACTAGTAATTTATTTTGCATTTCCATGTGGAGCTTCTCATGGTACACTGTAAAAACACCAGTAAATAAAGTGTTGGAAGAGCAAACATATTGAAGTTGAACTAATATTCTTGCTTGGGCTTAGTTAAGTAAACATTATATTAAGTCTGTAAAAATATATTGGAAAACATTAAATGAAGGTTTATTTTCAAATCCAGTCAACATTCAGAATGGCTAATGAACATGAATCCAGCCAATATTTGGTAAAAGTAAGCCAGTTTTATACACACAAGATATTTTAATATGTAAAACAGAGAATACCTATGGTTTATGCTGTTAAAACAAGTAGGCATCCGCTGTAAAAAGCAAATGAGCTGTGGAAAATAAGTGATCTAGGAGCTTTATACACATGTATAATAGGCAGATTAACAATAGAGGTCCAGAAAAACATCAGCATCTGGCAGCAGGAAGTACTTGCCAAAGTAGATGGCACCTGCCGCTTCATGATCTCCAATCATTATGTTTACTGTAGAAACTGTAAATTAGAATATTAGATCTATTTCTTCAAAAGCACTTATTGTAAATGAAATTATCACAGACAATAAACTAGAATTGCTGTGTTTGACAGAAACCTGGCTAAAACCAGACGATTACATTACTTTAAATGAATCTAGTCCTCAAGGTTATGATTATCGACACAATCCTCGACAGAAAGGCAAAGGGGGAGGTGTTGCTGTAATTTATAGTAATATATTCAGAATCATTCAAAAGAATTTCAAATATAATTCCTTTGAAGTGATGGTGCTTTATGTAACATTATGTAAGTTGACATTTGTGCTGGCTACTGTATACAGGCCACCAGGGCACCATAATGACTTTATCAAAGAATTTGCTGATTTTATATCAGAGTTAGTACTGGCTGCGGATAAAGTCCTTGTTGTTGGTGATTTTAATATCCATGTAGATAATAATAAAGACGCATTTGGATTGGCATTTGCAGACATTTTAAACTCTATTGGAGTTAGACAACACGTGTCAGGACCCACTCATTGTCGTAATCATACCTTAGATCTAATACTGTCGCATGGAATTGATATTGATGCTGTTGAAATTCTACAGCAGAGCGATGATATATCAGATCATTATTTAGTCTCGTGTATAATACAATTAGCCAAGGCTACAAAACCACCACCCAGCCATAAATATGGTAGAACCATCACTTCTACCACTAAAGATTGCTTTATAAATAATCTCCCCGAGCAGTTTCATCGCCTTAGTATACCTGACAACTTAGAAGAACTCGATGCTGCAACAGAAACTATTGGCTCTCTCTTTTCCAGCACATTAGATGCAGTCGCTCCTTTACGTCTAAAGAAGATTAAGGAAACTAATCCAACGCCGTGGTATGATGAGCACACTCGGGCTCTAAAACGAGCTGTTAGAAAAACTGAACGTAGTTGGTAGAAAACAAAACTAGAAGTTTTTCGCCTTTCGTGGAAAGAAAAAATGATTGAGTACAGAACGGCTATAAGAAATGCTAGATCTACTTATTTTTCAAATCTCTTAATAGAAAACAAACATAATCCTAGGTATTTATTTGACACAGTGGCTAAATTAACTAGAAACAGAGATTCAACTGCTGACGTTTCCATAGAGCACAGCAGTAATGACTTTATGAACTTCTTTACTTGCAAGATTGATAATATTAGAGAGAAAATTAAAAACATGCAACCGTCCACAGTTTCGCTTCAGACAGTGCACTGTAGTGTCCCTGAGGTAAAACTAGAATCATTCGCCGCTATAGGAGAGGAAGAATTATCTAAACTTATCAAATCATCAAAATCAACGACATGTATGTTAGACCCAATGCCGACTAAACTACTGAAAGAAATGCTTCCAGAGGTCATAGGTCCACTTCTTGATATAATTAATTCATCCTTAACACTAGGATACGTGCCAAAAACCTTTAAGCAGGCTATTATTAAACCTCTTATTAAAAAACCTCAACTAGATCCGAGAGATTTAGTAAATTACAGGCCAATCTCGAATCTACCTTTTCTGTCAAAGATACTAGAAAAGGCAGTTTCAACACAACTGTGCTCCTTTTTAGAAAGAAATGGAATCTGTGAGGATTTCCAGTCAGGATTTAGACCATACCATAGTACTGAGACTGCTCTCGTTAGAGTTACAAACGATCTACTCTTATCATCCGATCGTGGCTGTATTTCTCTATTAGTGTTATTAGATCTCAGTGCTGCTTTTGACACTATCGATCACAACATTCTTTTAAAAAGACTTGAAAACTATATTGGCATTAGTGGAATTGCTTTGGCATGGTTCAAATCATACTTATCTGACCGTTATCAGTCTGTAGTAGTTAATGAAGAGATGTCGTATCGATCACAAGTTCAATATGGAGTACCACAAGGCTCAGTACTAGGACCGTTGCTTTTCACTCTGTACATGCTGCCCTTAGGAGAGATAATTAGGAAGCATGGTGTTAGTTTTCACTGCTACGCTGATGATACTCAGCTCTATATTTCCTCGCGCCCTGACGAAACCTACAAATTCACAAAACTAACAGAATGCATAGCTGACATTAAAAACTGGATGACAAGAAATTTCTTATTATTAAATTCAGAAAAAACTGATATCCTAATCTTTGGACCAAAAACTTCCTCACGAAAAAACCTTGAATACTCTCTAACACTTGACGGGTGCTCCATTAAACCTTCGTCCTCAGTTAGGAACCTGGGTGTGCTCTTCGATACCAATCTTTCATTTGAAAGTCATGTTTCTAGTATCTGTAAAACCGCCTTCTTCCATCTAAAAAATATATCTAAATTACGACATATGCTCTCAATGACAAATGCGGAACAGTTGGTTCATGCATTCATGACCTCAAGACTAGATTATTGTAACGCTCTACTGGGTGGTTGTTCTGCTCGGCTTTTAAACAGACTACAGTTGGTCCAAAATGCGGCAGCTAGAGTTCTTACTAGAACCAGAAAGTATGACCATATTAGCCCAGTTCTGTCAACATTACATTGGCTCCCTATTAAACATCGTATAGATTTTAAAATCTTGCTACTTACTTATAAAGCTCTAAATGGTTTAGCTCCCCAGTACCTAAGTGAGCTCTTAATGCATTATAGTCCTTCACGTTTATTGCGATCTCAGAATTCAGGCCAGTTGATAATACCCAGAATATCAAAATCAACTGAAGGCGGCAGATCCTTTTCCTATTTAGCACCTAAACTCTGGAACAATCTTCCTAGCATTGTTCGGGAAGCAGACACACTCTGTCAGTTTAAATCTAGACTAAAAACACATCTCTTTGCTCTTGCATACACATAACACATTATCAATACATTAACATTTTTCAAATCCGTTAAAGGATTGTTACGCTGCAATAATTAGGTCGGCCGGAACCGAGAACATTTCCTATAACACTAGATATACCTGTACATCAGAATAAGAATGGCATCTACGCTAATATCTGTCTCTCTGCTTATCCCGAGGTTTGCCGGGTGCTGGATCCAGGCCGTATCCAGATCAGATGGAGAACCTGTGTCTGGACCTGACTACAACGTAGCCCAGGAGACAATGGGCCTACAGATCCAGTTCTGGCTGCATCTATAATTCAGATTTTTAATCCCCGTATCCGCTTACATATATTTATATATAATCTATTTTTAATCTCTATAATAAAAATGTATAATTCAGATTTTGATCTCCATATCCATTTACATATATTATATATATCTTCCAAGGGGTTTTTTCCCTCCTAGGACTTTTTTCCCAGTGTTAGCACGCTGGGTTTTTCTCCTAGGGGGTTTTTTCCACCCCTGGAAGTCAGCCGACATTGGCTTAATGTAGCACCATCTTGTATATGTTACATATTACCACGCTTGTTTGTACAGCTTATTTTTAACCACTTCCCTTTTTTCTGTGCTTCTAATATGTAAAGCTGCTTTGAAACAATTACCAATTGTAAAAGCGCTATATAAATAAATTTGACCTGACCTGAGAAAGAATAACTGATTATTGTAACAGTCATCATGTGTGAAGCCGCCGGGTTTTCTCGTTAAAAAGCTGTGATTGTTGATATTCTCACTTCCCCAAATGCCATCATTAGAGATTCAGCTTTCCAAGTTCAACCTAAAGACATACAACCACTATTAGTTTCTAATATGAGATCCAACCCAAAACAGAACAAAACATTTATTTTAGAAGACAAAATGTCTTATGTTCAGATTCCACTGCAGCACTATTGGTATTAAAAGGCAGGAAGAGGCCAGATCAGATTTAATAATTGAAATTCTAGCTGGAAAAAAAAGCTATACACAAGAGTGAAGTTGAAATGAAAGTAATGTATGGAAGACTTGTGAGCAAGAATATTATTCAGCAATAAATAAATAAATAATATCAGAACGATATTCTACAGCCAAAATTAAAGTGCATTAAACACAAGATTGGAGATGGTGTGGTGGTTAGTAGGTCAAGACTGGGATGTGCACTGAATTATGGGCTGATGGTTGACAAGCATCAAGATGGCAGATGCTTATCTGGAGAAGAGTAAACTTTAAATCATATTAATGGAGAGTGTTATTCATTGCATAGCAAGAAATCTCATGTTTTCAGAGCTGCTGGAATCTGGAGTTACATCTTTTACTTTAAAATATATTCTTATGATCAGGACTATAAAATAACAAAAGTTGTTAAACGTTTTACGCCGAACTCGAGTTACGCCGAAGGGTTAGAAATTATCCCAATTAGAAAGCCTGGAAAAGATCCAAGTAGGCCGGGAAATTACAGACCAATTGCACTTACGTCACATATTTGTAAATTAATGGAGCGCATGATAAATGAAAGACTTATTTTTTATTTGGAGAGTAAAAATATAATTGTTAGTTGTCAAAGCGGATTTAGAAAAGGAAGGAATACAATGGATCCAGTAATAAATTTGAAGGATGTGATAAGGAAATCACTGAGATCACGGTAAGTAGTTCATTTGTTTGAGCTGAGCAACAAAGTCTCTTCTCTGCAAGTTAGTTTCAGACAAATCACCATGTAGCTTAAGACTGGTGGCCAACTGAAGCGAAGTAGGGTTGAGTCTGGTCAGGACTGGATGGGAGACTCCTGGGGAAACTAGGATGCTGCTCTAAGAGGTGTTGGTGAGGCCAGTAGGCAATCAGCTTTCATCACTGCTTGTTCTTTGACATCAGCTTGATGTATCCCTTCGCTTAAAGTGAGGTCCTGACTCTCTTTGGACATTCAAAATTTGGCATTCTAGTAAAGGGTATTGTCCCTTATCAATAATAGCTTCCTAATCCACATCCATTAAATTGGTTCTATCTTTCTCTCCGCTCCACCTATTGCTGGTGTGTGGCAGGGGTTCTCGGTAAAAAAATCGAACTGTACATTTCTCCCCCCGTGGTTCAGCATGCACTTGCAGTGCAGTTAAATCTGACGACGCATCTATATTATGGTTTGTTTAAAAAATACAAGTTATTTTACAAGCATACAAACAGTTCTGCTAATGTATGTTTCTGTCAACGGAAACGCATTCTGGTCTCCCAATATGTTGCAACGATGATCAAAAAAAACATGGACAAAATTGTCTCTTTTACCTTTTCCACCAAGGCAGTTTTATTGCTGGTTCGGAGCCAGAGCCTAGTTTCAAATCAATTCTTTGTCTTTTGACACCCAATGCACCAACTCTGAACCAGGAAAAGTGGTTCGTAAGTAACACCAAAACATTGGTCTAGAAGTAGGAACCACTTGCGTCACGGAGTGGGGTTACCGTGACCAACTTGTGGAAAGAAAGAAACTTTAGACCGCCATTTTTGAAATGGCAGCTAATCAAGCTAATAGCAGCTCGATTGTAATCTCTGTATATATGTATGTGTGTGTATATATATATATATATATAATATAACGTCGAGCCGTGTTTGGATGCCGATGTAGGTTTGCAAAGCCATGAGCATCAATAATAATGTAATGTCTGCCTTTGTTGATGCACGGACCAATCGCATGTGACATCGGAGTGCCGCGGGCATACGACTCCATGTGCTTTTGGATCGCTTTCGTAGTGATTTGATGTCATGTGCCAATCGGTCTGCTAGAAGCTGATGCATCTTGAACAAACTGTGTGTTTCTGTTTGGTGCTGCCACGAAAGATGAGACTTATGCAGTGATGTAAGACCTGGCTCTCTAGCCCGTGGAAAGGCAAACCGGTTCTTCTAGCACCCAGTACGTGCTGGTGGAAAAGTGGTATTTGTAAACTTTGTTTAATAGGAGTGTTTAACTATGATCAGTCATTTAAAGGATTAGTTCACTTTCAAATTAAAATTTCCTGATAATTTATTCACCCCCATGTCATCCAAGATGTTCATGTCTTTCTTTCTTCAGTCAAAGGGAAATTAAGGATTTTGATGAAAACATTCCAGGATTTTCATTGCAGCTTCAAAGCGTTCTACATGATCCCAGATGAGAAATAAGGGTCTTATCTAGAGAAACCATCACTCATACTTTCAATTTTTTATTTTTTTTTATTTTATAAATTTTAACCATAAATGGTCATCTTGAACTAGCTCTCTTCTTCTTCTTCTTCTTCTTCTTCTTCTTCTTCTATTTTTTTCTTCTCTATTACAAAGTTTGAACTAAATTATCATATACAATATGCTAGTGCAAGTATATAACAATAATTCAAACTTTGAAAATTTTAAATTTTAATTTAAAAGTGAACTAATCCTTTAAGCGTACATGACCTGAGTGTTGATGGCACTCAAGTGCAGGTGAGACCTGAACAGCACTCACTTAAGCCATGCCGATTTAAACATTTAAGCGCGCACAAGCTGTGAGCAGATTTGTGTGTGGATAGACAAATTTGTTTTAATGGACAAATTCACACCCAAATTATGCAAGTATACAAGCAAACAGTCGTTTTTGTCTTAAGTTAACATAAACCGTTTTGCATGTGTATCAGTATCAGTGTACTGGATCTGTGCATTAGCTCTTAAAGTGACAGCAGCCTAATATTCCTGCTGTCCACGTTTTTAGTGTTAATAAACCAACAAAAGACAAGGATATCACTCTCTGTTAAGGCCTCAATATACTTAAAACAAAATTAAAGAACAAACTGATTTGATGTCATTTGGAACAAAATCAGGCCAAAACGAAGTTTGCTCCAGCTGCAAAACACTTTGGTACTACAATTGGTCCGTGAAGATAATGTAATAGCAGGTGTGCGCTAAGGCTCCGCCTTCTTTCACATGGAACACTTCTCTGACTCATTTCATAACTTGAGTTCATTTAGGTAAGATCTCTGCCAGTGAAAACATGAACACACTGGATAGCCGCTTTATAGTACAAAATGAAGTTGTGCTTCTGATTAAATGAGGCACTGTTTTTCATGTTTGATATTGTAAAGCTGATTGCTTTTAAGAAATCTATTGAATTAAATGTAATAAATAAATGTGACATGACTTCACTGGAGTGTTAATTTGCAGAGCTCATGCTAACATACCAATGTTTTTATGATCAGATGCTTTTCTTAAGCTTTCTATTAAAAAATCAGTTTTTGTTACGTTTATTTTGTTACTGAGAGGAAAGCATGCAGCACATATTTACATATTCATATAACTGTTGCTCTCAGCAGTGTGGGCGGTGTCAGATGTTCGATTACAGTATGTATTTCGAACTTTGTTTTACCTCTAAACAAAGAACAAATAAAGAACTTATGTAACGAAGCAGGACTCAGGCAGGGATCCAATTGCAAGCTTTTATTATAAAAGAGTGTGGTCGTACAGGCAGGGTCAAACAGGAGCAGACAGGTATAACAAGGGACAGGTAGAATCGCGGTCAGAATACAGGTAGTAGATCGGGGCAGGCAGATATCATTCACAGTCCAGGAAACAATACACAGTCCAAAGGCAGGTGGCAGAGAATCGTAATCACTCGGAATTGCAACACAGGGTAACAAGACTTCGCCTTGAGGTGGTGTGTGTGTGTGAGTCTTAAATAGTCCAGATAATGAGCTTCATCTGTATGTGGCGATTGGTGTGGAATGTGTGCATGTGACTGGCAGGGAGGATTATGGGAATTGGAGTCCGGGAAGTGACAGGAATTGTGATAGTATATCAGGGCCTTGAATGTTCGTACGTCATTTGACTATACGCACATATGCATAAAAAATTAAGTACACATTGGGATTTATTCACTGTAAAGTAGTAAAACAGTCTGTTTCTGGGCCACTAAGTGGCAGTTTTATGCAACAGCATGTGACCTAAAGCATGCATCTTATTGGTTGGTCAGCTTTTTCCCCAGTGCAGTGAAAAATGACACATTACAGTTGCTGTTTTCATAGAAGTACAATTACTTCTATTACATGTAATATTTGAAACCTACATTCTAAGGTCTAACAACAAATTTAGATTTTAGTTATCGCTCTTCGTCTGCTTGAGGTGCTGGAGCTCGTTCTGTAAAGTTGAACAGAGACTCACTCACTCTCAGGACAAGCATGGAAACAACAAAGGCATCTGTACAGTGTCTAGAGCAAACTGTGAAATATGAAATATTGATAATTTATCTCGTCTGTTGGTAATGAAACTTGTTTGTTTTTGGCAGAACTACCAGAAGGCATCTGGAAGGCGAGGACAGAGAGAACATGCATGAAGCGCCCTCTATTGTACAGGCATGAATTTGCTTTTCTTTTAGTCCAACATATTTGTTGGATGTTTGAAAGGATTGTCTTGTCAAACAATCTCACATTTTTGTATAGCTTAAGCCTTAGAGGCCAACTAGCGATCAAACAATGTGATTGCTTACAGATTACATGTCAAGCCTGCTCCATCTAGAGTTTCATGACCAAACTAGTGATTTATATAACACAAATCATCTTCATGACATAAAAATAGACCATAATCGTGACACAGCAGTTGTTAACCAGATTTGATGGATTAAAATGCTATCGAACTCATCAGTGATCTTGACTATGGGCTTCACTTTTCATTTCATGATTATTTCTCACTTGATTTAATGTTTCTTTTAGAACTGATGGACGTGAACAAGAAAGTAAAAACAGCAGCCGAAAATCTGTCCCCTCCTTCTAATTCTGCAGATGGTCTACTGAAATCTGTGATTATTCTGGATGGTGAAAAGTATAAGAAAAATATAATGAAAATGTAATAATTTTGTCAGGATGATCAAACATGTTCCTTATTTGAGAAGTAATGTTAGATTTGCAGAAAATTTACAGTTTATACTAATGCCTGTCAAGCCGGCTCATTGTTCAATTAAAATTTGAATTAATTTAAAACTATTATTTTGTGTACTTTTCCCTTCTTTACTGTGCATTGGATATTAATCATTACATTTTAGTTTTAGTCATGGAATTCACATTCTTTTCCCTTTTAATTATTTTAACAAATTAAATTCTGTGCCCATAATATATTCATCACTCTCATGCTGTCTCTTGGTTTGGCAACCTGCCCCTTAAAATATCTATGCATGCCAAATTGCTCTGAAAAAAAATATATATATATATATCTTTCAAAGAACAAGCAGAAAATAAGCTACATATTAACAGCAAAACAAACTTTGTCAAATAGGAGTTTCTGCAAATTCACCATAGGTGGTAATGTAAAATGTCCACATAAGAAAGGAAGGGAGCTTTTACAATTAACTTAAAGGGTTTGTTCACCTTGGTGTTTTTCCACAAATCTTTAACTTTATTTTTTCAATAAAACTATTTTATTGAAACCTTCCCAATATCACTGTTTTTTGTTTTGTTTAGTTTTTTTGTTTAGTTTTTGTTTTTGTACATGTAAATACACGCGAGTGTATAATTTTAATTACTTTTCATTTCTTTGTGCAAATCGTTTTTTAAAGGAAAAAAAAACTGTACTTTGACTTGTACACTATCCTGTACGCTATTTTTTTCCTTCATATTATTCACCCTTCTCTCGACGCTTCACAGTCCAGTCCAGTGGGTGGCGGTAAGTCACATACGTTTGTTTGCCAACCACCATTAAACCTCAGAGTAAGAAGATTAGTTTTCAGCTTGTTCTCTGGTGTAATGTCGTGTTACTGGCTTAATGCAAACTGTTATAAATGTACTTTTAATCTATAGAAAGATTTTGAATCGGGTCAGTAAATTCCTGTAATATTCCCATCCTCAAAGACGTGACTAGAAGTTTTCAAATGAGCAGGAATAATATCCGTAATGGTGCAGCAACTGAACTGTGAAGATGGTGTTTGTTAAAGAGGAGAGTGATGAGAACATAATTGAACCAGAACCCTGGAGAATAAAACATGAGGAACAAGGAGGTTGGTGTCTATTCTTGATTCATCTTTAATGAGTGTTGTGGTATATGCTTTCAAAGCACAGTGTGTCTGCCGATCTATTTGTATAAATAAGACCTTAACTGTCAAACGTATTAAATCCACGTTTCTAATACAGCTAATACTCTGTGTGTATATATATATATATATTATTATTATTATTTTTATTTTTATTTATTTATTTATTTTTTTCATCTCATGGATTGGCAATAGTGGATTTTTTTTCTTTCCCTGTTGAAGTAAATGCTAATGCAAAATTTGCTCTCCCATCTGTCTAGTCATTTACCCTGCTATTGTTTACTTGAAGTCTGAAATGTGCAAATGTATGGAATGAAATATATTTCCATATTTTTGTTTTCCATATATTAATGGTCTAAATGTACTGAAAAAACAGTATATATAAAGTTATATACTGTTTATTACAATATATTGAATGATACATAAGGAATTGCCACTTTTAAAGGGATAGTTCACCTAAAAATGAAAATTTGATGTTTATCTGCTTACCCCCAGCGCATCCAAGATGTAGGTGACTTTGTTTCTTCAGTAGAACACACATGATGATTTTTAACTCCAACCGTTGCTGTCTGTCAGTCAAATAATGGGAGTGAATGGGAACACAATCAGTAAGAGTAAAAAAAAAACATGCATAGACAAATCCAAATTAAACCCTGCGGCTCGTGACGACACAATGATGTCCTAAGACACGAAACGATCGGTTTGTGTGAGAAACCGAACAGTAATTTTTTACCTCTAAAACACCACAATGTCCAACTGCGTTCAGCATAGGGTTGCAAAATTCCGGGAATTTTCAAAGCTGGAAACTTTCCATGGGAATTAACGGGAATATATGGGAATTAACAGGAATTGATGGGAATAAACAGGGAATTTGCAAAATTACAGGTTATCCTATAACAGGGTACTTAAATGTAGTTGAAAAGAACATCTTGCAGCATAATTTTGGTTAAAACAACCATATTTAATGCAATTTCAGTTGAATTTTTACCCTGACATTCACACAGCACACTACTTACTGCAGGGCTATTGAGGACACACCCCCTGCATGCACTGTGCATTCCCCCAGTCCATAACATGCACATTTGATCAAAAATACAGAAAAAAGCAGTAATATTGTGAAACATAACTACAATTTAAAATAACAGCTTTCTATTTTGATATACATAAAAATATAATTTATTTCTGTGGTCAAAGCTGAATTTTCAGAATCATTACTCCAGTCTTCAGTGTCACATGATCCTTCAGAAATCATTCTCATTTATCAATGTTGGAAACAGTTGTGCTGCTTAATTCTTTTATAACCTGTGATCCTTTTTTTTAGGATTCTTTGATGAATAAAAATTGAAAGAACAGTATTTATTTAAAATAGAAATCGTTTGTAACAATATACACTATACTTCAAAATTTGGGGGTCAGTAATTTTTTTTTTCTTTTTTTTTTTTTTTTAAAGAAATTAATACTTTTATTCAGCAAGGTTGTGTGAAATTGTTAAATAAAAGTGATATTAAAGTGATATTGTTAGAAATGATTTCTATTTTGAATAAATAAATTCTATTCTTTTTTAACTTTTTAATAATAAGTGAATCCTGAAAATAGTATTATTGCAACCCTAGTTCAGCACTCGCTTAGTGAGGTCTGATCACGCTCTGACAGCGGAAGTGATGTCTGGCACTCATTGAAGTATAAGCACGAGACATCACTTCCGCTGTCAGAGCGTGATCACATCTCACTAACCGAATGCTGAATGCAGTTGGACATTGTGGTGTTTTAGAGGTAAAAATGATATAAATACTGTTCGGTTTCTCGCATAAACCGATCGGTTCGTGTCTTAGGACATCAATGTGTCGCCACAAGCCGCAGGGTTTAATTTGGATTTGTCTATGCACATTTTTTGACTCTGATTGTGTTACCATTCACCCCCATTATTTGACTGACAGACGGCAACGGTTGGAGTTAAAAATCATAATTTGTGTTCTACTGAAGAAACAAAGTCACCTACATCTTGGATGCACTGGGGGTAAGCAGATAAACATTAAATTTTCATTTTTGGGTGAACTAACTCTTTAATGTAGCCTATTGAAGTTAGTTTACTGTACTTAGAAAACATGTAGGCCAAGTTGCTAATACAAAGACACACAAAAGCGTGTTGGGACAATGATAAACTGCATTTTTTTATTTATTAAATTGCAAATACTGGCATTGAGCCAAATTCTGACCCCCGCCGAATTATTACCCCCTAGTATTGATAGGTTTAGGATTAGGTGTGGTGAAGTGGTTAGGATTAGGGGTGCAGTCAGGATTAGTCAGGTAGCAACTTCAACATGGGGTTGTAGACTAAATTTGGCACAACTGTGAAATAATGCAGATCAGACAAATATTTTTCACATACATATAAGGGTACATTTACTTGACCAGGATGTTCTGAAAAAGTTTTTTTTTTTGTGTGTGTGTGTTTGAAAAGTTTCACATGCAGACGACAACGTTGTCAAAATTATCCCTGTTGTGGAATCTGATATGTCAGGGGTCTCAAACTCAAATTGGCTGGGGGCCGTTGCTATGATTAACACCTGGTGGCGCTAGAGGGATTGAGTTAGAGACTCGTAAATGGCCGGCAGTTTGAGACCACTGTGTTATGCGCATGTGTGTGTTCAGTCTATAGATGTGTACTGTTTCATTACAAAGTGACGTTGCCATCTACTGGCCTGGCAGAAGAATACAGCAATTTTAGTCACCTATCCTGGGGTGCGTTTCCCGAACAACGATGTAGCTCGCTGCTGAACTACCTTAGTACGATGCATCGTTGAACAAATCAACTAGCTAGTCACGACTGTTTCCCAAAACCGTATTGTCGCAAACTTGTCGTTCAACCACATTTGTGAATGACGTCACACAGGTGGTGGAGTAATAACTTCTTTAAATGAATCCGTTTGAGATCAAATTAATGCTAGAATTTCTATATTTATATTTCTATATTTATTTGCTATAAATTACGGACATGGCATTAGAGGACTAGTTCTCATTTTCCTCGGTTATTTTGCTTTATTTCCAGATTAAATCAAATGCTTGTTCTGACGTACTAGAGCACGTACGCACATGCGCACTCTCCAAGCACAGTGCTTTAGATCTCTTGACAAACTAAAATATATAAATGACATTTGTATTAGAGGTCTTCACGGGTCCAAAAATTCATACCCGAACCCGAAGAGACCCGTAAATGTGCTACACGGAACCGACCCGGCCCGACTATTATTTTGAAAGTTGGACCCAAACCCGTGCAGAACCGAGAAATGTCATAAATGTACTACCCGGACCCGTCTAAGCTGGACCCGAACCCGACCTGACCCGTCTGGACCCGATCTGCACATAGGTCTATTCCACAGCAAATTGCTATTAATAAGTCAATAAACAAGTTGCGAAAATAAAACGTGTTGTCTTACCTTAGTAGGTTATAGCTTTCTCCCTTGTACCTGACTGTGATGCACTTGCCAGGATAGTTCATCCGTTATTCCTCTCTTGCCGATTGAAATGCTTAATCCACTCATTATTCCAGCTTTAAAAGTTCACTTGCTGTCACGATGACAAATGCGACATTGCAGTTTTGCATTATTTTGTTGTATCTCGAGACTCGAGTCAACTCACATAATAAAACTTTGACTGTTTGCTCTTTTGAACTATAATAACGATTGCTTGTTCAGTGACAGTGACTTGTCCGCTGACGTTAGAATTACTTATTTGCGGTCATTTCTGTGCTTTCTGAGCCGAGTCTGACCAAAACTTTAGATATAACAAGACGGCATAATGTTATTATAAAAACAGGAGAAAGAAAGTGCGCTCGCATGAGACATGCGCGTTAGCTGGAGCAACCTGAAACATAAGCTTTAAACGTCACAGAAAACATTTGTGTGATAGTTCATATTTTGTTAATGATTTGAAATAGGCTATGTTATTTAAATGCGAATGTGCAAGGCTACAAGCAGTTCTTGAGATTTGAAGTTTGTTTGCATTACTGTTGCACACGATAGGAATAGTAAAACTCGATGATCGCCGTTCGCTTGCATTAACTCCGCCCGCTCTGCTTCTGATGGCTGGGGTCACTCGTGTTTTTTCACCTTATTTCCTGGCTCATACTTAGCAAGTTACAAAACACGCACAGCGCTGACTGACTCCCAACACGGCCGGGTGATCTCCAAATCAAATCGGCTCGGGTATACACACTATGTTAATCAGACCCGGGAACCGAAGTAATAGATTAGGACCCGACCCGGACCCGGCTGACCATTTAAAATATAGTCCCGAACCCGTACGGGTCCCGGGTCGGGTCCCGGGTCCTCGGGTCTCGGGTCTTCTTTGTAGACCTCTAATTTGTATATATTCAAAATAAAAGATATACATTGTACTTAATGTCAGCTTGCTTATTTTGCTCAAGATGACGATTTATTAAGTCCACATGTCATAAAAACAGGAAACTATGCTTCTAACCACAGCTCGAGAGCTGACGTTCCAACCACTCAAGTTTGTGATGCAGTTTATGAATGTTCGTTTGAACTATGGTTTCGGGAAACACCAAATCGCTGAACTATGCAAGTAACGATGGAAATTGCGATGTTAGTTGGCTAACGATGCTTTTGGGAAACGCACCCCAGATCCATATGAACGGGATTGTTTTGACAATGTTGTCGTCTGAGTGCAAAACATTTTAAGAAAATGCAAAGGAAAAAACTTGTCTTGTTTTTAATACATTGTTGTTGTTTAAACCTACCAGAATTTCTTTTTATTTTCCAAAAGTCCTAATTGATTTTCATCATTTTAATGATTTAATTTTAGGCCTGATAAAAGTCAAAGAGGAAAGACGAGATCCGAATGAAGTGGAGGAGAAACATCAGATTCAGAAAGCTCATAATGTCACCGTTGGAGAGAAATTAGTTTGTTGCTACAAAACAGAAAACAATTACTCACAAAGCAGCGTTCAAAACACAGAAGTCAAAAAGCCTTTCACCTGTTCTCAATGTGAAAAAACTTTCAAACAGATAAGAAGCCTTAAGAATCACATGTTAATTCATGCTGGAATAAAGCCGTTCACCTGCTCTCAGTGTGGAAAGAGTTTTAGACAGAAAGCACATCTTAATGAGCATGAGCGTAGTCACACTTCAGAAAAGCCTTTCGCCTGCTCTCAGTGTGGAAAGAGTTTCAGACACAGAAGACGCCTTAAGAATCACATGTTTATTCACACAGGAGTAAAGCCTTTCACCTGCTCTCAGTGTGGAAAGAGTTTTATATATAAACGACAACTTAATGAACATGTGTTAACTCACACTTCAGAAAAGCCTTTCGCCTGCTCTCAATGTGGAAAGGGTTTCAGACACACAAGAAGCCTTAAGAATCACATGTTTATTCACACAGGAGTAAAGCCTTTCACCTGCTCTCAGTGTGGAAAGAGTTTTATATATAAACAACAACTTGATGAACATGTGTTAACTCATTCTTCAGAAAAGCCTTTCGCCTGCTCTCAGTGTGGAAACACTTTCACACGTAAAAGAAGCCTTAGGAATCACATGCTAATTCATGCTGGAATAAAGCCTTTTGTCTGCTCCCAGTGTGGAAAAAGTTTTACACAGATAGGACAACTTAAGCAACATTTGGTAATTCATGCTTCAGAAAAGCCTTTCAGCTGCCCTCAGTGTGGAAACTCTTTCACACGTAAAGCATCCTTTCAGGATCATATGTTAATTCATACTGGGGAAAAGCCTTTCACTTGCTCTCAGTGTGGAAACTCTTATGCATTTAAAGCAAGCCTGAAGAAGCACATGTTAAGTCATGCTGGAATAAAGCCTTTCAGCTGCTCTCAGTGTGGAAAGAGTTTCACCCGTAAACCAGGATTTATTCTTCACATGAGAATTCACACTAAAGACATGGCTTTCGTGTGTTCTCTGTGTGGGAAGAGTTTTAAATGGAAAACAAGTCTCAAAGCTCATTTGGACCATTCTCACTCTGAACCACAGGAATTTAACTGTGATCACTGCAGTAAGACATTTGCTTTGCCATCATTACTGAAGAGACACCACCAGAAAGTTCATAAAAAAGAGGAGCCTCACATCTGTCCTGTTTGTGGAAGGAGGTTTAAAAGGGTTGACTTTTTTAAAAGGCACCAGAAAACACATGAGAGCATGAAAAACTCCTGTGCTGTGTAGGGATGGACATTAAGGATTTAATGATGTCACTATTTTAACCAATGCTGCTAATCTATCCGGTTCTTTAACAGTGTTCTTATTCATTCTTTTTGTTGTTTAAAGGGTTAGTCCACTTTCAAATTAAAAATTCCTGATAATTTACTCACCCCCGTGTCCTTCTTTCTTCAGTCAAAAAGAAATTAAGGTTTTTGATTAAAACATTCCAGGATTATTCTCCTTATAGTGGACTTCAATGGCCTCCACACTGTTTAAATGCACAGCTACCTGACAAATAGAAATATTTTTTTATAGTTATCCCTCTGCGTGAGGAAGATCCATTTAGATCCATTCTGATGGATAGATCCATTTAGATCCGCTCTGATGGACAACAAAGTTGAGTACAGTTATCCCTCCAGTGTGAGGAAGATCCATTTAGATCCGTTCTGATGGATAGATCCATTTTGATCCACTCTGATGAACAAAAAAACTCCCTGAAACTTTCTAACTCTTTCACCCAGTTAGTAGTATTTTCTGTTTTTACTGTTTGTTTTTTTTATTTGTTATGCATTCCATTTTTATTCTTATGTACAGGTGCTGGTCATATAATTAGAATATCATCAAAAAGTTTATTTCACTAATTCCAAAAAAGTGAAACTTGTATATTATATTCTTTCATTACACACAGACTGATATATTTCAAATGTTTATTTCTTTTAATTT
The DNA here is from genome assembly GCF_018812025.1 of Megalobrama amblycephala. Lineage (NCBI taxonomy): Eukaryota > Metazoa > Chordata > Actinopteri > Cypriniformes > Xenocyprididae > Megalobrama > Megalobrama amblycephala. The sequence continues at coordinate 67,008,516 of NC_063044.1, read as the reverse complement.
TTTTTATTATAACTAACAACTAAGGAAAATACCAAATTCAGTATCTTGAAAAATTTGAATATTGTGAAAAGGTTCAATATTGAAGACACCTGGTGCCACACTCTAATCAGCTAATTAACTCGAAACACCTGCAAAGGCCTTTAAATGGTCTCTCAGTCTAGTTCTGTAGGCTACACAATCATGGGGAAAACTGCTGACTTGACAGTAGTCCAAAAAACGACCACTGACACCTTGCACAAGGAGGGCAAGACACAAAAGGTCATTGCAAAAGAGGCTGGCTATTCACAGAGCTCTGTGTCCAAGCACATTAATAGAGAGGCGAAGGGAAGGAAAATATGTGGACTGCAGCTGGAGTCAGTGCTTCAAGAACCACTACGCACAGACGTAAGCAAGACATGGGTTTCAGCTGTCGCATTCCTTGTGTCAAGCCACTCTTGAACAACAGACAGCGTCAGAAGCGTCTAAAGACAAAAAGGACTGGACTGCTGCTGAGTGGTCCAAAGTTATGTTCTCTGATGAAAGTAAATTTTGCATTTCCTTTGGAAATCAGGGTCTCAGAGTCTGGAGGAAGAGAGGAGAGGCACACAATCCACGTTGCTTGAGGTCCAGTGTAAAGTTTCCACAGTCAGTGATGGTTTGGGGTGCCATGTCATCTGCTGGTGTTGGTCCACTGTGTTTTCTGAGGTCCAAGGTCAACACAGCCGTATACCAGTAAGTTTCAGAGCACTTCATGCTTCCTGCTGCTGACCAACTTTATGGAGATGCAGATTTCATTTTCCAACAGGACTTGGCACCTGCACACAGTGCCAAAGCTACCAGTACCTGGTTTAAGGACCATGGTATCCCTGTTCTTAATTGGCCAGCAAACTTGCCTGACCTTAACCCCATATAAAATCTATGGGGTATTGTGAAGAGGAAGATGCGATATGCCAGACCCAACAATGCAGAAGAGCTGAAGGCCACTATCAGAGCAACCTGGGCTCTCATAACCAAGATTTCTAAAAATCCTTTCTTTGTATTGGTCTTAAGAATTATTCTAATTTTCTGAGATACTGAATTTGGGATTTTCCTTAGTTGTCAGTTATAATCATCAAAATTAAAAGAAATGAACATTTGAAATAAATCAGTCTGTGTGTAATGAATGAATATAATATACAAGTTTCATTTTTTTAATGGAATTAGTGAAATCAATTTTTTGATGATATTCTAATTATATGACCAGCACCTGTATTTAGTTCTTCTTTATGTAAAGCACTTTGAATTACTATTGTGTATGAAATGTGCTATACAAATCATTGTTTTTGGTCATTGGTCATCATTCTTGTCTTTTCAAGATTTGGAGAAGTTCATTCATGCTTTTATCACATCATGTTATTGCAACTCATTGTATTTGGGCCTTCCTCAGTCATCCCTTGCTCGCCTCCAGATGGTTCAAAATGCAGCTGCAAGGATGTTAACCAGAGCAAAGAAATTTGACCATGTCACCCCAATCTTAGCATCGCTCCATTATCTTCCAGTCCATTTAAGGATTCAGTTCAAAATTCTGTTGTTTGTTTTTAAAGCTCTTAATGATCAAGCCCCCTTCTTATTTAAAAGATCATATTATTCCACATTCATCTAGTAGATCCTTAAGGTCTGCTGATCAGTATCTCTTATATGTCCCTCGATCACGTTTGAAAACCAAGGGCGACAGAGCTTTTTCAATTGCTGCCCCTCGCTTATGGAATTAGTTGCCACTGGATATTCGCCTTGCACTTTCTATTATCATTTTTAAGAAGAGGCTGAAAACGTATCTTTTCTCCCAGGAGTTTTAATTTAGTCTTAGTTCTGTGTTATTGTAGTATATTGTCTACTATGTAATTTTATTCTGATTTTATTTTATTATTTTATTTATTATTATTATTATTATTCTATACTCTGTTCAGCACTTTGGTCAGCTTTGCTGTTTTTAAATGTGCTATATAAATAAAATTTACTTTTAAAATTTGGGAAGAACAGTTTTCAAATTAGCTTGATTAAAATCACCAGCTATGATAAAAATCGCATCAGGGTAAACCAGTTGTTTATAGCTGACCTCTTTTCTCTACGCCACCTCCTGCGCTTCCTGGCCGGTATAATAAACCATGGAGACCCCACAGGACGAGCAATCCCCTTCGGAATTTGTTCACTATGATAATTCCGGATATAGTCTAGTTCTCAGCACGACGCCCCAATCCTTAACAGAATATCGCGACTATATATCGAGGTACTAATCGACAAACAAACATACAAAACAAACAAAACGCACAAGGAAGACCGTTTCAAGGAGAGCAAAGCCGCTGTGTATGTGCGCGCCGCCATCTTAAAAGGGGCTCTATGTAGGATTGACACCCAGTGTTCAAAATAGGTACTGCAGTCCAAATTCAAAATATTGTTTGGCCCGCCCACTCGTTCAAAGACCCGAGTTGCCAGTTAGCTAGCGCAATTCACAATGAAAGCTGAGGAGACTTACACACTGTAAGCTGATGAGATGATTTATCTGTGTTTTAATATGCTGTTGTTCTTTGAGATATTTAGATGGATTCAGAGGCTTTTTAGGTCAAGTAGAATCTGCGATTCTCTGACCCAGTTTGTTTGTTGGTTTCCATGGCTACAATATACGGTGTTTTCCAACAACTGGCAACCAGTGATGTCGAAATACTATCAACTGGCAGCACACGGTTTCGCACAGACCAAAACAAATTCCGACACGGAACGCACATTTTCAAAGTAGAATATCTGGCTGTAGCATTGATTTTCTGATAAACAAGTAGGTGAACTAAGCATGTTTTTCTAAATATCTGCAAACATATCGGGGTATTGTCCCCGATATGTTATAGACCTTTATTAAAGTAAAAATCTTACATAGAGCTCCTTTAAATTTTAAAGCACTTAAAATCCTAGTGAATTATTTTTGACATTGAACTTTCTTCATTTTATTTTTGTTAATAACATGCAGTGCATGTAGCGCCCTCTGTTGTACAGGCATGAATTTGCTTTTCCTGCAGTCCAACACATATTTGTTTAATGTTTGAAAGGACCGTTTGTCAAAAAAATCTCACATTTTTGCATAGCTTAGAGGCCAATCAGCTTGAGTCGTGTAGGAAATTATGTGATTGCTTACAGATTACATGTCAAGCCTGCTCCATCTAGAGTTTCATCACCAAACTAGTGATTTATAACACAAATCATCTTCACAACACCGCAGCTGTCGATCAGATTTGATGGGATTAAAATGACTATTGAATTCATCAGCGATCTTGACTTTGGGCTTCACTTTTCATTTCACATTTGTCTCTCATTTGAAATCTCACTTGATTTAATGTTTTTTTTAGACCTGATGGATGTGAACAAGAAAGGAAAAACAGAAGCCAAAAATCTGTCACGTGCCCTCAGTGTAAAAAAAAAATTGACATGTAAATCAAGACTGAAGATTCACAGGAGATTCACACAGGGAAGAAGCGGATCAGGCTTTCGCTTTTCACATCTGCCTTCTAATTCTGCAGACATGAAATCTGTGATTTGTCCTCGATGATAAAAAAGTATAATAATAATGTAATGAAAATGTAATAATTTTGTCAGGATGACAAACCCTGTTTCTTGTTTGAGAAGTAATGTTAGACCTGCACCAAAATGTTTTACAGTTTATACTAATGCCTGTGGGGCCGGCTCATTCTTCAATTAAAATCTGAATTAACTGTGCTTTTACCTTCTTTACCGTGCATTGGATATGAATAATTTCATTTCAGTTTTAATCATTAATGTCCCTTGTATTTTTTTTTAACAAATCACATTCTGTGTCCATAATATATACATCACAGTGATCTCATGCTCAGCAACCTGCCCCTTTAAACATATATGCATGGACATTGCTCTGCAAACATATTATTGAACTTGTTATGTCAAAGAACAAGAAGAAATGGAGCTAAATATTAACAGCAAAACAAACTGTCAAAGAGAAGTTTCTGCAAATTCAACATAGTTTGAATGTAAAAGAAATTAAGGGACCGTTTACAATCTAATTAAAGGGTTTGTTCAACCTGGTGCTTTTCCACAAAGCTTTATTTTGGTCTCATCTGACCATCAGAGAGACTGAAAGTTTGATAGAAGTTTGCTGTTTCATGACAGCAAAGGCTATTTATTGAAACCTTCCCAAAGAATTTGTGGTTTATAAAGGTGATCATAGTTTTGGAGCCTTTCTGACGCCAAGACCACTTAGCCAATCATTTTAGAACACATTTTTTTGTATAGTTTATTTTATTTTGCAATTCATTATTTTTGTTTGCAAAACTTATTTTTTTCCGCTCAATACTTTATTTTTCCTTTGCAATTTTTTTTGTTTGTTTGCAAAACATTTTTTATTGCTCAATTCTTTTTTGTGTTTTGCAAAACTTTATTTTTGTGCAAAACTTTAAGGCATTAATTTGACTCCATAATAAATATATATATATATATATATATATATATATATATATATATATATATATATATATACACACCAAGGGTGCCATTATTTCACATTATCAGTGTTTGTATGTGTTATAGATAAAATGTTTTTGTTTTTACATGAAGAGTCTGGGGTCCATGGTCACTGTGATTTTGCCAAGTAAGACATGTTCCTGGATCAACATCTTTGTGGGACAACTTTACTGTTTATCAAGTTTAGGCTTGCAACCAGGGTTAGGTGCTTCTACATCAATGATGTTCACCTATCTTTCCCCATCTTTCTGATTTTAGGGATAAGTTATGGGTAGATTTAGGGGTAGGAATAGGGTTACGACAGGACAAACCAAATATGTTGATCCAGGAACATGCGTTACTTGGCCAAATCACAGTGACCTTGGGACCATAAAGGCAAAGTGCAGGTTTTTCTGACTATAAAAATCCTCACAGAAATCCAATGAGCTTCAGTTTTCATTTGAAGACCTTACCAGAAGACACACAGAGACTCCAGGTAATTCATCATTTAAAACAATATGAACTGGTGATGTTAGTGTGAATGTACTGTTTAGAGCTTGAGATGATTTACAGAATTCAGATGTGATGACAGGGGGATTTATAGACGTTTTTATTAAATGTAAAAAAAAAAAAAAAAAAATGGAAAGAAATGTTTCTTAATATTGGATTAAAAAAAACAAAACAAAATCAATGAATCAACCATCTGAAATGTAAAACATTGAGAAAATTAATAAAATGACTAAAGGTATTTGTATTGTATTTTTTTGTTGTTGTTGTTGTTGTTGTTGTTGTTTGTTTTTTTTTGTTTTCTTTCCATGAAACCTGTGGTAGATTTCCAGAAGCTGAAACTCAAAACATCCTTGTTAGTCCAAAAACTACTAATGTCTGATTTTGTCTCAGTCAGGGTTCCCACTCTTTCATGAACACCAGATTCAAGGACTTTTTAAAGCACCGTTTATTTTAACCCTCTATGGTACGGTGTTGCCTCCAGGCAACATGGTCTAGTTTAGTTTGTTTTTGATAAGGCACCAATTGATTGATCAAACATATCTCAGGACAGAATAACTCAAATACTAATCAATAAGAGTGCAAAAAAGACCAAAACATGACCAACAGGGGTCCATTTTGTGTCCTGTTTCAGCACGTCACATGGCTCCATATTTTCTCCAATGAAAAGTGCTTTTTTCACTTGTTTGTAACCATTTAATCACCCACAAAAAATATGAGTCACCTTCACTGGCAACTAAAGAAGTATTTTTAAGAACTTTACATTATATATCATCAAATATTTTAGAGAAAATAACAAAAAAGCTGTATAGTACAAGGCAACATTGTACTATAATGGAATCGCATAAGTCCATACAGGCATAATAGGTTTGAAAACAAATGTATCATATTTGTAAGAAAAAGAGTTAGAATTATCTGAATATGTTGGCATTTTCACATGATTTTGTAATGCACTTATAAGAATAGTAATTCACATAATATCTCTGCATTTATTATGATCTGCACATTTTCTAAAGCACTTCAAAAAGCTATAAAACACAGGTAACACTGGCAGTTAATGATGAGGAGTTAATGAGGGGTCATACTGTGATGAGGAAGATGAAATCATAGTGACAATACGTCAGGGAGAGAGTGAGGGTGAGAGGGAAGATGGATATGAGGATGAAGATGGATATGATAACTTAATATAATAACATAAAGATATGATGGTTTGTTAATACTTGTGTTCCACTATGGTACAATGTTGCCTGAGGGCAACAGCTGGATATAAAATGTTACTTTTTATTAAATATAAAACTTTTAATACATTAAAAACTGGATAAATTTGTTTGTTCAAGTGTCTAATTAAAGAAATTAAAGTTTTCAATTAATATATTTATTTTTTCTACATGAAAATGCCAAATGTTTACATTTTTCCTTTGTGGTATGTTGCCTCGAGGCAACAAACTTATAAAACAAATAAATTAAAAAAATTTATGAAAATGTTTATTGATATTGTTAAAGTGTCCAATTTTAAGCAGGAAAAACAACACAAATCATTTTTTTTCTCATTGATATCATATTGCGTACCATAGAGGGTTAAATCAAGCACCTATCAAATTCACATCCCAGCATATGGAGTGTCATGAAAGACCTCTTACAGTACTTAACATTTTAACCCTCCTATTGCATTTGCATCCATTTTAACCCGGAAGAAGTGCAGAATCATGTGTATATTCATTTTGGAAATATATTAACTTTTTGCAGCTTCCTTATCTCTAATAAACTTTATAATATAGAGAGAATATTGTACAAATAAACTTTGCAATTGATGGAAAACAATATATGGGTTATAAGGATTATATGGATCGTAATTGTGGCTTATAAAGTCAGAATCAGTATATTATAGATAAAAACTTGCAATTCTGAGAAAAAAAGTCAGAATTGCAATTAATATATCACAATTCTGACTTTATAAGACACAATTGTGACTTTATAATCATGCAATTCTGACTTTTTAACTCGCAATTGTGAATTAAGTGTAGAATGGGGGAAAACGCCCCCTAGGGGGAAACTAACTCTACATAATGTTCTGCATAATATTCTTATTAATAGGGGTGGGTGATATGGCAAAAATATCACAATTCATGATTTGATCACAAATCTTTTTCATGTTTTACTATTTTGCCAGTGACTAAGCAGTAGAGTCAAACTAATTTCCCTATATATTAAAAAAAGTATCCTTAAAAGGTGACAAAATATAAAAGAAAAAAAGAATGACAGACTTTCAGCCCAAAGCGGATGAAGATAAAAATAAAAAAGCTTCTTGTTAAAAAAAAAAAAAAAAGAAGTTAATTCAGTCATTATTTACTCACGTTAAAACTTGTTTTAAACCCGAATAAATTACTTCTGTTGAACATACAAGTTTTTTGTGAAGAAGAAGAAAGTGGGTAACCAAACAGCTGGTCCCCAGTGAGTTCCATAGTAGGAAAGAAAATACTATGGATGTCAGTGGGTACTAGCAAATGTTTGGTTACCCACGTTCTTCAAAATATGTTCTTTTGTGTTCAGCACAAGACAAATTAATACAGGTTTGGAACAACTTTAGAGTGAGTAAATAAAGACAGAATTTTCATTTTTAGTTGAACTATCCCTTTGGGAAAAGGAATGTAGTTTGGAACCCCTGGTCTACTACACCAATATTTTCTCCAATTAATTGTATTCCATCAGGTCTCCTCACTAACTTTTCTAAGATGGCGTCTCTTATGATGTACCTGAAGCGACCAATCTGCATCTACATATATGCATATCTGTGGCTGGCAACCCTTGCTGTGGCAAATGCAGAGGTAAGTGTGCTCCCTCAGACAAAATGCAAAAGTCTAATCATATGGGTTTCAATAGATTATATGGGATTTTAAAAATCTGTGGAAATCTTTTAAAATTATTTAATGAACATTTTCTTAAAAAAATAGGAAATGTTACAACCCAAACCCGATGGGACTGGGACTTTATTTAAAGAAACTACAAGACTTCATGTCTTCACTCCCAGAAGAACTGCGAGGACTCCAGGTAATGTGCGAGTGGTGTAAAAATGTGTATGTGCTGTTTACAACTCAGTGATACCACATGGACGTGTTCAAAAACCATCAAAAGGAGAAACATCCGTTGCGCTAGTCCATTGTGTAATGCTCACACAGCAACAACTAAATGGTAGTGTTACCACTTAATGTTAGACATAATGGACTGAATGTCTAGTTTTATCCTGAGTTTGCAGAGATAGCACTGTCTAGCTTTAAAAAGTGTTCTATTATGTTCTATATTATACCAATAATATAGGTGTAATAGTTGTATTAGTATAAAGGCACACTGAGTCCAAAATTTGCATGCAAAATTTTTGCACATTAAAAAATAAATTTGACCTTACTCACGTTTACACACTGCCTCCAAAACTTTAGTCCATCATAAAAGTTGGATCAGTTCGATTTTCTGCGTTTTTCACATCCGTGGCACGCATTTTGAGAGACGTTTTGAAAATTCAGAGCCACCGTACAAGCGAACACCAAAATCCAGAATGCCATCTGACAAGTTAATCCACGTTTTCTACAGTACAAAGCAGCAGCACTGTATGACAAAGTGCGCAATACAAAGAGACACAATATAAAGACAGATTGTGCCAGTAGTAAAGCATCAGACTGAGCCACTGACATGCTGAAGTAAACTTTGAAATGTTCGGGAAAATCACGCAGCTCCTTGATGTGGTGAACTCTCCTTTCTCTCTACGCAATCTCGGGATTGCAGAGAGGACAACTAAATTGTGCTCACTGCTTGAAGACTTAATTTTGTAGTTGCACATTGTGCAAGGGTTCTGTGTGTGATGAATCTTTAGGATCACGAATACAAAAAAAAACGCGTGGGAAAATTTTGGACAGTGTGCAAAGGCTTTAATAGTTCTATATTATATATTATGTCTCCTTAGCATTTTACCAATATGTGATAGGCTTGTTTTGAGCCTTTTAGACTGAAAGTTCAAATCCGATATTTGTGCTTAGGAACGTCCCTCCATTAGGGTGACCAGACGTCCCCGTTTTCCGGGGACAATCCTGGTTTTTGGTGCTCCGTCCCCGACTGGAGCAGTCCCCGGAAATGTCCCCGTTTTATAGCTCGTTCAAAATAATACAATACAACAATACATTGCAAAAAAGCCTGACCAACACACAGCAGCCTGTTGGTTATCGGAGCAATCGTGTAGTAATTATATTCACCAACAGAGGGGGCTGTGCAGCTACACTGTCACTGCTACACTTGGTCGCGCGCGCGCCGCTACTTCATGAAGAACGTAACCTGGACCAGATCAGAGCACCATTATCATCAATTATCAAAAGAAACATCGTTATTGGTTTCAACTTTTAAGGTAGTAACATACTAACTATTCATGTTAAATTAAAGTAATACGGTTTTGTGTTTTATAACAGGGCTTCAACAGGGTGCTGGATTGTTTTGGACAATTTAAATGCCCTCAGTCACAACGCAGCAATTTCCACACACGTCTTAACTGTATCACGAGGTGAAGGTACACTCAGATATGAATAAATAAAACAATTATAATAAAATAATAATACACTTGCAACTTACTTAGTGTTTAAAATGAGTCTAAAATGCAAAATAATAGTTAAACGTTTAAAAAGTTTTAATTTCTGTACAGCTCATGAAAGTGAAAATATTAAATTCAATAATAAATGTTAAAAAATATTTTATTTATCTTATCTCATATTTATGTTGTTTTAATTTTGTAATGTGATTTTTCAAAATAGTGTAATACTTTTTTTTTAGTTAGGCCTGGTTAGTAGTGTTATAGTTTTTTGGTGAATTGTATTAAAACCAGACCAAAAATCCTAATAATAAAATTAATTCATAATTATTATTAATGTAATGATATAGGGAACCCATATTTACCTTTCAAGTTATATGTACTTAAACATTTAAGTTAATTCAATGAAAAGACCACATTAGGTCAACTCAATTAAATTGAGTTGTCAATTACCCCATTACTCAATTGAACTGAGGGAATCACTTTCTTCAAATCATTTGAATAGTCTCAACTTATTAGGGTTTACAGTGAACAATTAAAAAACAAAAACCTTCCAAAATATATTGTCCCCCTTTTTTATTAATAGTTAATAACAAATGAGATTTCGGTGATATTTTGACCACTCAAATAGGAAATGTCCCCGGTTTCCATTTCAGAAATCTGGTCACCTTACCCTCCATTGAAACTTGAATTTTGTACAGTACTACAAAGAGAGAGATCGCCTGAGCGAGTAGTCTATTACCTGTGTCTGATGCACTGCATAACATTCATTCTTCAAGTCAATGTCCATAATATTATATCCATTATAAAAGTCCATTTGAATTCTATTTGTCCTTTTTACTGCTAAGGGAATTTTACATAACACCACAGCGCTAAAATAACTTCCTTTGCAAAATGTCCTTTCAATTTAAAAGTCTCTTGTGACTCACTGACTCATTCACATGTAAAGTGTTGCCAGATGAAATCAAAATCGACCCTATTTACTTTGTTAGTTCATATTACTAGTCTTGTGGTAAACAATTAATCTGTGTAAGATAAAACACAGAAAAAAAATTGTTTGTCGCTGTAATCTTTAATCAAAATCTGAAAAAGTTACTTTCGGTCTGGAATGGCGTTCCTTCTCTGATAATGTCAGTTTGACGGCTTGGGTTGAAAATGCGTAAACCACTCCTTTGCAACCGTTAGTCTGCTATGAGCGAGAGATGGAGAGGAGGAGCGCTAAAGTAAAAATCTTCCCTCTATTCGATATTCCGTTTCATTTGGAAATACGTCATAACACTGGAGAAGAGTTGTTTGCAACTTCCGGTTCACGGGGACTTTAATGTAACTTTCACCCAATACCCTTTACACTTGTATGTGGGTTTTACAAATATTTAACTAATGAAAAAGACTTTTAAAGACCTTGTGACAAAACCTTGTAATCCACAAACATAATTGTAATTGGATCCACAAACTGTCAGTCAAACCTCATAAATTGAGATGGTCCTCACTGCAGAACAGAAGATCCAGGGGGCGGATCCCAGTTTGCATATTCCTAAACCTACCCATCTCCACCCCCTGGTTCTAGATCCAACTCCTCCCACTTTAAATATCCCTTAACCTACCCGACTCCGCCCCCTGGGTCTCGAGTGTTTTGCAGTGAGGGGCTACTGGATAAATCCGCCCCACCTCTGACGCAGATGCAGTTTGGACATCTCGTCTATTCAATGCAAAGGTATATATATATATATATATATATATATATATACAGTACAGCTCAAAAGTTTGCCATCGGTAAGATTTTTAATGCTTTTGAAAGAAGATTTATCTGATCACCAAGGCTTAATTTATTTAATTAAAAATACAGTAAAAACAGTAATATTGTGAAAAATTATTACAATTTAAAATAACTGTTTTCTATTTGAATATATTTCACAAAGTAATTTATTCCTGTGATGCAAAGCTGAATTTTCAGCATCATTACTCCAGTCTTCAGAGTCACATGATCCTTCAGAAATCATTCTAATATGCTCATTTGCTACTCAAGAAACATTTATTGTTTACAATTGTACAAAATATTTGTGTACAATATTTTTTTCAGGATTATTTGATGAATAGAAAGTTCAAAAGAACAGTGTTTATCTGAAATCTAATCTTTTGTAACATTATAAATGTCTTTACTGCCACTTTTGATTGATTTAATGCATCCTTGCTGAATAAAAGTATTCATTTCTTTAATTTCTTTTCAAAAAAATAAAAATAAAAATTCTTACTGACCCCAAACTTTTGAACGGTAGTGTATAATGCTACAGAAGCTTTGTATTTCAGATAAATGCTGTTCTTTTGAACTTTCTATTCATCAAGGAATCCTGAAAAAAAAAAGTACACAACTGTTTTCAACATTGAAAATAATCATAAATGTTTATTGAGCAGCAAATCAGCATATTAGAATGATTTCTGAAGGATCATGTGACACTGAAGACTGGAGTAACGATGCTGAAAATTCAGCTTTGCATCACGGGAATAAATTACTTTGTAAAATATATTCAAATAGAAAACAGTTATTTTAAATTGTAATGATTTTTCACAATATTACTGTTTTTACTGTATTTTTAATTAAATAAATTAAGCCTTGGTGATCAGATAAATCTTCTTTCAAAAGCATTAAAAATCTTACCGATGCCAAACTTTTGAGCTGTACTGTATACTGTATATATATATATATATATATATATATATATATATATATATATATATAAATATGAGAGAGAGAGAGAGAGAGAGAATAATAATCTGACATCAGGCTGCATTGAGTTCTGGGTAACTTCTTTGTTTATCCGCCATATTGACAGGATCGCGCTGCCTTTCCTTCATTGAGTTTAGTGCAGTAATTTGTTTCCTTTCATGATTGTGAAAAATGTCAACAATCTATGTCATTAATCCTGCATCGATAATTGTGATAGTAACTCTGATCATCATTTTGAGAGAAAACTGGATACTGAAAAATGTTTTCTGCCTTTTCTACGTGTAAAAACACCAAAGGAAGCAGGTCGAGGAGATGACGAGAAGATGCAGGATGGCAAATTTTTTAGTAATGGCATTGATTAAACCTAATGCATATCACTCAATAAAAGAATCACATTGCTAAGTGTTTTTTTAAAATGTTTTGATTTTGTTTGGTTTAATAATTAACATTAACTTTGCGAGTCTGACTCTCACTAGCTCGTGAATTCGCAGAACTTGAACAGGGACATTCAAATTCTTAACAAGAAAAACGCTTCATGTGGCTTAATGCACCGAGAGAAACACAAATATTTATTAAAGCATTGTGTTGAAATACGCATATGAGCCCAAAATATGAATGCAACATATCAGTTTCCGCTCGTGTAAAGAAAACTCTTAATGTGGCTTAATGCACTAAAAGAGACCAAATTCTGTTTACAAATAAAGCACATATGTGCAGAAAAACAGATGAGACCAAAACATAAACTTTAAGTATCACATAAAATGCAAGCATTTTCTTCATAAGGGTTTTATAAAGGCAGGAATTGCTTAATGTGTAATTAAACACGCAGCGTTCATTCTGGGCTCGTCTGCACATCTTTTAATGTACACTAAGCCAGCGTTTTTAAAATGTACCCTTGCAGGGAGACTCTACTAAACTGTTCACAAGCTCCTAGGGTTTTGATTTTGGTTGTCATTTGTTGAAATAAATATGAAAATACGTGTCTGTCTGTCCGCTGAATTTGACCCATAATCTCTGATTCTCCTCCACTGCGATCATGGAAAAGGGGAATATTTACAATGACAACAGTTGTAGGCATACTCAATTAAACTCATTTAAACGTTTCCAACAGATAAATGAATCGACTTTTCTCAGCGTGTTGAACACACAGATTTATTTGGATATTCATATGATGGCTGAAGCAGCAGCGAGCGTCCAGTGTGCGACACGGTCAACAGATTAACATTGTAAACTAAATTCTACAAAACTTCAGTTAAAAAAAAATAAAATGATTGTGCGATGCTATAAAATAGCTTCTATTCCCTGAAAACGATACCATTAAAATGTGAATGTTCCACCTAATGGCAGAAACAAAACAAAAGGTAAGCAACTAGTATCCGCATTAATTTCAGTGCAAGCAATAGGGGGCGATCCTGTCAAAATGGCGGTGCTGTCTCTGCATGCAACGAGGCATGACGTCAGTTTGTATTCTATATATATAACAAACATAGTAGAGTTCAAAATCCATTGTACATGCCTATTATCTGGTAACATAAATCAACATTCCAGGTTCAATTTAACTTTAGCTCAATAGACGATATTTGTAGCATAATATTGCCCAAAAGAATAATATGGCATTTTGTGAGAGGCCTTGTCACATTTTCTTCTAGAAGTATTTTTTATTCAAAATGAATGAATAATGTAAAATATAAAGAATTAATGCACTTACAAACCTCATTTGGATAAATATGATGGTTTACACAGGAAAGCCTGTCAGTGATGGGCTGTAATGAAAAAGAAAAGACGCATAACATATATACCTATCAAAATAGATTAATACAGATTGAAGTTGTGTTCAATCTCTTGATCTGGGTAGTGGCAGCTATTGGGGAAACTCACCATCTGCATGGCATCAAGGCCTTGTTCTGAAGAATCTCAACGCCAAACTCTGGGGATCACATCTCATCTGGTAACAAGAGCAAAGCCATAATTGTAAGATATTAGATTTTTCACACCATGGTTATTATGGCCAAAAGAATTCACAATGTCGATATATTATGATATCTATAGAATCCTTGAGGGAACAAAATTTATCAGTCTAAATAATTTTTACTTTGTTTGTTAAGTTTTTCTCTTTCAGGGTTGCTGCACATTTAAAAAAAAAAAAAAATCAAATATAAGGCTTTTTAAGACCTGAAGAAATACAAATTAATATTAGCATAGTAGCCTGTACATTATGGCTGTTACCAATCAAATGAAATCATTATCAACAAAATCCATCTTTGCAATACAGAGGTGACACAGAATGAGAAGTTACATTAAAGTCCACGTGAACCGGAAGTTGCAAACGACTCTTCTCTAGTGTTGTGACGTATTTCCAAATGAAACGGAATATCGAATAGAGGGAAGAGTTTTACTTTAGCACTCCTCCTCTCCATCTCTCGCGCTCCTCGTCTCCATTTCTTGCTCATATCATATGAACGGTTGCAGAGGAGTGGTTTACGTATTTTCAACCCAAGCCGTCAAACTGACGTTATCAGAGAAGGAACGCCATTCCAGACCAGAAGTAACTTTTCAGATTTTGATTAAAGCTTACAGCGACAAACATTTTTTTTTTTTTTTTAACTTGCACAGATTAATTGTTCACCACAAGACTAGTAATATGAACTAACAAAGTAAATTGGGTCAATTTTGATATCCTGTGTACTTTAATATATTTACACATAATTTATAATTTGTCTACATATTACATTTAATTCAATATTTGAATATGGATTTTTTTTTTTTTTCAAATTTTAACTTTTTAAATTAAAATGTACCTTAAATATGAAACTAAACTAAACTGCCAGTAGGTGGCAGCAAGTCACTGTCTTAATGCTCTGTTTTGCTGTTTATAATTTTGAAATTTTCATCTGAAAATTTCATCTTTCGTCTGAAAGCCAACTATCCAACAACTCCAATCCCTATTGGCCGGCGACAGCCAATGACGTAATATGGCGCGACCCGGAAATATAAAGGAGCGCCTGGAGAAACCGTCAGTATCTATCATCTTGAGGGACTGTTCTGCAGGCAGGCAACCTGAAGTAAGGCTAGGAAACGCAGAGTCTTGTTCCCTGGTTCTCAGGGAACTATGGATACATACGTAATCTGAGACGTTCCCTTTCGAAAGGAAACTCGCTCTGCATTGAATACGCAATGGGGAACGATATACCCATGCTGCCATGCTTGAGGTGAGTGCATGCCAAATAATATGGCTGACAAAACGTTGAGCAGTTTTGAAGGAAATGCTTAGAAATTCACCCTCGGGTCACACCAGGCTGTCAGTGACAGCATTCCCTTTGGCCAACAGCCCAAGCTGAGCCTCAAGAAGGCCTTCCACAGAAGGCCTACCAAGGCCGCTAAAGGCATCTGGAACCAACTTTTCCGAAGAAGAGAACCGAAAGGAACCCCGGCCAGTCACTAGAGGGGAACGAAGTCACCCCCAATGCCACCAGGGAGGCCGACCTGGTCTGTCATAGGACAAATTTAGTCTTGGCCAACCCTGTCTGAGTACAGAATCTCCATAACACATTCTTGATAGAAGACAGCAGTGGTATCCTACCACCCTACCACCATGATCAGCTAAGGGAACTAAGCACTATTACAAATATTACCCTAATAGGGAAGTGCAAAGCTCACCTACCTGACACAATCCAACGAGCAGTGTACTCAGTAAAAGCACCTTTTTACTCTTTAAAGCAAGAGGAGTACAGCATATGCCAACACATATTAAAGAAGGCCTGGAAGGGCCTATAACCTCAACAGACACGTGGCATTAGCTCGTGGCAGTGTTTAGGCACCATCAACGATAAACAACCGGACCAAAGGAGGTTGGATTTATCACTTGGGCCTCTGGCTGACCAGAAGAGTATACAGATAATTCTCAAAGAGAAATATACAAAAACATACACCAGTGTGTTCAAAAAGGCAGCCCATAGGGCTAGAGGGAGCCTCTAAGACACACGGCGTAAGTCTCGTGGCCGTTTCTAGGAGCACAATAGATCCACCCTAGGCACTAGGTGGCTCTTAGCTCAACTAGAGGGAGGCAGATGTAGATTAAACCAAACCTCAGTAAGGTTTCACTACCATAATCAACTTGAGGGGCCAGCCACTCAAAATACTCGGTAAAAGCACCCTGTTACTCTCACAGCGAGAGGAGTACATAACTGAACTCCACATGTTAGACCGGAGGCCGAGGTAGGCCTATCTTAGTAAACACCTGGCATCAGCAAGTGGCTACCCTAACCATACCACCCCAGAGGCCATGTATTAGAAATTTTGGGAATACATGAAACGCTGCCAAACATTGTGAACAGGCCTGTTTAGGGCCTATCCGTCAGCGATGGGGAGTGACCGATGGTGGCATGGTTTCCCAGGCATCCTGCCAACAAGTCGACTAAAAAAGGAGGCCTTGAGGGGTCTGCTGATTCAATGACACGTGGCTACAGCTCGTGAATTTAAAAGGGAACTAGCTCTAACCCAACATAAATATTGGAATAACTGCGACCTGCACTAGGCTACACATTCCAACAGGCAATGTACCCTAAACATGTAACTAAAGGGAACCAAACAAAGCCAACATGGACTAAGGGAGGCTATAAGGCCTACTACCTCAAACAGACAGGGCCTGTGGCAGTGTAAATTTGTGAGCAAACTATGATCAGTTAAACAGCATTGTAGAAAACAACTGCTAACTAGAAGGAGGCTAAATATCATAAAGCCTACAATCTGAGTTATATGCAATATAGCTGCTAATAAGATCACCAGGGAGCTTAAATAGATACCAACTTTCCTCAAAAAGTGGTTCTAACTACCCTGAGCATGTAATCCAACAGTTGATGCACTCAGTGACACAAATAAACCTCTTAACTGGGGAATATATAGTTACCATCCTCTCAAATAGAGGCCACTTTACAGCAAAAGGGCCTACTATTATGAGAACAGGTGCTAACCTGTGGCAGCATAAGTAAGCTCACATATTAATGTAGGGCAAAAGTCTAGAACTCAAAGTAACATAAAACTTTGAAATACATGCTGTTTAAAAGGAAAAACACTCTCATATAGATTCTCGAATCTGTTCTAAACCCTAGAGGACGAAAGGTAAAAAACTAGCATCGTCAAGTCAAACTTGATAAGTACAGACATCAAGAGGCTCAGAGGAAAATCATTTCCTTTAGCATTAAAGTTCTAGAAAGTAGGGCCTAGCAAATACCTGCATAACTTATTAATGCAAAAATAAGGCCCTTCCACCTGAGAAACAACATCAGGGAGTCAAAAAACAGTCTACAACCTAGCTGTTAAACTCACAATTGCACCTACATAAGCAAGGGGATAATGGGCATATGGCCGAAACAACTCCCTCGGGAGGAGGCCAGAACTAGGAACTATACAACCTGACAAGGGATAGTATACATAGGGTTATATGTAAATAACACACCTAATCTAGTTCTAGCCTGGCTGCTGAACTATGGGCCTTCTTACAGGGCTACAAGCCTAGTGAAGCCTGGGCTTCACCTCCAAATCTCATGGATAAGAGAAAGAAAGTGAAGCTCACAAGCAAACAATGTCAGGCGGCCGATTAAGGCCGAACTAAACATACATATTAACTGAAATGACGAGTGCTAACTCAGACTACTCTAGAAAACAGCAAATGAGAAGCTACTCTAAACAACAGGTGGCTAAGAGGCAGCCATTTTGTGGCCTGCACAATATATATTCTAGCCAGCCTATCAACTTCAGTTTGCCCAAAATAAAACCCTACTTTTTCTGACTACATGCTTAGAAAACTATACAGGAAAACAAGGTCTTATTTTAAAACACACAAAATATAGACCTGCATATAGCTGCAGCCCGCCGAAAAGCGCGTCCCACAAACACAGCAGCTCTAACACACAGCAGCCAGATGAGTGCGCAGTGCCGGACGTGATGACATCAAAACACGGACGTCATCATCATCCACTCATCCTCGTCAGCCCCAGGGAAGCTGAGAGAGAATACAACTTTCTCAAACTTCCCAACGAGCTCACCTGCGAGCCCTATGATTGCAGCCACCATTATGCCCCAGCACAAATGGGGCCAGAATCACCAGGCACAGATGCGGACACCTCTTCCCTCGGGAAGAGTGCCAAACAAGAACGGAGCGTCCCGATAGGGAGATGCTCACAGTAAACAACAGACAAACACACAGACGGCGCCCTCAATAGGCCAATAGGAATTGGAGTTGTTGGATAGTTAGCTTTCAGACATCAGATCACGTTGTGACTTTCCCCATTGCGTTTTCAACGCAAAGCGAGTTCCCTTTCGAAAGGGAAACAATATTAACAATACTGTGTCAAAAATGTAACTCACATTGTTCATTTAACAGTAAGTTTGAAGGAACATTGCATTTGTGCTGATTTGGGAAAAACGGTACTCTTGCTCATGTAATATTGTAATACAACTACATGTTATCATATAATTTAATACAATGACAAAAACTCGTTGGGGCAAAAAATGCCCGTGTATCTTGAATTTTGAGGGCAAATAACTGCATGCATAGCTAAATCATGCTGAATAAGATGAGTAAAGAAATGCAGTAGGCTACTTATTAAAAGAATCACGCTTTATTTAAATATATGAACACAGAAAATCGCTGTTAACAGGTTAATATAACATTTGCCATTCCATGACTAGTAAAATAATCACAATTTACTCTCTGTAAAATTGCGTAATTTGCAGGGTGATGGACACGGAGGTGGGTAAAAAGGTTGGTGGTGTTGCCACCCTTCGCACTGACTGTAGCTATAGGCAAATCCTGTGGATTGGGCTGTCTAACAAGCCGAAAAACTCCCATACTAGTGTCGAGCTTACTTGACTTTTTTCGGTGTGGACAGAGCTTCTCACTCTCCCGCTCGGAATAGCTGCGTGCACTGTGTCGTCTTCTTGTTTGACAGATGTCAGCGTTAAGGTGCAATACTGCCATCTGAGAGCTGAACCAGATATCATAAGCATCCTATTCATTTTAAATATTGTGGTTATTGCTAATACCGGTATATTGTCACACCCTAAATTAACACGATATCGATATTTCGATTACACTGATTCATTTATGATCCGATGCTTCCTGAAGCGGTGTTGTGAAATCGGCCATCACTAAAGAAGTCGTTATTTTGTTTTTTTTGGTACTCTAAAAATATTCTTGTCGCTTTATAATTTTAATAAAAGTTGTATAGGCCTACATATATTTGTAATGTAATTTATTTGTAAATGAGCCGGAGTAATTCTGTAAAACTTTTTTTTCTTTTTTGAATTGTTCTGTTCATTGTTTATTTCTTTTATGCAACTTGTAATTTTACATGAACAATTATACGTATATATTTTTTTCATCATGTAAATGAAATGTTTTTACATTAAATACATCGTTCTAAAGCTACATTAAAGTACCTTTTACAACTATATACAACAGAACTTAGATTTAACATCAGAAAAATAGCATAACATAAAACAACAAAACATATTTATGTACACTTTCATTCGGTTGTGCAGGGAGACGCTGGTGGAGCGTATTATATAAATATATAAAAATCAGAAATATTTGAACATATAAAACAGATCTATGGTCCATTCAAATTTTGTCTTGGTCATCATAGCTTTAAAATTCTTGCATGTTACAAATAGTCATGCTCAGCAGGTATATTTTAAGATTTCAGTGCAAGTTTCTTTTAGTTAAAACAACTGACACAGTTAACATTTCATTTAACATAAAAACAAACAAGGTTAACTTGCTAACGATATAAAACTAACATTACATAGTTTAAGCATACATATTTTGGTCCAGTGTCCCATCGTCGCCGGCAGTGAAGCATGTCACAAACGTCAACTGTCAGCTGTCTGTCACACAGCAGCCATGTTACGACACTCGGCTCATTGTTGCCAAGTCTGGGACTGGGATACTTTTACACTTGTGCTGTGATTGCGCTACTTTTGGGATGGTTTTGTTGCGCAGACCTGGCAACCCTCCACTCCAAAACCCCACCCCTTTCATGCACTTCGAAGTGCGCGGCCCCTGAATTGGGACACAGCTTCTATGTTAAATCTTGCTAATCTTATCTGTCTGTCTGATGTTCTGTATTGCCTTTAAAACCTTTAAACCTTTAAAGTCTTCCAAACTTTCTGGTAAGGCTTTCTCAAGCCAACATCAAAGTTTCTCTTGTCAAACTTTTTTATCTGGTCATCAATATGATCTTTTCTCTTTGTTAACAGCCCTGTCATCAGTGACATTCAAAGTGACAGCCCTCGGAAGACCTCTGTTTCCCGGAACGTTGTATGACTGCCGCAGGGATTCCTTCATTCCAGGTGAACTTTTCCTTCATTCCAATTTTCAAAACATGTTGAATCACCACTTACCAGTCATTGTGTTAAAATATTGAAAAACCTGCATGGTTACCTGTCACATCCTCATACATAGAGTAACTGTTAAAGCACTTCTGATTTAAGGTGTTACTCTGTGGTATAAGAAATCACTGAGTGAAGATTTGGACAGCCGTCCACAGCCCAGAACAGATGTGATGTTCAGTAGCTCTGACTCTCTCTCAAGTAAATTCAATCTCCTGGGTGTAAGTGGTTCTCTGAAGACCAGTTTCTTGGGGGGGCTTGTGGACGTGGGAGGATCTGGCAAGTACCTGCTTGACACCAAATCCTCTAACCAACAGTCCAGAGTTACAATGTATTACAGTGAAACCACAAGATATGAACAGCTCACAATGAGTCATCTGGGCCAGATCACCTACCCTCAGGTGTTTGAGCAGAAAACTGCAACTCATGTGGTCGTTGCTGTGCTGTACGGAGCTCAGGCATTCATGGTGTTTGATCGGAAATTTTCAGAAGAGGAAAACAAGCAGGAGATTGAGGAAGAACTGAATGCCATGGTTAAAAAAATCCCTGATTTTTCTAGTGAGGCAAATACAGCTTTAAAAATTACTGATGCTGAAAAGAAAATGGCAGAGAAGATCACCTGTACATTTCACGGTGACGTCCACCTTAAGCAGAACCCCACCTCATACATGGAGGCCTTGAGTTTGTACAAGACGCTCCCCACTCTAATAAAGGAGAATCCACACAATGAAGTTCCCATAAAAGTCTGGCTTTATCCTCTTCATCTTTTTAATACAACAGCAGCTCAGGTAGAGAGAGAAATCAGTACAAGTGTGGCTCATGAAACCGAAGCTATAATCGAGGAGCTGGGAGAGGCAGAGAGGACATACAATGAGCTGTCAGGAAACACACTGGTTAATAGTTTCAAAGACATCAAAGAGAGGCTGCGCTCATTTCAGGACTCATTTAGAATTTACAAGTCAATGCTACTGAAAAAACTTGAGAGAGTCTTGCCTGCTATTCGAGGAGGAGAGATGGAGGAGAAGTCACTGGAAGACATCCTGAAGATCCACAGGAGCTCCCCATTCAGGGCTGAGATGCTTAATCAGTGGTTAAATGATGCAAAGTCTGAACTTCAAACCTTGAGTTCTGTCACCAAGTCACTGGATGGAATCAAAATTGAAGACCCAGACAACATCCCTCTTAAGCATGATTTTGTTGGAGTGATTTGCTTTACCTTCACATCTTTGAACTATAAAGACCCATATCTTTCAGCCTTAAAGGAGTTCGTGAAAACGGACAAATTTAAAGAGCTAGAAGGGGAACCCAACACGGTTTCTGTGGCATCTATCAGAAAGTGGTTTAATGATTCTGATCTTATTGAAAAGATGAGATTTAACATTAATCTCTTCAAAGGTTTGATAGAGCCGTATAAGAGAAATAATGTCCTCTCTGTAATTTCTGCCATCTCAGATCCCTCCAATCCAGGCTCCTCCATCTATACGTATTTAAATGGGAAACTGCAAGAGAAACGGTTACAGTATACTTTCAGGGTGCTTTCAGGATTGGAGAAACCTAATTAAAAGTAAGCAAAGATACATTAATTGATTCATAGACAACCATTAATTGTCCTTTTCATTATTAAAGCACCTCAATTTCCTTAGTAACCCTAGTCATTGGTGAGGCATTTAAAAAATATTGTTGGAATGTTTATCAAAGTGAGTTCACAATCTCTGTCCCAATATGTTTAAAAGATCCCACCTGCTTAAACTCACTTTTAAATAACAAAGGCTTAAAAGGCACATGTGCATTGTCAGCGCCACAACACAGTTCCTTGATTTTACTAATATTAAGCTCCAAGGTGCTGTCCTCTGTCCAGGCTGTGAGAAAATGAACATGGATAAAGTAATGTCCATCAAAAATTAGAGATGAGTCCAGTATTTAAAAATCACATTTTTTCTTGCAATCGTTTACCAGCCCATGTCTTGTTTGGTCTTGTAGAAAATTTTTAATCCATAAAAACAGGGGTTGATGTACCTCCACCAGCTGCCTCACAAGTGTGTTTGTGTTCACCAAGGAAATGTCTGTAAATAAAATCACTAAAATTCTAAAAGATGAATTTTGTCAAGTCCAAATGCTTTGCAGTCAACAGGATATAATTAGGATTGGTACGACCCTTGGTACGGACTAGGTAGTGGGAAGGGCACGATTAAGCTTAAAATTAATCTTTGGCAATTTCTAATTTTACTGAGAGAGAGAATAAGACAAGTGGGAACAGCAGAGCAAGTGAATATTTGTATGTGTAAATATGTTCAATAATAAGTTTACACTGGCAGAATAATTTTACAATCGTACACACAAATCTATTTTAAACAACACACCAGCAGCACAAATAACATTACATGCAGAAAAAATATGTTGAGTGGTTAAAGGGTTAGTTCACCCAAAAATGAAAATTCTGTCATTTATTACTCACCCTCATGCCGCTTCACACCCATTAGACCTTCGTTAATCTTCAGAACACAACTTAGGATATTTTAGTTGAAATCCGATGGCTCTGTGAGGCCTTCATAGGGAGCAATGACATCCAAGATCCATAAAGGTACTAAAAACACATCTAAATCAGTTCATGTGAGTACAGTGGTTCAATATTAATATTATAAAGCGACAAGAATATTTTTGGAGCACCAAAAAAACAATATAACGACTTATTTAGTGATGGCCGATTTCAAAACACTGCTTCAGGAAGCATTGGATCATAAATGAATCAGTGTATTCAGTGTATATGAATCAACTAAATGGATGGCGCTGGTCTCATGTGGGTCTTGATACTTTTTTGTCTCTCCTGTTCCAAGATGTCAGCCTGTGCTTTGAGGACCTTTTCATGATGCCTTCTGTATCTCTAAGTGCAGATTTGCGCCCTGCAAGTAAGGCGCCAACATGCCTCTCCCTCCACATAACTTGCACAGCAAGTCCTCCCTCATTCCCCACCTGTGCAGGTTTGTTGGAATGATCGGAGTAGGAAAGAGGTGCAAAAGGGCACTATTTTCCAATCATTAACCGTCTTTTTTATTTAACAAGATACTAATTCAGCATAAAAAAACAAACAAACCAGAATGTCAGAGCTTATCACAGTGACTTCATTTGACCTATACTTGAGGTACAGAGGAAGCGGTACTGTCCGACCACCGTATTGAATGTGGTGAGTTTAGATGAATCCTCTGTCAGTTTAATGGCACAGTATCCTGATCTGGCATCTAATCCACTCAAGTACTTTGCACCTGATAATCTGGAGATAACATCATCCAAGGTTGATAGAGTATAATGCAGTCTTTTGATTGCCTTGTTTAGGTTGCGCAGATCAAGGCAGTCTCCAGTTGTTTTTCTACTACAACTAAAGTGTTGATCCAATCTGTTGGTTTGGTTACCTTTGCAATGATTCCTTGATGCTCCTTTCTGTCTAATTCCTCCTTTAGACGTCGGCATGGTGTGAATTGAATTTTTCGTGGGGGATATAACACTGGAACTGCAGTGGGGTCTATGTGTATTTTACACTCATCTAGAAATTTCCCTATTCCTTTGAAGATGTCAGCATATTCGCTTAGCAGAACGTTACTTTGTTTTGTGTCGGTTTGCACAGAGAGGACCAGTTTTATAGTCCTAGTATAGGTGGTACTTGGGTGTCAATGATGTAGAATTCTTGCATGGCTTTGGTTTCTTTGTGCCTGCAAAAAACAGGAAGCTCTTAAGTTGCCTGGACTTAACACATGGCTGCAAAAAAACCCTGCAACATAAAGGGACTGAACTTCTTCAAAAATCTTTTCTGGAGTCAGAGACAAATGTTTCCTTGACACCCTTCACCACATCTTTTTACAAGAGTGTGTTTAACTGTTTAGAAGCAGATCTCCTAGAAGTGGTAAACGTCTCACTTCTTTTTTGGGACTTTTCCAAACTCCCTGAAAACTGCAGTTGTTAAGCCCCTCCTGAAAAAGAAAAATCTGGATAACACCATATTGAGCAACTACAGACCAATGGATGTTTTGACAACTTTCAATCTGGTTCCCGACCGCATCACAGCACAGAGACAGCACTTATAAAAACAATAAATGATATTCGCCTGAACACAGATACAGGTAAAGTATCAGTGCTGGTTCTACTCAACCTCAGTGCTGCGTTTGACACTGTCGATCACAACAGGCTGACAGGCTGGAAAACTGGGTCGGGCTTTCTGGGATGGTCCTTAAATGGTTCAGGTCATACTTAGAAGAGAGAGTTTATTATGTAAGTATCGGTGACCATAAGTCTGAGTGGACATCCATGACATGCGGAGTCCCTCAAGGTTCAATACTTGCTCCCCTTAAAGCAGAACTAAGTAACTTTTTTTACCTTCATAAATAGTTTTCTAAGTCCTTACGATGGTTAATTGACTTGTAGTGGTGTGTTTGAGGCGTGCACTAACCCCCTCTGGCACGTCTACGCCAGAATACAGCACTTGCAACTTGAGCTGCACCGACCCGAAACAATCTTGCCTCGTGTTCACGTTCACGCAAGAGTGACAAAATGCTTTACGGTAATTCAAAAACAATGTATATATTGTGACTTTATAAGACAATTTCGAAAATTACCCACCTCCATCGAGTGTACTGTATTTGCAAATTACCCACCTCCTCTTTCTTGTACTATATTTGCAAAACTACTGCGCTGGTGAGCGTTGTAGTCGTTGTAGTCCAGAGCTACGCTTGAAGTATTTACGACAGTGTGATTCACTGAAGGAAACTGTAGGTGGAGCTTCGCAAATCTTACTGAGTTCTGCTTTAATGAAAAAAAAAACATTTGTTTTTCCATATTGTTACATTATGATGAGACCCCCCTTAGAAAATGGACAAAATTCATCCTCAAAATCAACATTTAATTTTTTTTCAGTACAAAAAAAAAAAATGCTAAACTTTGACAAAAAGTAGCTTTTATTGTTATAATTGTGATTTCATAATATTTAGATATGAATCCAACTGAAAAAAAAAAAAAAAACTTGTGTCAAATAGCAAATAGTGGAGCTCTGCAACATTTACTGGTAAAAGTGATGATGATGGGCAAAAATCTTACACTAAAGATGGGCAAAAATCTTACACTAAATCATGTCGAATTATCTATGTTATCCCCATGAATGAAAGTTAGAAATGTTGGACTTTTATAAAGTGAATTTTACATAAAAAGCTGTTTTTGTTCAAAAACTTACTCAACAAAATATTTATTTATATAAATTTAAAAGATATGATAAACCCTCCAAAAACTGCACAAATATGAAGTTAAAACATTAATAAACAGGGTACAATTACTTTTGTTTTTTAAAAGCTATTATTGTGTTAGAAAATTACATTTTGTTGCCTGGGGTCACTGGAGACCCCAAAGACCCTGAGTGTGACTTTTTTTTCTACACTAACTTAAAAACAATATATCACTCCAATTTTTTTTTTTATTTGTATATCTTTTTTTCCCTCACACAGTTATTTTCATTTTGGGTGAACTTGACACAATACATATTGTCACCAGTGTTGGGGAAAGCTACATTTAAAAGTAATGCAATACAATATTGCATTACTCCCTTAAAAAGCAACTAATTGTGTTACTTTTTATGAAAATAATGCATTACATTACTTTTGCGTTACTGTTTCTCACCTGGGCTGGGCTTGCTTGCTGTGTTTTTTTTTTTATAACAAAAAAAAAAAAATCTATTTTTGCCAAATGTTAAGACTCTTTCACACCAAAAGTGAAATAAATAAGCCTCAGGCTAAAGGAAACTATTTACGCCTGTACAGTAGAGGGCACAGCTCAAACCTTTCAGCTGTATGGCCATTCTGGATTGAAGAAGAATAGTATACAGGAGAAGGAAGTTCAAAACTCTTATTTCTAAATCTAATATAAAGTTATTTCTGCTTATTGGTATGGTTGAATTAGGTAATTGAAGGTCAGCCGCAAAGACATTGGCAAATAAAGTGAGATAAAATGCATTAAATGAAAGATAAATCTTATCAGTCTTATTTTTTCTTTCCTGGTTTCTCAGTTTTCTCTCTCGCTGGTCTGTAAGGTTTCAATTGTTAGAGTGGAGAAGAGTTGTTCTTGTTTCATCACACATCTGTTCTTAGTCTAGGAGAAAAGGTTGCTCCGGGATGAATGGTGCCTTCAGACGGAAACTGACTTATTATTACGGATACAGACTTATTATTCTTATTATTCTATAATGATGGAATATATATTCTCATTAGACAGTTGTTACAGTTACACACGCCCCCTAAACATGTATGAAAGCTAAAGTACAAGTTGAGAAGGTTTTGTGAACGGATTGACTCATTAAAAAAAAAAGTATGCATTTTGGCAAAACTGTCTGTTTCTTTGATATTAAGTGTTTTAATTCAAATGATTAAAAGTGTTATGATGATTAAAAGTGTTGAAATATTAAGTGACAGCTGTTATCTCTGCAGCTCCACTGTCATTTTTCCAGATTTCCCATTGACAAACGCCAAAAAAAAAAAAAAAAAAAAAAAAAAAAAAACCTTCGACACGCCCATTTTCCGAGCTGCAGCCACCCGCTCTCGTTCAGTTAAATCAGTTCAGTCTTCAGAGGTGAGGAGAGCAGTTCAAGGTATTTCTCATATTTTTACATAACCATCAAACACACTTTATACAGTTTATTTAAGCGATAGTTTACAGGCTCATTTCTGTGTTGTTTTCATCGAGCACAGCGCTTTTGTGCGTCTTTTCTGGCTACTGAAATAAACATTTAGTGCAGCAGCAGCAGCATGTGAGGAACATATGTTGAATTCATTCAGACCTGAGCGATTTTGTCTTTTGTGTGTTCGTTTGTGTGATGTTTTGATGTTTGGGGAGATAATTAACTTTTACTGAATGTCAAGTCAAAAGTCTGAAGTTTGAAATCTGTGAGATGAATTGATGGGGATCGAGCGTGTGCGCCTATTACTATGAATACGGTGATCTCGAGTTCCCCAGATGTTTCTTTCCGTTTAATATTTCTTTCTATCTTTCTGAAATTTCTCTTTTTCTTTCTATCTGTCTATCGTTTCTATCTGATCTTTCTTTCTATCTTTCTTTCTTTCTATCTTTCTTTCTTTCTATCTGACTGAAGGATTCTATGTTTAAAGTACTGGTCTCTGCATTGAATGAAGGAAGACAGAGGGTCTTTTGTCCTCTGTTGAAGCTCAGCTGTAGTCTATACTATAACATCTGTTTCTCTTTGTGTACCGGAACAACTTCAATGTATGGTATGAGGCTCCTGGAGCTAATAAGGAGACAGGGAATGGTCCTTTGGAAGGGGGTCTTCTTGGATCCCCAGGAATGCATGGGTACCTGACTGTGAGATGACCATATTCAGATTTGTTTTTCTATATGTATCACATTCCTACACCATGAGCTATGATGTACTCTCTCTCTCATTGGTTAAATCCATATCTCACTTTCTATATAATCACAGACCCAGCTAAATAAAAACGAGACTTTATACTCTCCGTCAGCGCTGAGATTGTTCATTCAATTGTCAATTAAGAGGCACACCTCGGGAGTAGTTTTTTAACATTGATATTTCTCTTTCTTTCTTTATTTCTAACATGTCTCCTTTCTTTCTTTCTGATATTTCTGTTCCTTTCTTTCTTTCTGATATTTTTCTTTCTAATGTTTCTCTTTCTATTTCTCTTTTTTCATGTGTGTTGTGCATATAGTGCGGGACATCCCTTATGAGAACTGGCCATTATTTTTACCTACTTATTAGAAATGAGGACTTTATAGGCATCTGAAGTAGTAAAATGTGACATATCTCCAAAACGCTGTAGTAAAATGGTTTCATGTGGTGTGTATATGGGACGTCTTCTATAAGAACTGGCCATTCGTTTTTTCTACTTATTAGAAATGTGGTCTTCTTAGGCCTCTGAAGTCAAATAATGTGATATATCTCAAAAATGCTGCAGTAAAATGGTTTGATATGAGGTATGCATACAGTATGAGATGTCCCCTATGGAAACTGACCATTCGTTTTTTCTACTTATTTGAAGTGAGGTCAAATAATGTGATGTATCTCAAAAATGCTCATGTGAGGTATGCATACTGAAAAAGAAAGAAAAAAATAGACAGATAGATGATAGATATCAGAAAAGAAAGAGAAATACCAGAAAGAAAGAGAATGAAAAATATCAGATAGAAAGAAATATCAGAAATAAAGGAAGAAAAAAAGAAAGAAAAAAGAGAATATCAGAAAGAATGAAAACTATCAGATAGAAAGAAATATCAGAACAGAAAGAGAAATATCAGAAAGAAAGAAAAGCAAGAGAATGAAAAATATCAGATAGAAAGAAAGAAATATCAGGAAGAAAGAAAGATACCAGAAAGAAAAAAGAGAATATCAGAAAGAAATATCAGAAATAAAGAAAGAATATTAGAAAGAAAGAAAGAAAGAAAGAAAGAAAAGAGAATATCAGAAAGAATGAAAACTATCAGATAGAAAGAAATATCAGAAAAGAAAGAGAAATATCAGAAAGAAAGAAAGAAATACCAGAAATACAGGAAGAAAGTAAGAAAGAGAATATCAGAAAGAAAGAAAGAAAAATATCAGATAAGAAAGAAAGATCTGGGGGAACTCGAGCGCTCTGAAAGCGCGTTCTCTCTCTGCTGTTCCTGAAATCACCGTAATCATAGTAATAGGCACACGCACGCACGCTTTTTGGCGGCTGGCTTCAATGGCTTGAATGTCTATTTTCAAACCACGGCTGGCTTGACCGCAGTTTCACTGCCGGCAACGATGGGACACTGGACCAAAATATGTATGGTTAAACTACACTCTTAGAAGAGGTCGAACCTTTGGAGTTCAATAAAGAACTTTACAGTGCAAATATGAACTTCTAACTATCAAAAAGGTTCAAAGTTGAACTTACAGGTAAACTGGTTATTTGGAAGTTCTTTTTAGAACATTTGTTGTGGTAACAGGGTTCATATTAGAACCTGTGTGTAGTTAAGGTTCGTTTATGAACCTTTTCTAATATGATTGGAGTGTACAGTCGATACAGTGTTTCATCTGTACCCCCCGACCTCCCCGCACATTTCTATAAATTGCATCATAACATTGAAAGACACCATGTTTTTTGTCCATTTTTAAAGCATAAACTAAGAAGACCAAGAATAAAAATTCAGTTTTACATTCATAAATGGACAAGAAGCTGTTCAATGTTAAATGGAGAGGTGACGTGAAATTCTTAGCCCTAAAAATAGACTGTGATAGATTTTATGTTGGTCTCAGCATTGAAAGTATGTGGACCGAGGCTCCTTTGTCCACTGTTGAAGCTATCCTATGTTAACATATGGTTTTCTATGTACCAGAACCATTTCCATATAAGGCTCTACGAGGAGTGAATGTGAGACAGGGAATGGTCTCTGCTTTCTGTATTACCAGAATAGGAGAAGGTCCTTGGGATTTTAAGGGACCTCATGGGTACCTGACCAGTAGATGACCATATTTAGACTTGTTTTTCCATACGTATCACATTCCTATACCATAAGCTATATGATGTATTCTCTTTCTCATTGGCTGAAACTATACTACACCCCTTGTACTCTTTCTATATATTCTCTCTTTTCTTATCAATAAAATTAGACTATATTCTCCCTCAGCGCTGAGTGATTGCTCATTCAATTGCCAATTAAGAGGTCTGGGATGAGGCACGAATTAGGAGCAAAAACCTAACAGACTGTGTTCAATATCTTCCGCTTAGACAACCGTATAAATATTCCCCAATTGAAAAGGACACTGCAGTTTTAGAGCAAAAATCATGAGTAAAGTGTGATGCACAGGCAATTTATTTTACGTGTTTCATCTCTCCTTCTGTTCCAACTTTATCTACTTTGTTATTAGCTCATGTTTTAGAAAACATTTCATAATTGTATTGTGTAAGGTTTCATCAGGAAGATTATTTTTTTCTTTATTTAGTTTATTATTATTATCATTACTACTACTACTACTACAGCTGTTGTTAATCATTTATGTGCTGAGATTGCTTGTGCCTAAACGTTTTTACAAAATAAGAATACTGACAAATAACTAGCAATTCAAAAGTACATTATTTTCACTAAAAGTAAACGAGATTATTAATATTGTTTCGTTTTTAAGCATGAATAAGCAAATCCTTCAAAATGCTTTAAATGTTTTCTATATCTGGGCTTTGGTACGCAACGCAATGCACTGAATCTCCACAAGTCTAGCTCTCGCGCAATGATGTCAGTGGTCACGTGGAAAAAACCGTTACAAATTTTGAAGCGGCAGCAGCGGGACCGAGTGGGACTGAGCGGAACGACACAAAAATCTGAGGTAAGACAACATAACGTCTCAAATAAACTATTAACTTTTTGAAAAAGCTATGAAACACCTATTTAATGTCATAATAACTTTAAGGTGTGTGATAATGAATAAATGACGACGGGCCTAAGCAGACACGTCGTGTTAATGCGGCCACAATATTGTCAATTTAACGGCCTGGAGAAATAATTCCGGGTGTACCACTTACTACACCTTTTCCACATGTACTATTTCAAGATATTTTCCCGTTTTTTATCCTTACTGTGTGTGCGCGTGTGTTTGCTCGCGCGCCCGAGAGAGAGAGAGAGAGAATTTAGTAAAAATGAAAAGTTTATTTTTATTCATATTTTATAATGCATTGTTTTCTAAATTGCAATATTTCTCTGCATATAGAGGCACGAATGAGCTCAGAGCTGATTCACTGGAAAATCCATGTGGCTGACTGGTTGATGGCAACAGTTTCCAGATGATCATCCCTACATATCAAGGTTTATCTCACAAAAATGCACACTCATTTTAACTTCCCCATTTTCACAATTAAGCAGATATGACATTCTCCTATTGAATCCTGTTGTTTTAACAGACAATGAAATTGATGCGGACACTTGAATGAACCTAACTGAAAATAATAAAATAAAATAAAATATTCCCTAAATTGAAGGATCAAGTTAAATTCATAAGATTAGAAGTTTATTACATCTACTCTTAAAGTTTTAAAAAAGTTTGTGGACACCTCTATTAATTATTATTAACATTTTTTAATTACTTAATAGGTTGTACTGAAGAATTCAGTGACTAGCATTTTCTGACATGTATGTATTTAGTTGACACTGTTATCCAAAACAACTTACATTGCTTTAAACTTTTTATTGCATTCCCGTTTTGGAATGGGATGCCCATCAACTTGTATAGGTGTGATGGTTAGGTTTCCACATACTTTTAGCTAAACTATATTGCTATCATTACAAATTACTGAGCTGTTAGTACCATTATAACATGCACCTCTCTGCAGTTTTTTGTTTCTGTAGGACTTGAATGAATGAATGAATGAATGAATGAATGGAGGCATTTATATAGCGCTTTCCTATGTACTACTGTACACCCAAAGCGCTTTACAATCATATCAGGGGTCTCTCCTCATCCACCACCAGTGTGCAGCATCCACTTGGATGATGCGACGGCAGCCACAGTACAACGGCGCCAGTGCGCTCACCACACACCAGCTGTAGGTGGAGAGGAGAAAGGACTTGATTTGGTATTTCACATGGATTAATCTCAACACAACGTATTGCTCAAACAGGGTGACCAGAAATTTATCAGCTACCCCACTAGCAATACAAAAAAACTTGAGGAGAGTGGAGATTTTTTTTCTTTATAAAATGTATTTATTACTTTTTTTTTTATCACAAAGCAAATGGAGTTAAAAAATAATCTGTTTGATCAGATGTGCACATATATATGTTAATTCCCACGGTGAAGTACAGGTAAGTGCATAATTTTAAAGAAAGATGGAGGGTAAAATTGCCTTTCTTTAATTTCAGGTAAAGCAAGCAAACAATACAACAAGGTTAGTTTAGCCCTGGTTACCAAAAACCAGTAAGGAAATGGGTTATTTTACCAAGGGTCCAAGGACTTGTGACACTAAAAATATGGCAAGTATTGTAGATGTAAGTATGTCAAATGAAATAATTGCATACACTAAATTACATAAAATTACATAAAAATAAATAAATTACATACACTCTTCCAGTCTTGTCTCTTAAGAACTGTGCCCGGTTGCATAAAGCACCTTAAAGGGTTAGTTCAACCCAAAAATGAAAATAATGTCATTTATTACTCACCCTCATGCTGTTCTACACCTGTAATTAATCCTTCATTAATCTTCGAAATGCAAATTAAGATATTTTTGTTGAAATCCGATGGCTCAGTGAGGCCTTCATAGCCAGCAATGACATTTCCTCTCTCAAGATCCATTAATGTACTAAAAACATATTTAAATCAGTTCATGTGAGTACAATGATTCAATATTAATATTATAAAGCAACAAGAATATTTTTGGTGTGCCAAAAAAAACTAAATAACAACTTATTTAGTGATGGCCGAATTCAAAACACTTACTACAAGCCTGTGTAGTATTTTTGGCACAGAAATACAGTACTCCGTCATTC
Source organism: Megalobrama amblycephala (assembly GCF_018812025.1). NCBI lineage: Eukaryota > Metazoa > Chordata > Actinopteri > Cypriniformes > Xenocyprididae > Megalobrama > Megalobrama amblycephala. The sequence goes on along the minus strand of NC_063044.1, from coordinate 66,975,352 downwards.
GTCCAACTCGTGTTTTGAAACTTTGGCCACGTTTAGCATGAGAATCCAACTCTTTAACAGTGTAAATAAGTCAGAATATAGCATTATACCCGTGTCAAATCATGATTCGGATTGCGCGTCAAACCACCAAACTGCTGAAATCATGTGACTTTGGCGCTCTGAACCGCTGATTCGACACACTCATCATCACTATTTAAGTCCTTATTTTGTTTTTCTGGCACACCAAAAATATTCTCGTGGCTTTATAATATTAATATTGAACCACTGTACTCACATGAACTGATTTAAATATGAAGAGTTTGGTTCCAAAACGCGATAAACGCCATTTTCAAAAAAATCGAGTTTCCGCCAAAATCAGTATTGTATATGGTCAGTATTGAAAAGTCATTTATTAATTTTGCGCAAAATGCGATATCCGTCGTGTTATTCTGTCATGTTCCCTCCCTTTCTTTCCAAAATGCGACAAACGCCAGTCTCCTTTTTCTCCAAAACGCGATATATCCGCTCTCAACCAATCACAGCGCACCATTCCACCCACTGTAAACATTGAAGGCTTTTTAAAAAGCCGATTTTAATAACAATGTACTTGGCAAATGTGTTTATTTAACAGTGCGGTGGCGCAAGATACTCTTTAATCGGTAATGACAAATAATTTATAACATTAACAAGATGACCCGTTGAAATCATTTTGGGAGCGACGGCTGAATGTATTTTTAGTAAAATGTCTGTACATAAGATAAATATTGGCAAAGTTTAGACTCTGTCATATATGTGTGAATCAACTTACTTTGTTGTGTATTTTCAATTTGAAAAATAACTTTTATATTGATGGATTAATTGCATTTTGAAAAAAAAGTATCATGGATTTATTGCATTTTGGGGAAAAAAAATAACATGTTTTTATAATAAACTTTTTAAAATCAAAATGTAGATTTGAACTTTTAATGTTTTTATAACCAAAAGATGCTATGTGAAAGTTTGAAACAGAAAATAGTGGTTTTCATCTTGCCACTTTCTTGGTAAAGAAAACACCTTTTTACTCAAATTAATCAAAACGGAATTATTGCGTTTTGGAACCAAACTCTTCATATGTTTTTAGTACATTAATGGATCTTGAGAGAGGAAATGTCATTGCTGGCTATGAAGGCCTCACTGAGCCATCGGATTTCAACAAAAATATCTTAAATTAGTCCACGTTCAAATAAAATTTCTCCTTCAAGTGGTTCAGCCAAAACCGCACTTCCGTATTCTTCAAAAAGCTTACGCTGTATGTCCTACGCCTTCCCTATTCTACTTACGGAAAAAACGGAACTGGCGCTGTATTGGTTCCATAAGTTGAATAGGGAAGGCGAAGGACGTACAGGGTATGCTGTTTGAAGAATACGGAAGTGGCAGAACCACTTGAAGGAGATCATTTGTTTATATAAAAGCATATACATTTTAAAAACAAATTAGAAAATGACCGATCGTTTAGCTAGATAAGACCCTTATTCCTCATCTGGTATCATTTAAAGCTCTTTGAAGCTGCTCGCTCCTTGTAACACTTAAGGTGAAGTTTTCCAAACCTTATGTTATACTTAGGGAAATGACAGTTAAGGGGCTTTATGCAACACATCGTTTTTAAAAGGATTACTTAAGGGAAATTCTTAGGGTTTATGATGTTTCGCCTAAAGAAACCCGTAAGTAACACTTAAGGGTGTTGCAGAAAATAACCGTTAAGTTTAAGGGAAACATAAGGGCGATCTTACGGGAAAATTACACTTAAGGTGCTTTATGCAACCGGGCACTGGTATTTTGTAACAATGGCTGAACACACCTTGTCGAATTGTTCGCTTGTTGGAGACCTGGAAATATAGAGAACTGTTTTTACTCTCCAGCATTCTCTAAAATTACGCACTTGCTTAATAATATATTTCTTTTGTTTTTTTAGATGGACAATCTGTCTTACCAAGATGTGTATCAAAAGAGGTCAAGGGCAGTTGGGGTAAGTGTCCCAGACAGAATCAACTTAAGTTTTTTAAGAATAGCAAACATGTTTTTGTGGGTAGATTTATTCAGGAGAAGATGATTAACGCATTGGGATCCACTTGGATAAAATGAAAACCAAATGCTTGGAGATCACCAAATCCTTTTAGAGGACTAAATGACACGGACAAAGAGTGAGAGGACAGACTATATGAAACATCACTCCACAAAGGAAATATTATCATGATATCCAGCCCTTAATGTCCCCTCAGTTGTGAGTAAAATTGTGTTTCAAATTATGACTTAAAAGCAAATAATAATGGAAATTATGTATCATTTAATACATTTATATTGAATACATACATATTATATTGAATATAACATTATTCTCTTCTTGTTTAGGAACCACGTACACCCAACCCTGTGCTGTATATACTGTAAATGGATGTGCCTTGGATGCAGTCTGTTTTAGAAATAATGATGCAAGGGGAGAAGGTCTGTGAAGTAGACGATATGACCAGGTCATATGACCATGTTATTCTAATGACAATGTACTTCATCTTCAACCTTGAATATGCTTCAAAGCCGAGAAACACTCTAACATTCTTTGAAAAATAAAAATGTCCTGTTTAATGTCCTGTTTAAACATTATCTTAAAAATTATAAATAAATTAAATTTTAAATGATTAAAGATAATATAAAAATGATAGATATTCAGCTACATTCTGTTAAAGGTTGATGGAAATTTATAGATTAATGAATGAAATAATTTATTTATTTGATTGTTTATTTATTTATTTGAATGATAAAAAACAATATTCCTTTTTTCTCTGTCCATTGGTGCCTGTGCTCATTATATTTATGTATTAAACATTTTATAGACAATCATTGTGTTCTGTATTCAATGTTTTGAAATGGGATTAAGATATAGTTATATAAGTTATATATAAGACATATAGTTAATGTATAATTTATATTATATTTTAATAATTATTATTAATATATGTTATTGCTATCTAAAAGGAAAAGGTTCAAAATGGAACCTTAATGAGGCTTTAATGCACCTTTAAGTGAAGGTTCCAATTAGAACCTTTTTAAAAAGGTTCAAAAATGAACCTTTAAGGTTCCCCCACAGTTGCAATCGCCAGGAACCTCAAAAGGTTAATTTTTGAACCTTTTCTTCTTAGAGTGTATGTAATGTTAGTTTTATATCGTTAGCAACTAGTTAACCTTGTTTGTTTTTTTATGTTATATTATGTTAAATTTATGTTAACTGTGAAAATATATACATTCATATTTATACATTTACTCTGTATTTAATCTGAATTTAAAGTACAGTACTTTAGGATTTTATTCAACTACTCCATCTCAGTTGTTGTTTATGATGTTCAACCTAAGTTCTGTTGTAAACAGTTGTAAAGGTACTTTATGTAATGTATAGAACAATGTATTTTAATGTAAAAATATTTAATTTACATGATGAAAAAATGATTGTATATGTTGTATATGTATAATGTTTCATGTAAAATTATAAGTTGCATAAAAGAAATAAACAATGAACAGAACAATTATTTTATTTACAGACGTGAACCTGCGTAAAAAAATTAAATTATCGAACAGAAATTATAGTAATAGAAATTACTCTGGCTCATTTACAAATAAATTACTTTACAAATATAATGTATACAACTTATGCATTTCATTTTTAACTTACATCACAAAAATAAGCTGTACGGAAATTGGGCTGTTTCATTGACAAAGTGACATTTAAATAATATTTATATCGACACATTTTATGCACTGTATTCTGTTCTTGAGAAAAGTGGGGGGAAAGCAGCCTTTGAAGTGCGATTCACCGCGGCGCGAGGAGGGATGACGTAATTCGAGAGCGACTTCAAGTGCACCCTCTCCGTTTCCCAGTGGAATGAAGTGTCACTACTCGATCCGTACCGGAAACACGAGTTGTTCTGCGCATGTGCAAAATGCGTCTACTTCCTTTTTGAAGTATGTCGAAACAATTTACGGCAGTTATTTGACACTACCCACACTACCCGATCCGTACCGGAAATAGTTCTTTACTAGTGATTCTTTTGAAATGAATACACTTTTTTTTGGTAAAATATATTAATGCTAATGCATGGCATGAATTAAATTGATTAAATAAAATAGAAAAAAATGAAATACAATTAAACAAAATAGTTTACATTTGCTTGATCCAATTTGTGAAATACAGATACACGTATATATACGTGTGTTTGTTTATATTTAATATTCATTTTCTAAAGATATGTTCTACTTATTTCAGCATACTTTAACAAATGTCTGCATTTTAAAAAAAAACAGGATAAAATTGACTTGTTCATTCAATTTATTCATAAATGAACTCATTCCTTCCATCTTTCATTCATTCACCCCCCCCAAGTTATTCATTCACTCACTCCCTTGATCTCTCCCTCCCTCACAAAAGTAAACCCACTCCCTTCTCTCGCCTCACTTCACTCTTGTTCGTCTCTCTCTCTCTCTCTCTCTTCCACCCTCCCTCCCTCCCCGTCTCCTTCCTTCCCTCTCCTTCCCTCCCTCCCTCCCTTCCCTCTCCTTCCCTCCCTCCCTCCCTCCCTCCCTTCCCTCCCTCCCTTCCCTCCCCTCCCCTCCCTCCCTCCCTCCCTCCCTTCCCTCCCTCCCTCCCTCCCTCCCTCCCCTCCCCTCCCTCCCTTCCCCCCTTCCCTCCCTCCCTCCCCTCCCTCCCTTCCCTTCCTCCCTCCCCTCCCTCCCTCCCTCCCTCCCTCCCTTCCCTCCCTCCCTCCCTCCCTCCCTCCCTTCCCAAACTTTTGAACGGGGTTATTTTAATAAATTCAGCTATTTTTGTCTTGTGGACTATATGTAAACATCTTTTATGTAAAATATCTTACTCAGGACAGTACTAAACAAAAAAATAACATGCATTTTTGTATGATCTCTCTTGTTTTGTTAAAAATTTTCACATTTTCACAGATTCTGAAAGGGGATCCCAAACTTTCGATCCCGACTGTATACATACATACTTAAATGGTTAGTTCACCCAAAAATCTGTCATTAATACTCTCTCATGCCGTTCCACACCCATAAGACTTTCGTTTATCTTTAGAACACAGCATCTGTAAGAGGTTTGTTTTCTCGTGCATCAATCAGGTTTGGTTTATAGAATTAGTCCACTTTTAAATAAACTTTTCCTTATAATTTACTCACCCCCATGTCATCCAAGATGTTCATGCAGTAAATAAGACACTAAACATACGCACATTAGATTCCATGCACTGGTTTAAACCCAGGCTCCAGAAGTCTTCTCGTGTGAGGCAAATTTTGCCTTCCTTCACGATGAGTTCTTGTGATGGCCTATTTTTGTCCAACACATACTTCAACTAAAAATAAAGAAAGTTTGACATGAACAAGTAATGGTTATCATTTAAATATGCAAAGTGTCACTAAATAGACAGAATGCTTACCAGTTCATCTTGAATAGGGCCCAAGTCCTTCTCCCACTTTGCACCGGAACAAGCATATGGATGCTCTATCTGCCTTTTAAATGTTGCAGTGGTGTAACCGTGGTCCTGGAGAAACTTCCTCTCAGTTGGTCCATCTAATGATAATTACATACAAATATCCTATATTTCTAAAATGTAACACTTTTTTGTAAATTGTTTCAATCAGAGTTTGTCAAACACTCTTACTTTTTAATCGGTAGTATGTCCTCAATCTTGACACATTGACCCTCTGGCAACTTGACCCTTTAACAATAGTAGCCACCCCTTTGGAAGAAATGCTGGCCATATTATATGGTCCTTGGTGCCGACTTTTAAATGTGTCTGTTCGTCGTTTCTTGGGGTCCCCTGAGATCAGAACGTCATCTCCGGCCTGAACGGAACATACCCTCACAAATTTGCGTTTGCGATTTTGGAATGATTTCTGCTGCTGCTTCTGTGCTCTCTCTATGTTGCCAAGAACCTACAAAAAAAAAAAAAAAAAAAAAAAAAAGAACAGTACCAAAAAATGAAAACTTATTGAAAACAAATACAGAATTCTCATCTCTTCTCTTGATGGGATTTTTTTTTTTAAACCAACATATCAATGGAGTCTCAGTCAGGCTAAGGCAGAATAAGGAACAAATTTTATTAATTACAATCACTGGGCCTCCATCATCAATTCTTTTCCTGGTGATGCTATCTACTGAAGCAAAGAATGCTAAAGTGATAATGACACTCTCAGCATGCACACACACAGTCCCAGAAACATTACATTTTCCACATCTCTAAAATATATATATATCAGTGTAACAGTGACATAAGAGTTTAGAGTTACATTTAAAGCAGAATCGCAGCAAAGAACATGCATAGATCTAGGTCTAATTCCAATAGTTATACACAACTTAATTTACCTTTATATCAAATACAAACCGTTTCATTGAGAAGTTTCATCTTATTGACTCTGGTGTCAATGTCATCTTCTGGGTCAGCAACTTCAAAATCATCTCCCATGGGACAGGCATTCATGACCTCAGGCAGACGTGGGTGACGATGGAAGAGGAGGAAGTAGGGACTGTATCTAGTGGAGTATTAATCACATAGGAAGATTCCCATTAACTATTAAATTTGTATTATCACGAAAACCTCCACCCTCGACATTACATAAATACATTAATTCAGTTATACCATTGACAACTAACCATACATATTACAGATATAATAAGTAAGCGTGTTAAGACAACCTGCTTTGCAGTGTTTATTCCATGTACCACAGCAGGAAGGTGGAGGTCCCAATCATTGTGGTTGTCATTCACATACTTCCTGAGAGTACGCTTAATATTCTGATTGGTTCTTTCATCCTGTACATATCAATGCATTTATAAAGTTGATAAATAACCATAAGACAACAAGAGATCTTACCGGACAGATATCCAAAGAGTTACCTGTCCATTGGTCTGGGGATGGTAAGCACTGGAGACAGCATGTTTGATTTTCAGCATGCTGAAAATGCTGTTGTTTAGCTGCAGGGAGATCATCAGTTAAATTTGCACGAGTGGAGTATGGACAGCAGTCAGGTCGGCAGTCTTACCCATGATTGTGGTTTTGAGTAATGAACCAGGCTGGGAGTTTTTAAAAGCCTCAGGAATCTTTTGCAGGTGTTTAGAGTTATTTAGTTGATTCAGATGATTAGGTTAATAGCTCGTTTAGAGAACCTTTTCATGATATGCTAATTTTTTGAGATGGTAAGGACATACTTGTTGTTGCGTGCTGTTTCTGGCAGTGGTCCAATCAAATCCAAACCAAGCACCTCCCAAGCTTCGTTTACCTGCATGGCACAAAATTTACATCAGCCAAATGCTAGTAAAACTGTACACAAGCTTGAGACTAGCTGGTTAGTCTCATCAGTATGCTAAAACATTGTAAGCAGTACCTTAATGGAATGCAAGACTGGCACAACAGTCTTTATTGGGTCATTTAACTGGCAGCGGTGACAAGATCTGACCTAAAAAAGCAACAAAACATTTTTTGAACAAAATGTCTATAAAAACAGCCAGTTGACAAGTTGGTGATGACAATAAATATAACTTCTAAATCAAGGACGTATCTAACAATCAGAGGTGGTAAAAAAAGAGACATTCTAAAGTATAGATGTATAACAAAAACTGGCAAAAGTAAAAGAAAAAGTAACATCTCTACTGTACAGTACCCAGTCTTTCACATCCTGGATAATTGTAGACCAATAGTAGCCAGCAATAACCCTGTTTTGAGTGCCTCTGACACCACTGTGATTGCCAGTCCCAGGGTTATTGTGGCATTCTGTAAGAACAGACCTCTTCTCTTCCTCTGACAGGACAACTAGCCGCATGTATTGCCTACTGGGGCCGATGTAGAAGAGTCTGTTGTCTGTTTTAAGAAGAAAAAAGAAAATGTCAGAAAAAGATATATGTCTTTCTTCATTTGAACACAAAAGAAGATATTTTGAAGAATGTTGGTAATCAAATAGTTGACGGTAACCACTGACTTCCATCGTATTTTTATTTTTTTTTTTCTACTATGGAATTCGATGACTACTGTCAACTGTTTGATTACCAACTATTCTTCATTGATTACCAACTATTCATCAAAATATATTGTTTTGTGTTCAACAGAAGAAAAAAACACATACAGGTTTGAAACAACATGAGGGGGAGTAAATGATGACAGGAGTTTCATTTTTGGGTGAACTATCCCTTTAACAAAGCTTAGTATTTTATACAAAATTTGTGAATTAAGCACATGACCCAGGTTGTTCCAAACAGGCAGTTCTATTTTTCATTATAAAATCTCTTGGTACTCATACCCCTGGCTTCACAGATAAGGCTTAAGCTAGTCCCAGACTCAAATGCATATTTGAGCTGTTTTAACTGAAAGTAACTTGTGCTAACTTATCCTAAAATATATGACTGCAATTGTTTTGTCTTAAAATGCACACCAGCAATTTATTTTTTTATTTTATTTATTTATTTATTTATTTAAGGCACGTTTATAAAAGCTACTTAAATGCCATAATTGAGTTTTGGCCTTATCCTGGCTTAATCCAAGCCGTGTCTATGAAATTAGGCCATACTTACCTTTGATAGTAAAATTCGTAGACGCCCGTTTCACCTTCCGACGCTCTGTGAAATTGTCAGGAATTTCTCCTTTTAAGAGAAATTCTTTAATATGTACATAAAACGCAAAAGAATCCATATTGCTATCATATGTCACTCTCCAGCACGTCTCTATCTATCATATGCGCACACACACAGTACAAATCGTGACAGTGACGTCGTTGTCGTAAAAACGTTAGCGGTGACAGGAAGTGGCAGTAAATTCGCGCATGCGCAGAACAAATCGTGTTTCCGGTACGGATCGAGTAGTGACAGCACATCGATCTCAAGACACTTCGTGGTCTACACTACCTAAAGCAATCGGCGTGCGGAAACTCGACAACAACAACAATAACGCCTGGCATGAGTGTCACAAGACTTTAATTGAAGCACTGATGTTGACTAGATGTTGTGTTAAAAGCATATTAGATTAACTTGAATACTCATATAGCAGGGGTCTCAAACTCAAATTGTCGGGGGGGCGTTTCTGTGATTGACACCTCATAGGAGGGCCATATTATCCTTCAAGCGCAAGAAAGCGCAACATTTCAGAAAATTTACTTTCCTTTGCATTATTTCTCATTTACTTCAAATTTCATTAGGCCTACTAAAATATTTTTATACCTATACTATAAATATCTTATTTACCATACTAAATGTAAACAGCAGTGTCTCTCTCATTGTTACAGAGTGTAATATAATTATATAATACTATTACTAATATAATACTACTAATATAATACTATTAATTGAAATAGCCTGGTGCGACTTCTCACATCCAACAAGATATATGGAATAAAAAACCAGTAATTTAGGAACAAAACCAGCAACACTTATGGCATGGAGGGGTCAGAAATAAACAAAAAAACTGGAGCTATATATCAACTTTATTTTGCCAAAAAATAAAAATCTCTCATTGAGTTTCAGTTTGTTGCGTATTTTTGTAGGTTTCAAAGTAACTTGAATGTAAAGTAATTAGTAATCTGATTACTTTTTACATGCAGTAATCAGTAATGTAATCAAATTACAATTTTAATTTAGTAATTTGTAATTTGTAGTGGATTACTTTTTTTGAGTAACACAGCTGAACCACATTTGTCCAAGATGCCGTTTGAGCATCAGTAACGTTTAATGGCTGCATCGGACGCGTTTCGGTGGTTTAAATTTCGACTTTGACTTAAAGTCGAGAGCTTTTACTGTAATTTAGGCAAGCGCGCTCATAATAGAAGCGATTGAGAGCGCCGTTTATGGTTGCATAGCAACGACAGATGCCACTGGAGCGAAAGCAAAGAAAAAGTCGCCGTTCTAAGGGGCATTCACATATCGCGTCAGATAAGCGGCCGCGCCACTGATCTAACGTCTTTGCTGCATACTTGGCGGCCACGGCCAGTGCAGCTGGCATCCAACTTAAAGGTGCATTGCTGCCACCTACAGTACTGGAGTGTGAAACAGATTAGTGGGGGAAAAAAACAGATGATGACTGCGTGCATGGCGGGTGGTGGGCCGGCCATGTCTGGGATTGGGATACTTTTACACTTGTGCTGTGATTACACTACTTTTGGGATGGTTTTGTTGCGCAGACCTGGCAACCCTCCACTCCAAAACCCCACCCTTTTCATGCACTTCGAAGTGCGCGGCCCCTGAATTGGGACACAGCTCAGGTGTTTAAAGCACACTCAGCGTCATCGCGCATCTGAATAAAATGAGGCTCAGAATCGATCCAGAATCGCGATGCATGGAGCGATACATGGATCGTTTTTTGTTCTCCCACCCCTAATATATGTATACATTAATTACTGTTTTTAAATATATTTTAAATATATTATTAAAAAACTGATAAATTATACATTTTTGTTTTGTCAGCTCTTCCCACAACGATCACATCATATCAGCTCAGCTCCTTCCACAGCAGTTCTCCAATAAATGCTGGAATATTCCCATCAGACGAGCATCAGAGCATCAGGAAGAGCTGAAATCTGCAAAGATTGAGTTTATTAAAGAGGACAGTGAGAGCATGAGTGATCCAGAACCTGCAGAATGAAACACACTGAAGATACTGAAGAACAAAGAGGTTGGTGTTTATTCTTCATTCATTCATGATGCTGAACAACATTCATGTTAGATTTTAACAAATGTTCAGTAAAGGGAGGTTTGAGAAACTTTTATTTCGACTGTCAACATCAGTTCAAACTAAATATTAATTCAGCTGTTTCATTTTACATTCTTTATATCTGCTTCACAATTTTTTGCAATGATGTTACCAAAAGTTTGGACATTTCTCAATATAGTTCACAACATTGTGATTTATTTATTTATTTATTTTTTAGCAATAAACTGTAAACAACTATATCAAGTAGATGAACTTTCCAAAAACTTTTTTGGGGCACTGGAGAGGTTTTTAAGTGCCCTGACATTTGTGCTTTTTTTAAGTTGTATATAAACAAGACTTCTGGGTATTGGAGGTTGTATACTAGTATACTACTGTATACTTTTTGCTTTAAAATGATGTGAAAAATATTCTATGAAAAGTATGCCTGGAGGCGTGAATAATCCTGAATAATGCTTTGATTCACACCTGAAGTGACATTATTGGGCCACAAAATGAGCCTTTCAGTCAGGTAGGCTATATACATTTACCTTTATTAATTTGGCAGACACTCAAGAAGTGCTCACAATACAAGTTTCAGACATTGCTTAGAGTATCAAAAGCTAGAATTGACCCTTCGCAAAGAGGACACTGACAATATGTCGACGGACAAGACAAAGCAGGTGACTTATGATATTAAACAAAGTCCCAGCTTTCAAACTGTGTAGTTTTTTAATAAATTCAAACAATAAAAACCGTTTTGTGGCTCTTTAATGTGTCGTAACAGATCGCTGTAGCGCCTCATTTCAAGAGGCTCGTAAACCGATCATCTCTTCCTACTAGTTCATTTATAGCATCAAATAAACATGAATGAACATCAGAAGGAATGTTGTTTCAAACGCGGAAAGACGTATATACACACCATTTTTCAAGTTTAACTCCACCAAGGTTAATCTTCTAACTACTGACTGCTTTGTCGGACCAAATGGCGGATTCGGCGTTCTGATTGGTTAGATTGATTGTCAATTAAACTCCCGGCAAAGGGTCAATTGGGAGGGATTAAAGGAAATTAAAGGATTTTTTTTATTAAGATGAGGTTAAGTGCTCACGAAAGAGATGGGTTTTTAGCTGTCTTTTGAAGACTGCCAGGGATTCTGTATTCTGGATGAAGGCGGGGAGATCGTTCCACCAGCATTGAACAGCAATTTTGTGTCTCTCTTCGATGGTACCACAAGCCTTCGCTCCTTTAGTGATCGCAGGCTTCTGGTAGGGATTGTAGGAGTGTAGACTCGCAAGAGTGAGTGAAAGTAGGAGGGTGCTGAGCCTGTGGTAGATCTGTAAGCAAGCGTCAACACCTTGAACTTGATGCAAGCAGCAAGTAATAGCCAGTGCAGAGAGATGAAGAGAGGCATGACATGGCTCATTAATGACGAGACGTGCTGCAGAGTTCTGAATCATTTGTAGAGGCTTGATTGTGCATGATGGCAGTCCAGCCAGAAGAGCACTGCAGTAATCAAGCCTAGAGATGACCAGGGCCTGGACCAGAAGTTGTGTTGCATGTTCTGTTAGAAAGGGCCTGATTTTCCTGATGTTGTATAGTGCAAATCTGCGTGACCAAGCTGTCTTTTGCAATGTGGTCAGGTAGTCATCAAAGATTACTCCAAGATTTCTTGCAGAATTTGATGGGGTAATTGAGGCTGTATCTAGAATGATGGTGAAATCGTGCTTTAGAGTTGGCAGGGAAGATGAGCAGCTCAGTCTTTGCCAGGTTGAGCTGCAGATGATGTTCTTTCATCCATGCCGAGATGTCCGCCAGACAGCTTGAGATTTGTGCATCTACTGTGGGATCATCTGGTTGGAATGAAAGGTAGAGCTGCGAGTCATCAGGATAGCAATATGCTCACTGTATAAATTAAACAATTAATCTTATAAATACCTTTATAATGTTTTAAATAAAAAGGTTTATTAGAGAAATATGCAATGATGATAACGTGAAAAGTGATTCTTTTAAATACTAAAACCGCCAGTAGGTGGCGGTAAGTCACTGTCTTAATGCGTGAGTCATTGTGTCATTTATTCAGTAACGAACAAGTGGCTGTATTTATGAATGAATCATTTACTTTCATGGACGATTCGTTCTAAGCCATTCGTTCTAAGTTTTTGTTCACGAAACAGCACTGCGTGTTGTAGTTTTGCCTTGGCATTCATTGGAACTATTATTTTGTTTTGCTAAATAGAGCAATTACTAAAAATACTGTGAAGGACATCATTTGTCACATTTGCAATCGTGTTGGATTTGCATTCTTGCTCATATAATATTATCAACATTTAAAACAAGAACTCACAGAAGGTATCACCTACGTTTTGAACAGTGGTGTCTGGTCTGTACAGATTAGCAATCCCTATACACATATAATTTATATACAAACCCGATTCCAAAAAAGTTGGGACACTATACAAATTGTGAATAAAAAAGGAATGCAATAATTTACAAATCTCATAAACTTATATTTTGCTCACAATTGAATATAGATAACATATCAAATGTTGAAAGTGAGACATTTTGAAATGTCATGACAAATATTGGCTCATTTTGGATTTCATGAGAGCTACACATTCCAAAAAAGTTGGGACAGGTAGCAATAAGAGGCCGGAAAAGTTAAATGTATATATAAGCTGGAGGACCAATTTGCAACTTATTAGGTCAATTGGCAACATGATTGGGTATAAAAAGAGCCTCTCAGAGTGGCAGTGTCTCTCAGAAGTCAAGATGGGCAGAGGATCACCAATTCCCCCAATGCTGTGGCGAAATATAGTGGAGCAATATCAGAAAGGAGTTTCTCAGAGAAAAATTGCAAAGAGTTTGAAATTATCATCATCTACAGTGCATAATATCATCCAATGATTCAGAGAATCTGGAACAATCTCTGTGCGTAAGGGTCAAGGCCGGAAAACCATACTGGATGCCCGTGATCTTCGGGCCCTTACTGTAATGGAATCACAACATGGGCTCAGGAATACTTCCAGAAAACATTGTCGGTGAACACAATCCACCGTGCCATTCGCCGTTGCCGGCTAAAACTCTGTAGGTCAAAAAAGAAGCCATATCTAAACATGATCCAGAAGAGCAGGTGTTTTCTCTGGGCCAAGGCTAATTTAAAATGGGCTGTGGCAAAGTGGAAAACTGTTCTGTGGTCAGACGAATCAAAATTTGAAGTTCTTTTTGGAAAACTGGGACGCCATGTCATCCGGACTAAACAGGACAAGGACAACCCAAGTTGTTATCAGCGCTCAGTTCAGAAGCTTGCATCTCTGATGGTATGGGGTTGCATGAGTGCGTGTGGCATGGGCAGCTTACACATCTGGAAAGGCACCATCAATGCTGAAAGGTATATCCAAGTTCTAGAACAACATACGCTCCCATCCAGATGTCGTCTCTTTCAGGGAAGACCTTGCATTTTCCAACATGACAATGCCAGACCACATACTGCATCAATTACAACATCATGGCTGCGTAGAAGGAGGATCCGGGTACTGAAATGGCCAGCCTGCAGTCCAGATCTTTCACCCATAGAAAACATTTGGCGCATCATAAAGAGGAAGATGCGACAAAGAAGACCTAAGACAGTTGAGCAACTAGAAGCCTGTATTAGACAAGAATGGGACAACATTCCTATTCCTAAACTTGAGCAACTTGTCTCCTCAGTCCCCAGACGATTGCAGACTGTTATAAAAAGAAGAGGGGATGCCACACAGTGGTAAACATGGCCTTGTCCCAACTTTTTTGAGATGTGTTGATGCCATGAAATTTAAAATCAACTTATTTTCCCTTAAAATGATACATTTTCTCAGTTTAAACATTTGATATGTCATCTATGTTGTATTCTAAATAAAATATTGAAATTTGAAACTTCCACATCATTGCATTCTGTTTTATTCACAATTTGTACAGTGTCCCAACTTTTTTGGAATCGGGTTTGTATAAATATATACTATCAAATTAAAATTATTAAATTTAAACTTAATTATAAAATATAAATTTAAAAGATAAATTTATAGCAGTGTTTTTTTTTTTATTATGAGGTAGCAATATATGATAGATAGGACAGAACAAAAAATGCTATTAACAATCTTTCACCGCGTAAAAGTATTATAATATGAACGGCTCCCATACAGAGCAGCACAAAGCGCTTATGCGCATCCTGTGTGCAGAATGAAGTGCTTGAAGCATCATGGAGTGTCAGTGCGCAGCAGCAGAGCTCCACATTTTAAAGTTCAAAGCACAAATTGAAGATATATTGATGTGTATTGTATTGGAGGGAGTTTCATTGTGTTGACTGTCGTAACCGAACGCGACACGCAGTTTGAACGCTGAATGGAGAATGACTGAATGAGAAAGCCGCAGCGGAGGGAGGCATTTATGTGAACTTTAATTTAATGACTTAAATATTTATCTGTACCTCAAATTAAAGTATGGAATGGCTTCAGAACACTTAGAATATAGTGCACAAAAACTTTATGGTGCTTTTTAATGTTTTGTGCCTTTTGTAGGGCTTAACAATAACACAGAATAGTACACGCACAATATCGGATTTGGATCGGTCCCATTCGGCTGATACCCGATCTGGCAAAAATGGCAGTATCGGAGCCGATACCCGATCTGAGTATCAGATCGGTGCATCCCTACTAATAAGTTGTCTACTTACTACTATTAGTTCTCTACTATCAGTTGTTTATTTTCTCCCATTATATCAAGGGTCACTTTTACTAAAAATGAAATTATTATTTTTTTATTGATTTCAGACCCGATGGAAGAGAGTGAGGAGAGTGAAGAACTGAGTGAAGTGGAGGAGGAACATCATGACAAACCTGGAGAAAAACCTTTGAGTCGCTCAAAGACTAAAAAGACATTTTTAAAGAAAAGAAAAGCAAGGAAATCTTTCACCTGCTCTCAGTGTGGAAAGAGTGTGACAACCAAACAAAGTCTTAAGGTTCACATGAGGATCCACACCGGAGATAAGCCGTATGCATGTGATCAGTGTGGGAAGAGTTTCAGGCAAAAACCAAATCTTAGGCAACACATGAAGATCCACACTGGAGAGAAGCCATTCACATGTGATCAATGTGGGACAAGCTTCGCATCAAAAGTATATCTTAAGGAACACATGACGATCCACACTGGAGAGAAGCCGTTCACATGTGATCAGTGCGGGAAGAGTTTCCCATACAAACAGAGTCTTAAGGCTCATTTGAGACTTCATACTGGAGAGAAGCTGTTCACATGTGATCAGTGTGGGAAGAGATTCACGCAAAAAATACACCTTAAGGTTCACATGAGGATCCACACTGGAGAGAAGCCGCATGGATGTGATCAATGTGGGAAGAGTTTCACGTGTTCAACACACCTTAAAAATCACATGAGGATCCACACCGGAGAGAAGCCGTTCATGTGTGATCAGTGT
The DNA here is from genome assembly GCF_018812025.1 of Megalobrama amblycephala. Classification (NCBI taxonomy): domain Eukaryota; kingdom Metazoa; phylum Chordata; class Actinopteri; order Cypriniformes; family Xenocyprididae; genus Megalobrama; species Megalobrama amblycephala. Next base: position 66,959,211 of record NC_063044.1, on the reverse strand, counting down.
GAAAAAAGTTTCTCAAACAAAGAAAGTCTTGATCGTCACCTGAGGGTCCATACTGGAGAGAGGCCGTTCACATGTGATCAATGTGGGAAGAGTTTTGTGGATTCTTCAAAACATAAAAGACACATGAAAATCCACACCGGAGAGAAACCGTACGCATGTGATCAATGTGGGTTTAGTTTCACAGAAAAAACAAAACTCAAGATACACATGAGGATCCACACTGGAGAAAGGCCATTTGCATGCGATAAATGTGGGAAGAGTTTCAAGGATTTAGGATGGCTTAAGAGTCACATGAGAATCCACACTGGAGAAAAGCCTTTCATGTGTGAACAGTGTGAAAAGAGATTCTCAAACAAACAAAATCTTAAGCTTCACATGAGGATCCACACTGGAGAGAAACCGTTCACATGTGATCAGTGTGGGAAGAGCTTCAAAGATAAACCAAGTCTTGAGCGTCACATGAGAGTTCACACCGGAGAGAAGCCATACATGTGTGTTCAGTGTGAAAAGAGATTCACTCACAGACAAAATCTTGATGTTCACATGAGGATCCACACCGGAGAGAAGCCGTTCACATGTGATCACTGCGGCAAAACATTTATTGTGTCATCAGCCCTGAAGAAACACCTGACAGTTCATACGAAGGAGAAGCCACATTCATGTTCTGTGTGTGGAAAGAGTTTTTCACTGCTGCAAAGTTTACAGGAACATCAGAATATACACACTGGTGTAAAAGCTTATATGTGCTTTGAGTGTGGGAAGACTTTTACTCAAGCAAGTGCTTTAAGGCAGCATAAGAAGATTCACACTGGAGAAAAACCTTACAAGTGTTCACACTGTGACAAGAAATTCAGTTGTTCAGCAAATCTAAAAGCACATGAGAGGATCCACACTGGAGAAAAACCTTTCAAGTGTTCACACTGTGACAAGAGTTTTAGTGTTTCATCATCTCTGAAAATACATGAGATGATTCACACTGGAGAAAAACCTTACAAGTGTTCACACTGTGACAAGAGATTCAGTCAGTCATCATCTCTGAAAATACATGAGATGATCCACACTGGAGAAAAACCTTACAAGTGTTCACACTGTGACAAGAGATTCAGTCGGTCAGAACATCTGAAAACACATGAGATGATCCACAGCAGAGAGAAGCCGCACACGTGTGATCAGTGTGGGAAGAGTTTCTCTTGTAAAAGTCAATTGAAGCTTCACATGAAGATCCATACAAGATCTACATGAGAAACCACTTAGTGGCAAAACCACTTAGTTTCCTAACAGCCATGATGAGTGATGGGACATTTTGTTGGTTGATTGTAGGAGTGGGTGACCTGATGAGTTTATACTGTGATCTTGAAGATGTCCACAAACTACTTTTCAAGAGAATCATGGAGATTGTGATCTTATATGTATTCGTAATTGTTAAATTTCTATGGGTGTGCCAAAAAATATGCCAAAATTAACCTCTCTTTGTTTTGTTGTTTAGTATCTTTAATAGTGTTCTGTGACAGTCTTAACCATATCACTTTTAGTTTGCCATCTCGTTTTGGATATTATTTTGCTACTTTTCCCCTTTAGTTTTCTTTCTTTTAGATGCCGTTGTTCTCTGCCCATTAGTATGGTGAACAGGGTTAAATGTGTACATATACCTCAGGTAAGAATGGGAACACTATCCTACATGTTTTGTGTTTGTTAGCATAAGTTAGGACGCTTGACGCTGAAGATCTGATTTATTTTCTTTTATTTCTTTGTTAGGTTAGAGGATTAATTAGAAGTTATGCTCAGTTTGTTGTTTTTTTCTTTGGCATCACTAATTGTGTCTCTTTTCTCTTGGGTTTAATAATCTGATTTTGTTTTGAATTGTAAATATTTGCTTATTTTCATCATCATATCATCATTGTACATTTAGTTTGGCTTATGCATAATAATTGCTTTGCATTACTTTTTTTTCACGTCGTCACCTGCCAACTCCATCACTCTAAATTTGATCATGACCCCAGTGTTGTTCTTTTGACCCTAGACCAAACTAAGAGGTTGTAACAGTAATAATGTTAAAACTACACCAATAAATGCCTTCTTAAACTCACATAATGTGACCTTCTTCACACTTAAGAATATAACCTTTAAATACAAGTATGCAATAGGAAAAACTTCTCAAGTCAGCGTAAACAGCACAGGCATCTGTACAGTGTCCAGAGCAAACGTGTTAAAATTAAATCTAAAATAATTATTGTTCATGAATTTGCTTTTCCTTCAGTCCAGCAAATCTTTGTTTGATGTTCAGTTTGTAAAGACTATCTGTTAAAAAATATCTGCATATGCATCATTTTTGCATCAGCTTACAGATTACATGTCAAGCCTACGCCATATAGAGTTTCATGACTTAACTAGTGATTCATAACACAAATCATCTTCATGACATTAAAATAGATAATTGTGACACAGCAGTTGTCGAGCAGATTTGATGGGATTAAAATGACTCATCAGTGATCTTGACTTTTTAGCTTCACTTTCAGTTTCACACAAAGGAGAAGATGAATCTGATATTGGATCTGATTCCCCCCCCCCCAGCCCCCCCGCATTATCTTTCTTTAGAACATCTAGTTTCCCTTCCACTTCTACTCTTCCATTCAAATGCAATGTATTTTTGAAGCTGGGGACTTTGCTTCTCTTCTTCTTTTGAGATGCTTTGACTCTCTTATATAAATCTGTCCTATTCAGTTTCATTTTTACTTAATTTTTGTATTTGCTTCAAGTAATGATTGATTAAACTAATAATTTTATTTTTGTCTGTTTTCATTTTCTGCTGATTCTGCTTGCATCAGGAATAATTTAATAATTTTAGTTCTGAAAGTCATTTACCTTTGGGGCTTTCCATGTTTTAAATTGTAATAGATTAAGTCAAAATTTGGCAAAGGTTATAGGGTCAGGAAATCATAAAATAATTTGTTGTGGAGATTTTAATGCACATAGCACTTATGGGAAAGCAGTAATGATGATCATAATGGGGATGTTGTTAAAGAAATAATAGACAGTAATGGGCTAGTATGTCTAAATGATGATAGAAACACAAAAATAGATTTGGAACGTGGTATTAGGAGAGCTATAGATTTAACATTGGTTTCTGAAGATATAGCTAGTAAATGTGTATGGGACGTTTGGGAAGATAATAATGTGGGTAGTGATCACTATATAATTTTGTATAAGTTAGTTAGAGTGTAATAGAACATAATGTGATTTTAGCTCCAAGATGGAGATTTAATAAAGCAAACTGGGCGGCATACAAATATCTAAGTGAGGTAGAACTAAATATGATGGAAGACATAGATGAAGTTGTATGATGTAACTGATAATATAGGGGAAAAAGAGGAAAACAGTTCCTTGCTGGAAAGAACAATGTATTGATGCAATACATAATAGAAATATAGTATCAATGTATTGATGCAATACATAATAGAAATATAGTTTAAAATCTTGTTAATTACTTACAAAGCACTAAATGGCTTAGCCCCCCAGTACCTAAGCGAGCTCTTAATGCATTATAGTCCTTCACGTTTATTGCGATCTCAGAATTCAGGCCAGCTGATAATACCTAGAATATCAAAATCAACCGCAGGTGGTAGATCCTTCTCCTATTTGGCACCTAAACTGTGGAACAATCTTCCTAGCATTGTTCGGGATGCAGACACACTCTGTCAGTTTAAATCTAGACTAAAACACATCTCTTTAACCTGGCATACACATAACACATTATAAATTCATATTTTCAAATCCGTTAAAGGATTATTAGGCTGCATAAATTAGTTCAGCCGGAACCGGGAACACTTCCTATAACACCAGATGTACTCGTTACATCAGAAAAAGAATGGCATCTATGCTAATATTAGTCTTTCTGTTTATCCCGAGGTTTACCGTAGTCAACCGGATTCGGGCCGTATCCAGATGAGACCGAGGGCCGGCACCTTGATACGACCACAACGCAGCCCTGAAGTATCAGCCGAGATCGAGTCGACTAGATCATCCATTGTGAAGGCCTCATCGACACGACAGCCAGTGCCACAGTTTCCTCAAAATTATAATCACGATTATTAATTACGTTTATTCTATCAAAAAGAGTAATGTAATTATGGCTATTTTGCAAGTTCTTTACCAACCTACAATTCACCCAAAAGGCCTGTAGGTGGCACAACGACTTAATTTAACCAACTATGATAACTTCGTTAGATGGTAAATCAATACAAAACATGGTTTTGGTGAGCGCTTTGTAATATGTATTCACATTAGATTTTAAAGCAACAAAATTCGTTTGCAATAAGACAAACCAGATTCAAATTGCCCGGCAAATTTGTAAAGCAAAGAACAATCATTTCTAGCTGATCAACATTATGAAAACTGGTAAAACCTTTAGGAACTTCAAAAGATAAAACAGCAAAACTCCTAATATTACTTCCAATATTTCCAAATTATGTGCATTTTCATAGAGTGGGCCAATATCGTGACGATTATTTAAAATCAATCAAGAGAAGCAGATATCGTTATCGTGATTAAAATACGATTAATCGTGCAGCCCTAATTTAATTTAATTTGACTTGACATTTGATATTCAACAGTATTCTTGACATTTATTCAACAGTGCTTTTGATCTGCCTGCATTGACACTATTCTTTAAAAGGAAAATGATATACCAATTATCAATGTAAAGCTGCTTTGACACAATCTGCATTGTAAAAAGCGCTATATAAATAAGGGTGACTTGACTTGAAATATAGTATTCAGAAAAATCAAAAAGTGAAGTATGGGGATAAATTAGGAAAATAGGAGGAATTTATATAAATCAAACTTGTATCTGTTAAAAAAATAATGAAGGAAGATTAGCTGTGACAGATAATGGGAAGACTGATGCTGTCCTTTGCATTGCAGAAATGTGGATTGTGGATGATTGCAGGTTGAAGTGCAGGATGAGGGAATGACGATGATTGGTAGACTCACACACAGAAAAGCTAAAGGAGGATAAAGGAAACACGCTGGAGTGGAGACTGTAAGTGTTATAGGACCTTTTGAGGTAAGGAAATGGAGTCCTTCATGCAAACGAGACCGGACAACTGACTGAGGTGAGTGGTGAGCTTAAGTAGCAGTGGTGATTGGGAACAGGTGTATGTGATAGGAACTGAGGTGAGGGAGTGCGCTGTGATTGGATGATGGTGGAGACATCCCCCCCACCCCGACGTTGTGGTGATCGTCCTCTTCCAAGGGGAGCAGGTTGATCTGGATGAGAAGCGTGGAAAGTATCAAGTAGAGTAGGATCAAGGATGTCATTTCTGGGTACCCATGAGCGCTCCTCGGGACCATAGCCTTCCCAGTCCACCAGATATTCCAGTTGACCACCACGGCGCTGGGAGTCCAAGATCTCATTGACCTGATATGCGGCTCCATTCTCCAGGATAAGAGGGTGGGGGGGACCAGTAGTCGACAGCTGGTACATCCGATGATTTAAATCTACTCCTAGGTGTGACTGTCGTGGATTCAGTCTTTTAGCATATCTTAAGTAAGTTCTTATGGTCGGCGAGTAATGTAAAGGGGTGTTTGGCACCCTCCAGCCAATGCCTCCACTCTTCAAGGGCCAGTTTAATGGCTAGAAGCTCTCTGTTGCCGATGTCTTAGTTCCTCTCTGCCGGGATGAGTTTGCGGGAGAAGGTGGCACATGTATGGAGTTTGGCTGGATTCCCCTGCTGCTGTGAGAGCACCACTCCTACTCCTGTAGTAGAGGCGTCTACTTCTACGATGAAGGGCTTCTCTGGGTCAGGGTGGGTCAGGGCCATGCTCCAGGAGTAAAGCAGTATTTCATTGATGTAGACCAGGAGTACCTCATGGATGAAGTCTTGAAATACAGAGGGGGCATTGACCAGGCCATATGGCATAATGCAGTACTCATAGTGTCCAGTAGGGGTCACAAAAGCTGTCTTCCACTCATCTCCTTCACGTACTCAGATGAATTTGTAGACGCTGCGGAGAACTTCGTGAAGACAGTGGCACCGCGGAGATGTTCCAGAGCCGCTGGGATGAGAATAGCAGAACTTTACAGTTATTTTGTTTAGAGCCCAGTAATGAATACAAGGCCACAAGCCTTGTCCTTTTTGGCCATGAAGAAGAAGGTCGAAGCAGCAGGGGAAGTAGACGGATGGATGTAACCTTGTTGTAAAGCGTCTTCTATGTACTCCTCCATGGCCTTCTGCTCAGGGATGGATAACGGATAGATCTTCTCACGGGGCACTGACTCACTGACTCACGGGGCACTGGCACAGTCCCATGGCTGGTGTGGAGGCAGCTTGGAGGCTTTCTTCGGGCAGAAGACATCACTGAAGGGGGCGTAAAATGGAGGAATATCCACCAAACGTTTCTCCACTGGACTTTCAATGGATGTAGTACAGACAGGAAGCATCTCAGGATGAGGAGAGGGATGCTGTGGTGGACGAGGGAAACAGTTCGGGAAACAATTGTTGCCCCACTTCAGGATTTTGCCGGTGGTCCAACAGATGATGGGACTGTGCTGCTCCAACCATGGGCGCCCTAGAATCACATCAGCGGTGGAATCCTTCAGAACCAGGAGATGTTGATGTTCAACGTGTAGTAATCCAACTTGTAGCAGACGGCAACATTCTGGTCTTGAGCTTGAGCTGGCAGCAGAGGGCACCAGAGATGAAGTTACTGGCTGACCTGGAGTCGAGGAGAGCATTGACTGGAATGGAAACATTGACAGCCGTAAACATTACAATAGTATTGAGTGGCTTCATTTTATTAATGAGAGGAATAATGGCACTCACCATGGGACGAGGATGACGAATGAGGCATGCTGAGATGACATGCCCAGTGGTTCCACAGTACAAACACAACCCCCGGGTCAGCCACCTCTGCCACTCAGCGAGTGTCAATCTGTTGTTCTCCAGCTGCATGGGTTCATGAACTGGTTCTGGAGGGCTGATGGATTCTGGCTGGTGGAGAGATGGTGTGCATAGCTACTGGCCTAGTGTTCTTCTAGACACAACTGCATACGAGTGGCGAATCGAATGGAGAGTGGATGAATCGTTCGAGCCGGATGTAATCCTCATATAGAGCGAGATGCAACTGCACCTGGGGATCCAGACCCTGATGATAGGTAGTGAGCAACGACTGTTTGTTCCATCCACTGGCAGCCGCAAGAGTCCTGAATTTAAGGGCATATTCATTAACAGACATGGAAATTTGTTTCAAATGGTAAAGTTGTTCACCAGCAGATGAATCACCGGCAGGTCTACCGAAAACTTCCTTGAAATGGGTAATGAAGTTGGTGAGAGACTGAGTAACAGGTCCATCTTGCGACCAAACAGTTTCCGCCCATTGGAGTGCTCTACCATTCAACTGGGAGATAATAAAAGCTACCTTGGAGTGGTCGTTAGGGTACAGGTGCGGTTGCATCTCCAGGACCAGCGAACACTGCAGGAGAAAGTCATTGCAATGCTCAGGCGAGCCAGAGAAGGGCGCTGGTTTGGCCATGGGGACTGGCATAAGCTGGTGGTGAAGGAGTGACAGCGGTGTTGACGGAGGTGATCGCTGGTGGAGATGCAGGTGGATTGGTGGTGAGTATTTGGCGCAGACTATCCACTAGGTCCTGGAAGGGATCCGGTGAACTCATGCTGTCGCCTATTGTGTTGGTCCGGTCTTCTGTTATGAACAGAAGGGTCGGAGACAACAGGAATACAAGGAGGTGGTATTTATTCGACAGACAGCAGTTACAAGCAGTGAAGCAGGTAAGTGTATAGCAGATATAGTCTGTGACAGGATAATGTATCAGAGATAGGATATTAAGAAGAGGAGAAATCAGAACAAAAATTCTGCTGAAGCTTTAGATGCATGTTTTAAAGACGGCTCTAGGGGGAGTTAAACATTTATCTCCTGGAAGAGATGATATATGTTATGTAATGATTCAACATTCATCAGATAGATCTTTTAAGTATTTTAAATCTTTTCAACAAGTTATGGAATGCAGGAAAGATTCCTTCTTCATGGAAGCATGGAATAATAGCATCAGTTGGCAAACAAATCTAATCCAATTATGGGCCAATCGCTTTAACTTCTAATTTATGTAAACTGATGAAAAAAAATGATCATATGTAGACTAAATTATATATTGGAAATAAAAGGTCTTCCATATCAGATATCAGGGCATGTCAGATTCAAGGGATGCTGTTTTAAGCTTAGAAGCCAATATCAGGAAAGCCGGTAGAAAAGCAGTTGAGCCCAGAATTTGAACGCAACGTGTTTAAATTCATGAGCATTTTCCTCATATAGAAAACTGTTATAAAGAAAACGTTTAACGTCGCTTAATATTAATATTAAAAGATCAAATTCGGCACAAACCAATTTTTCTGTATATTATGCTTTAATATATTGTTTACTAAGTTTGGTCTTTTAATGGCACTGTCTTTTTTATGGGAGGAAACACTTAATTAAATGTGTCGTTAATAACACTGCGGGGGAATTTAAAATAATGCTCTAAAATAATGATCACCTTAATATAGTATATAATATTATATATATAAATATATATATAATATATATTTATGGGTGATTCTCCAACTATGGTACTTTTTGGACCTGGACATTTTCAGAAAATGAAACATTTTTAATTAAAATATTACTGGCATAATTTGTTTCCCCAGTATGCCTAGATACCTGCACTGAAGTTGGCTGTGCTGATTTTTATGAAATAATATGTATTTTTTTACATTTTTTCCAGACATCGCAAAATAAATAGTCATTTCCACAACCAAACAAAAACGTGTTTTCAACCAAAAATGTTGAAATATTTGTAGTTATAAATATACTGGGTTACACATCACACTTGCATCTTTCCAAATTGTAAATTGATTTATTTCTCTGAAATGCAACTGTTAAGATTTTACAAAGTTAACACCAAAAAAATGCTGAACACTAAGCCACTGAAACCTTTCATTCATATTTCTGACATTTTCAAATCTGATATTTTTCAACTCATATACATATACTTTACCCTAAACTGCTAAATAATCAACACCACCACCACCATTACCCATTTTTTTTAAAGATTTTACCAAAAAATATTTGTGGTTGTGGAAATGACAAGGGAAAGGCGGGTTATGGTGAAAATAACATTTCAGATATAAAACCTGTAGTAGAATTATAAATGATGGAAATGCAAAACTGAGTCATGACCTCAATGTGTTGGACAAAATGAATCTCAAAAATTTAAGTTTGAAGTTTATTCTTATTTTTAATTCAAACAGGGATAGTGTATTGATGAACAACTGGCCTAACAGCAGTAGTAATAAAAAAGATAACTCATTTTAAAACATTCTCTATGACATTATATGTAAAGTTTATGTGTTTACGCTATATTTTTAGTACTATAGGCAAACTACTTTGCTTTTAAGCACAGACAATGTCCTTGCCAAGCCAACCTGTCTTCACTTCCATGGAGACAGATGTGGAAAAGACGGTTGTGGAAATGACATTTTCCCCCTTTCCCTCTAATATCTCATGTTTAACTAGCCTGTTAGTGTTAGTTTTAGAGTTAGCATTAAATAATCTCAAATATCACCTGATGAAATTGTAAAAATCCAGAAATGTTTCTGTCGGAATGAATTATGAGTGGTTCAGAAATGACATACAATAAACATACTCGCAGTATTTCTCATATTTACCTTGATATATCTCCAATTTATTAACCTCTGCTGGGACCATTCTTTCATTCAGCCATGTGGTTTCCTCTGGAGTGTCAGTTACTATGGTTACTGAGTATACAAATCTAGAGCACTGAGCCTGGGATTGCATTTAATGCAGAGGTGTGGAAATGACAGTGAACCCAAGGGACAAGTGTTCAACATGTTTAAAATATGTCAAATTGAAAAGAAATATTAAAAAAAATATTAGATTTGAATGAATTGGGTTATAATTCATACTTTCTGTTTGAATTTAAAATTATATCAGTATTAGATTTTAAGTGAGATAAGGTTGAAGACCCAAAGTCTGGCCTAGGGACAGAGGCAAAATAGTAAAAAACGCATATAAAATGCCTCCTATTTTATATAAAACAACAGAATTGAACAATGATTTTTTTATGTATAGGTTCCCCTACACATGTAGTAAGTGTGAAAAAAAAAAAAAAAAGTGGAAATGTTTTTTAGTTTTTTTAATATCTGTCAAGGACAGAAAAAGTACCATAGTTGGAGAATCATCCTTATATATGTAATATTATATACTATATCAGTGTCCTGGCGCCGGCCCTGCTTTTATGGATGGAATCTAGATTGACATTTGCACTGCATGCTAAAAAGCTGATCAATAAATGTAAAATAGGAGTAAATATTTTAAGATGTTTAACTGGGGTAAAATGGGGAGCTTGTAAATTGTCTTTGAAAATTATTTATTGTAAATTAATCAAACCAAGTTTAGATTATGGAAGTATTATTTATGGATTTGCATCTGAACCTACACTGAAAAAGATTGAAACAATGCAGAATTAAGCTCTAATAATATGTTGCGGTGCGTTTAAAACATCTCCCATTGCAGCCATGCAGGTAGAATTTGGGAAAGCTCATTTATACGTTCATAGGTGTAAAATAAGAATGAATTATTAGGTTAATTTAAAAGGACGTAGGCCTAAAGAGTCTCATTTAGTAAAGGGAGTGATTGAAGAACGCTGGGAGCAAGGAAATAAAAACATTAAAAGCTTTGAATGGATTGCTAAAAGGGAAGCACAAGTATAGGGCCCTATGCGCGGTTTCATTTACCTCACGCACACTGAAGCACGTGCGATGCTCGCGATGATTTCATCCTCTGTCGCCTCGCTATTTCAGGAAATGAATGCACAAAATTCATCTCCAGAGCCGCTTTGAAAGTCACTTCATCAGCATTTAACCACTTCTTTGAGAAAACTATTGTCATAAACACAGAGAAACTCAAAGCTCTCTGTTACGGGTGCTGTTGCAGGAGAGAAGAGGCGTTCACGGAGATCCACAAAACATAGGTATTTATTACTATAAGGAGACAGGTACAACCAACACACATAGAATAACATTTAGAACGGACAAGGAGTGAAGGGAGTGAGTCCAATATATAGGGAGTGATGATGATCAGGAACAGGTGCAAGTGATCCGTGATGATGGGGAGATGACGAGGGAAGTGAGTGCAGGTGCGGAGACAGGAGGATTATGGGAAATAGAGTCCAGGAGAGAAGGGAACTGTGACAATGTAATACACGACAGGTCAAAGAATCATTTCATCTGTCGCTGAATACGTTCCCCTCCAATGTATTTCTTATATATAATATGACCTGTTGTGCTCTGTCTCATGCTGTATCCACCTTTGTGTCCTTAAACATTCGTTTTTTGGGGGGTGGTCGACAGCTTATAAAAACTTAGTTCTGGGGTTTTTAGCTTGTTTGCTGTACACCATGTCACAAAGCAGCTTTAGACATCGTTCTGTTTTTTGTTATAAAGGCCTTTGTACACCAAGCCCAAAATACGCATGCAAAACTTTTGCACTTTAAAAAATAAATTCAACCTCACGTTATGTCAATCACGTTTGCACACTGCCTCCGAAAAAAATATTTGGATCAGGTTCGATTTTCTGTGTTTTTCGCATCTGTGGCATGCATTTTGAGAGACGTTTTGACAATTCAGAGCCATTGTACGCGAACGCAAAAATCCTGCATGCCATCTGACAAGTTAATCCACGTTGCCTACAGCACAAAACAGCAGCACTGAATGACAAACAACGTGCGGAATACAAAGACAGATTGTGCCAGTAGCAAAGCATCAAACTGAGCCACTGACATCCTGAAAGGATGAAATAGTTTGCAGTTCAGCTCAGTATTGCTGTCTAATCAGCCAATATTCTCTTAAATAGCCTGCATAGCACTTCATATTTTAAAACATGAGATTCTGACCAAATGTTAAAATGTTGCAACAATATGTTATTTTTTTCATGAAAAACATTGTTTTGAACACTGACTGGTTATGTAATTGCTCAAATTGATTTTGAATCATTTTAACAAAAAAAAACTTACAGACTGCAGCTTTAAAGGAAAAAATGCAATGTGCACCTACTGCACTCCAGTCCATTGAATGGCGGTAAGTCACATAACATTTTTTTTGCCAACCAAGAAAAAGATTTGTCTTCAGCTTGATCTCTGATGTTGTGCCACTGACTTAATACAAACTGATAAATGTACATTTAGTCTATAGAAAGGCTAATTTTGAGTCTGTTATATTCTCATCCTCAGATGTAACTAGAAGTTTTCAAATGAGGAGGAATATCTGTATGGAGGGCCAAACCTGCAAAAACAATAAATAAATGTGAATAAATTTGTGACAAAAACTCATAACTCCATTGGACCCTCAAACTGTCAGTAAATCTGCCCACCTAGTGAATGAAGTGCCGCACGCAGTTTGGTCATCTCGTCTATGCAATGCAAAGTTAAATAAAGATCTGATGTTTGAAAAAAAAACTGTAAAGTGTTTTCTTTACTAAAATACACTATGTCTATAAAGTTTCATTTTTTATGTATTTGAAGAGCAGAGAAGAGTCTTCGTCTGATATTTCTTGTAGCCATGCTATGCTATATGATGTAAGGTAATTATTATCAAATTTAACATAACACAATTCGACTTGCTCTGGAACAAATAATAGATTAATAAGACCAACGATTGCCCGTTTTATGTACTCAAATTGAATTATAAGAGCCAGTGGCAAATCCCCGAAGCACTGGCCGAGATGAAGCTGTTCTCGGCGGTTACAGAAGCACTGAACGGCCGCTGACGCCCTGGAGCTCGCATCTCCGAAAACGTCAAAACTAATTGTAAAATAGGCGCTGTTATTAAATATGAGTCACATATTTCAGGTCTAAACAACTACATTCTCGCCTAAAAAAACTATTAAAACTACAGTTCGTGGTACAAGAAGTAGTATTCGCAAAAATTATGGTGGATTTGCTCGGCCGCCATGACGGTCAATTCTAGCGGAGTGATACAAACGGTGAAAAGATAGGAGGAGTGTTTGATTTCCTTATTTATGTATAATTAGATTTTTTTGTCACATTATTTCCACTTTTATTTGTTTCCACATTTATTTGTGTATATCTGTATTTATGTCTACATTTATTTATTTATTTCTACATTTCTTTGTCTGAATGCTAAAGAGGAGGGTATGTTTTACCCAGACATTGGCAATCAAGCTCAGAGTGGCTGTCACAGACACACCAGGTGCTACACTCTCATTTCTGTGATGATGATGATGATGATGATGATGAGTATGTTTATGTGTCATTATGTGTTGAACTGAACTAACAGATGTGATCCACAGATCCAGCTGACACAGCATCAGAAACTGAAGTCAGTGTGACTGCTGGATCATTATTCAGAGGTTCATTTACACCATTAAACTAGCAGTCAGTCTGTAAATGCTTCATCGGTAACTGTTTATAGTTTAATACCCTTGACTTCAGTCATGTCCAGTTTCTCTTCTTCTTCCACACGTTTCCTGCAGTGATTGTGATTATTGTTGAGATGGCAGTGTTTGCTTTCATTTCTAGATTTGAATGGCACGCCAAAAGAAAGAAGTGAAACTAACGGTAATGCTCAATTTTGTGTGCAAAAGAATATACTACAAACTGTGTTCAGAGCAGATGTGTAAGTCAGTGTTGTTTACGATATGCATTTCTCACTAACATGTTTCACAACCAGTATTGTTTCAAAGTCTGTTCTCATTCAGGTTAGTTGTTCGATGTGAGTTGTCAGTTTCAATTACAAACTCAATTTAAAAATGTAATTTTTATATAGTTTTAAAGAGTTAGCATACCTGGCAGTAGAGAGAGAAACAGCAATTGTGTGGGAAGTTCTGCTTACAGATGTTTCCTTGAGTGGTTTGCCAAATGAGATGAGATTGGGCCAGATGCTGTCCTGTGCTCTTTCTCATAGATCTTCTCCTCAGATTAGTGAGTTTGTTGTTTTATAACAGGATAGGATTCTTGAATTCTTGAAGTATTGGTAAAATCCATCCTTAAATCAAGATGTATAGGGGGTGGTAGGATATCAGTTTTTGCAATCCTTGTCATAGCCGTATCTGGGGTAGAGGATGCTACTGCGGCAATATGTGATGCTCATGACAATCTGATGTCTTGAGTGCCTTGACAGTGTTATATATTTTGTTGACCTGTGTACTTACATTTATCCCAAATGTTTCCAAGAATGTTTAAATCCAGAGAAATAAGCCATTTTATCCATGACACGGACTGCGTCCGTCTGTTGCCTATCAATGACATCATACCCACGTTACCCTTGATTTCCCTTTATATTTAGAAACCATGGAAACAACAAATATGCGTTAATATATTATGTTTTATTAGACAGGTGAGCAACTGTTTTGACACACTCATCAACAGTAAACTAATCATGTTACAAGACTCATCATAGTTAGTCCTATTGTTTAAATCTCATTTTCTTGATTTACCATGAGTACCATGTTTTACCATACCTAATATGGATCTAGCTTACTCATAGTAGCTGCAGAGAAACCGCATGGAGTGGCATTTTAACAACTTGCAATACACAAATGTATCCAATATAATAAAACAGAGCTGTTACCCCACATTATGCAGAACTGGAAGAAGCAGAAGCAGTTGTCTGCGACATAATAAAAGCTCCACTGCTCTCGAGCCTTGTGTCGCACTTGTCTCTGCTCCAGCAGCCTTGTTCAGCTAAACGGGTCTCGGCCAGCCAAGCTTCATACTACAGAAATGTTAATAAATCTTTAATACTTTGGCTCATACAAGAATATGATTTCTGCCCGAGACCGATCGGATTCTTTTCCACTGGCTCTAAAGGTAAAGACAAAAAATCCCATGATTCCACGAAATTACATACTGTGCCTTTAAAACTTGGTATATATAGAAATGTACATAAACCAAGATTTAAAAAGACTTTAAGATTATTGTTAGTAAATGTTAACTATTATGTATGATAGTATTAATGGATAGGCTACACAACCTTAATACATTGTTCCAGATGCATTAAACATACAATGCTTCCATAGACTATATCATGCACTTTCCCAACTAATCCTAAACTAACTTTGTTCTCTTTCTATGGCTTATGTCTTCACTGGAGACGGAAAGCTCAATGCATTATTCTGAAAAAGTATATTTTCATACTGGACATTTTATAACATACATGACATGAGGTTATTTTTCTTACATTCATTTACATTCAGTAGTAAGCAGTGAACAAACACACACACACACACACACACACACACACACACACACACACACACACACACAAACACACCATGAACAAACACCCGGAGCAGTGGGCAGCCAATTTTTGCTGTGGTGCCCAGGGAGCAGTTGGGGGTTTCAGTGCCTTGTTCAAGGGTCTCACCTCAGTCATGGTGTTGAGGGTGGAAGAAAGCGCTGTACATTCAGTCCGACTACAAGACCATTAGACAACGACTGCATGTGTTTACTCTCTCCATGCAATAAATGCAGTGTTTTACTTCAACTGCCCAGGGGTGCGTTTCCAAAGCATCGTTAGCCAACTAACATCGCAAGTTCAGTCGTTATTTACATAGTTCAACAATTTTGTGTTTCCCAACACCATAGTTCAAACGAACATTCGCAATCTGCATTTCAGACTTGGTGGTTGGAACGACAGCTCTCTTGGTTTCTGGTTTTTATGACATGTGGAATCCTTCTCTTAAGCAAAATAAGCAAACTGACATTAAGTACAATGTATATCTTTTATTTCGAATATATACAAATGTCATTTATATATTTTAGTTTATCAAGAGATTTAAAGCATCGTTTTTGAAGAGTGCACATGTGCGTACGTGCTCTAGTATGTAAGAACAAGCATTTGATTTAATCAGGAAATAAAGCAAAATAACTGAGGAAAATGAGAATTAGTCCTCTAATGCCATGTCTGTAATTTATAGCAAAATATCTACCATTAATTCGATCTCAAACGGATTCATTTAAAGAAGTTATTACTCCACCACCTGCGTGACACTCATTCACCAATGTGGATGAACGACAGGTTTGCGACAATACAGATTCGGGAAACAGTCGTGACCAGCTAGATGATTTGTACAACGATGCATCGTACAATGGTAGTGAAGCAGCGAGTTACATTGTTGTTCAGGAAACACACCCCAGGTAATGTCAATTTTATGACCCATTTCAGAGGTGGACAAAATTACAATAAAAATAAATAAATAAATAAAAATCAGTCAGAGACTCCAAGCTATAAAAATGTATCTTCATACTTACAGTTACAAGTAACGCTTCATATTATTTTATCTTTTCCATGACTTTATCATGTTTGACTATTGAGTCATGATTCATTAAATTCTTAGCTTTTTAATTTGACTATTGACTGCATCAGTAAAATCCACACAGGTCTTTCTCAAAACATTATGGGCCTTTAATTGAAGCATGGAGGGTTTGGTTGAAATGTGGACAATCTCTAGCCGCGTTTGCATTACCTCTAAATTGCGCAAACTGAAATTGAAAATTGAAAATACGCTCAATGGAAACATGTGAATTTCACAAAAACTCCCATATATCGCAAGAAAGTTTTTATGCTCGCATGAGGTGGTTTTTCAGGCAATTCGAAAAAGGAATATTTCGCAAAACTTACTTACTTAATTTATTTATAACCATGTACAATTTTTAAAATAAATGTTTCCATTCCATGCATTGTACCGGATTTAGCTAAAAGCTAATTTTCACCCGCAGTTTGTGTCGACATAAACAATAAAGTAACACACACAATACATATATACAATAAAACATACACATACTATCAGGACAAGAAAACAATTAAACAGCAACCATGTCAATGTCTACAAAGCTGATTAAATTGTAAGAATGATTTTAACTTCATTTTAAAAATAGATTTACACCCCTTTATATCCTCTGGCAAAGCATTCCAGTGAGTAGTAGCTTTCACAGCAAAAGACGATAGTCCAAAAGCAGAATGGTGAAAAGGAACAACACAATTGCTTATAGATAATCTAGTAGATCTCACAGAATTATTAGGACGAAAACTAACAAAGTCACAGAGTACTACAATGGATTTTTTTTTTTTTTCGCATTTACAGGTCACCTGACATACAGTCATTTCATTCTTTAAAGATAGTGTGGTATGTTTGTACAGAAGACGAGACAGGGGGTGCTTTTCTTTACTTATTTATGCATCTCTTTCCGAGAATGGGGTAATTGAAGGAAATCTTATTCTTGATCCCTCGAGTGTCAGTTCAAAGCGTCATCAGCTGCACTCAAGCCTCGGGGGATCTTATGTTATTGAAGTTTGTCATCTGATCTAATACTAATAGAACAATTCATAATTAAGATAATAGAAAATAATAGTATTAGATTTCTATGCACCTGTCGACCTGTGCATCCTCGAACATAGCGTTTTTTATCGAAATTTAGAAAATATCGCAAAAGTTTTGCGCAAATCTGTAATGGAAACGCGGCATCTGTCAGAACATGATTTTGGATCCCCTAAAACTGGCCATGAGAATCTGTCCAACATTATTATCTAAAAGCACTACCTAATGCTTCTTAATTGCATCAATAACTGCACCAATAGCTGCACAATACCCTGCACCAATAGCTGCACCATAACCTGCACCAATAGCTACAAGAACAGGCCCACCAGCAATTCCTAATGTTCCACCAAGAACAGCACCACAGATTGCTCCAAACTCAGCACAACTGAATTTACTAACTACAACAGCTGAAACCTGGAATCTAGATTCATACTGCCTATAAAATTTTTCAAATTCAGGGTCTCTTTGTACTTCTAACATTCTCTCAATCTCCTCTTCCTCTCTCCGTCTCCTCTCTTCTTCCTCTTGTCTAAATCTGTAAGCATCTTCAAACATCTGATTACTGTAGTGTCCTCCTCCATTCTGCTCTACCATTGTGTCAATCTTCTGCAGTAGTTCATTCACCTGCTTTCTGTTTTTCAGATCTCTGTTGTTGAAGATGTGATATCTGCCTCCACACTGATCAACTAGATGTCTTAATTTAGTGTTCTTCTTAATTTTTTTGTCTATGGACTCTCCTTCTAACAGATCTGCATAAGTGAAGAGAATGATGGAGTATTTTAACACCTCCTCTCCAAACATTATTTCAATAAACTCAGCGATCTTTACCTCCTGCTCAGTGAATCTCATATTCACAGGAAACACAATGAGAAAAGCATGTGGTCCAGGACTGGACAAATAAACACTTTTTGCTATCTCTTTCACTAACTCTTCATGTTCAATGGAAGTGTCAAAGAATCCAGGAGTATCAACTACAGACACAGATCTGCCTGAAACAGTGGCATGTTTTTCTAAACATTCACGTGATATCGAATCCATACTCTGCTCAGATTCAAACTCTTTCTTTCCCAGTATTGTGTTTCCAGCTGCACTCTTCCCAACACCAGTTTTACCCAGCAGAATAATCCGTCTGGTCGAAGGACTATCGTCAGTCTTTTGTTGTTCATCCTTAATCAGTCTCATCAGCCTCCTTCCATCTAATGCCAAATAAAAGAGAAAACAGACGTATGAAAGGAGTCAGTGGGAATGTTGTCTGAATCAAATTTGTGTCATTGAAAATAGAGGTGTAGATCTTAAATATCAACAGTGAAGCATAGGAGGGTCATTGTTTTCTTATTTACAAGGACTTTGTATTAATCAGAAGAGGGTAAAAATGGATGAGTTCTGTCAATCAGCCCTGTGATTTGGGGAATGTGGTACTCCTCTTACTGTTGAACACAGCATATTGATTCATCCTCATTCTGCATTTTACATTAGATTTTTTTATTAAGTGTTTGACCATTCACAGAATAAATAAAAACTTTTAAAAAATGAAAAAAAAATTACAGTGCTTTCATGACTTCTAAAGTGACTGACCATTACATGATATTCACAAGAACTCAATTTAAACAAACTAATGCAACTTGCATCATTAAGCATCTTTATATTCTGCTGTTTCTACCAACTCTCTGCATTTCCTCTGAATGTCACTGACACTGACAGTATGCATGTGCAGATTTTTGTTGAAAATAAAAGCAATGTACATATATACTACTTTTTAAAATTGAATTTCTTGTATGATGAGAAGACATACATCGATTCTCTATCAAGTCAAAGTGTACATGTGACTAAAAGTCTAAATCAAATCTGTTCATCATATTAAGCTTTTGTGTCTCTTCAGAAGACTATTTTTATTGCTCTTGAAAATCATAATTTAAATGGATGGACAAAAATATGACAAAAACGATGAGGGAATATAAAAATTATTGTACATACTGAAGATTAACAAAAGTTATACAGATTTGGAATGATATGAGGGTGAGCAATCATGACAGAATGATCATTTTTGGGTAAACTGTCCCTTTAATAATTTTCCGTATGAAGCTAAAGTATCTTTAATATTCATCTATAATTTCCCAGTTTTGGCTGCATGTGTTGGGCTGTAGAACTTGCTCAACCAAACATCAACACAGCCTGACTGTGAAACACCCATATCTCAAGCTGTGCAGCACAGAGGAATAGCTTTTAAAAAGTGGTGGGGACAAAACGCCCCGGTTATGACTGTAACCTTGGTTCCCTGAAGAGGGAACCAGATGCTGCGTCCTAAGTTTCATGGGACAATATAGTAACGCCTCTGTGTGAAATCAGTCCAATGGTGTGACAGAATGTCATAGGAGGGTGACATCATGACCAGGAAGGTATAAAGCACCCCTGAACCAAACAATGTCGACTTCTGATAGGCTGATGCAAGACAGTCACAGCCAGGGCAATGCAGCGTCTTGTTCCCACTTCAAAGAACGTCTCAGGTTACAGATGTAACCCTGGTTCCCTGAGTAGGGAACGAGACGCTGCGTGGCAACACATTGGGAACCTTCTGCGTGATGTCGTCACTGAAGCACTCATGTATCTAACCAATCGCGTAGCGAGACGTCAGAGACGGGTGACGTCACGGACCAGGAAACTATAAAGCATACCCGGATGCAGAGAACGCTAGCTTCTGGGATAAGTCTGAAGCAAGCACTCGCAAGTATGCAGGGGGTACGGCAAGAGACGCAGCGTCTTGTTCCCTACTCAGGGAACCAGGATTACATCTGTAACCTGAGACGTTCCCTTTCGTGGGAACTGTCGACGCTGCGTGGCAACGCATTGGGAACGCACACATTTAACCCTGATAAATGTGTGCTGGCATGACCATCCAGCTGCATCACAGATACCATTAATGGATATTCCAGACATCAGCGCCTTTGATGCCGCCATACCCCTAGTGAAATGGGTGCGAACAGCCAATGGAGAGGGCTGTCCGGCCGATTCATATGCAAGTGAGATGGCCTCAACCACCCACTTGCTCATCTTCTGCTTAGATGCTGGGCCCCCTTTCTTAGGGGACCCATAACAGACAAACAATTGGTCTGATTTTCGCCACAGGGCAGCTCTGTGGGCATAAGCATCCAAAGCCGTCAACGGGCAGAGCAGATTCAGTTTTTCCTGATCCGAAGACTCAAAGGGAGGAGGATAGAAGGCCTGGAGTACAATGGGACCTGGGACATTGGTGGGGACCCTGGCAGATAGCCAGGTCTAACGTGAAGGAATGCTTTCACCATCCCGCCGTCGTGTTGTCCGTACGGACCAACACGTAGTGGCCCCTCAGGTCTGGGAGTAAGTGTTTCAGTGCTAGAAACACTGCCATCATCTCCAGCCGATTTATGTGCCAGGAGAGCTGATGGTCCTCCCATAGACCCTGAGCCGAGCGACCACTCATGATCGCCCCCCCAGCCCGTGAGGGAAACATCTGTCGTAAGCATTACGCGACGACGAGGAGTTCCCAGCACGGGTCCCTGGGACAGGAACCAAGGCTTTTTCCACATGACCCGAGCCGCGTGACTTCAATCATGCGAAAAGGATTTACCCTCAGGGAAAACCCCCTGGTCCTGAGCCACCACTGTAAGGGTTTCATGTGCAGAAGGCCAATAGTAATCACGTTGGACGCAGCTGCCATCAGACCCAACAGTCTCTGAAACTGTTTTACAGTGAGAGTGGTTCGAAGGGAGCCTCAGCTAACCCTAGTAATACCACAGCCAGGTCCCAGGCCGGCCTCAACCTCAGTGTGCCACGGAGGAAGCAAGTAACGAGGGGGTCTCGACCCACCGAGAAGCTACCCTCAAGAGAAGCATGAAAGGCTGAGATAGCCACGACATAAACCTTCAAGGTTGAAGGCGATAGGCCCTCCAAGAATTTTTCTTGGAGAAATCTTAGCACAAAGCTGATAGGAGAGTGGACAGGGTCCATATTATTCTGTCTGCACCAAGCAGAAAATAAATTCCATTTATAGGAATAAAGCTTCCTCGTGGCGGGAGCTCTGGAGTTAAGGATGGTCTCCACAACCTCAGTTGGAAGACCAGCATCTATGAGCCTGGCCCCCTCAGAGGCCAGGCCCATAGCTTCCACAGTTCTGGGCGGGGATGTATTATCGAGCCGCCCGCTTGTGACAGGAGGTCCTGTCTAAGGGGAAGCTCCATTGGGGAGCCGTCTAGTAAGGACACTAGGTCCGAGAACCATATTCTGGTTGGCCAGAAGGGGGCTACCATTATTAGGCTGACCCCTTCCCGGCATACTTTCTCCAGAACTGCAAGAACTCCAAGGCGATCGGGGGAAATGCGTACAGACGTAGCCTCGGCCATGTCTGTACCATGGCATCCAGACCCAGAGGTGCTGGATGTGTTAGGGAGTACCAGAGTGGTCACTGGGTTGACTCTCCCGAAGCAAATAGAAATTTTTCCATAGGAGATCCACCACTTCTGGGTGGAGTCACCACTCCCTGGGCCTCGGCCCCTGCCTCGACAGGGCATCTGCTCCCTTTATACCCCTGGATGTAAGCTGCCTTCAGAGAGAGCAGCTTCCCTAGGGACCATAGGAGGATCCGACGGGCCAAGTAGTAAAGTTGGCGAGACCGCAGACCCCCCTGATGGTTTATATATGAGACCACCGCGTGTTGTCCGTGCGGACCAACACGTGATGGCCTCTCAGGTCTGGGAGAAAGTGTTTTAATGCTAGAAACACCGCCATCATCTCCAGCCGGTTTATGTGCCAGGAGAGTTGATGGACCTCCCATAGAGCCTGAGCTGAGCGACCACTCATGATCGCCCCCCAGTGGGTTATGTGCATGCTCCACTCCCTAACACGATGTGTGTGAGGTGGCGAGTCCTCAGATCGATATCACAATATCCACCTCCTCAGAGCTGGGCATGTGAAATACCGGTGCCTCAACCCGGGGAAGAAACCGCAGAGCGTGCTTCCACCTGGGAGACGGCACTGAACCTGGCAGGTAAGGGCAGAGAAAGGGCAGCGCCCGTCTCTAACCCCTCTGTCAGATCCATTTGTGAACCCCACGAATGGCTTCTTTTTCGCGATCCGCAGGGAACACTGGAACACAGTATTCTGAGAGCGAGTTTCTTTTTTATAGTGCACACAGACGGCTCCCTCGAGAGCTGCCCGGGCTTACTCAACTCCCATTCAACTGCTGTTTCTCGCCATAATACGTGTCTTTTTTATAAATATATATATATATGGATTAGTGTGAGATACTCTTGTCCTCAGACAAAGATATCGTGACTTGTTTATATGAAATAAGACAAACAACACCAAATAAGACACACGATAACATAGAGTGCTTGCTGAAGACACAGAAGCTAGCGTTCTCTGCATCCGGGTATGCTTTATAGTTTCCTTTTCCGTGACGTCACCCGTCTCTGACGTCTCGCTACGCGATTGGTTAGATACATGAGTGCTTCAGTGACGACATCACGCAGAAGGTTCCCAATGCGTTGCCACGCAGCGTCGACAGTTCCCACGAAAGGGAACCGATTTTACAGTTGTAAGCAAGGCAATCCCTTTCGAGGGAACTCATGCTGCATCATAGATTTTATGACACTATGGAAATGTTGATCAGTGCCTGTCAAATTTGAATTCTGTTTGGAGGACAACTAAGACTGAATCACTGCAGCAGAAATGTCAGCAAGAGAAGCCCCAGAAAGCAAAGCTTTTGAAGCCATCATACTCCTAGTAGATGGGGTCAAACAGCCAAAGGAGAAGGCTGACCTTCTCCTTTGGCCTCCGCTCCAGTCTCAGCCGCCGAGCCCTCCGCTCCAGTCTCAGCCGCCGAGCCCTCCGCTCCAGTCTCAGCCGCCGAGCCAGCCGCTCCAGTCTCAGCCGCCGAGCCAGCCGCCGAGCCAGCCGCTTCAGTCTCAGTCGCCGAGCCAGCTACTCCAGCTGCCGTCGATCCCACTCCTGTCCACAAACCTACGCCATTCCGCGGACTCCTGGAGTCCCTCCTTAACCTCCCCAAGTATTTTTTTGGGGGGGGGCCAGGTACCCAGGGGTGGGATACAGGTGGGTGGGCCACAAAGAGTGCCATGGCAGCCCACTGCACCTGACTCGCCTTGGCTGCCCGCTGCACCTGACCCGCCATGGCTGCCCGCTGTACCTGACCCGCCATGGCAGCCCACTGCACCTGACCCGCCGTGGCCGCCCACTGCACCTGACCCGCCATGGCTGCCCGCTGTACCTGACCTGCCGTGGCCGCCCACTGCACCTGACCCGCCATGGCTGCCCGCTGTACCTGACCCGCCATGGCTCATGGACCCGCCCTGGAGACCTCCACTCCTACCCATGCCTCTCCCTGCACCGGCATGAGGTCTCCAGGGCGCCCACCCCCCCTCCCCGGTGTTCCATCTACGGCGCGAGGTCGCGCCTACCGGGAGGGGGAGGTACTGTCACGGATCCCTTGTCTCCCGGACTCCAAATCCCATGATCCTCTTGTCTCCTCACCTGCACTCACTTCCCTCGTCAGCTCCCCATCAGCACTCATCTCGGATTACCTGCACCTGCTCCTGTTCATCAGCACATCCTTTAAAACGGACTCACTCCTTTCACTCCCTGTCGGATCTTAATGTTGCTATCTTTGTTCTATGTGTGTACACTGAGTGTTATCTCCTGCGTCTTTGATTAAATACCCTAAATCTGGATATCTGTTTACGTCTCATCACTACAACACCAGCGTAACCGTAACAGTAGCCTATTTATTACAGTTTATCAGTTCACTATATTTTGATACTGCTGTATTTTTTTAGCACAAAAAATGCCTGTAATTGAAAACACAAGGAATAAATATATCATGGGTCACTACTGTCAGTATAAGTAGGATAAGTGTATATTGGCCAGCACAAGACAATCAATCTCACGCACTAATAATGTCAGAAACGCTCTGTAGCTGTGTTTAGTTCGAATTGTTGTCATCTTGCTTTAATCCCCTATTTGTACGAGCCTTAAGTACCAGACCAGTCCGAATGATGGCCAGATCTTTACAGATCTTTACACAAAATATCGCCTTGAACGTATTTCCGTTTTCCGCATTCTTCAAAGCGCTTACGCTGTATGTCCTACACCTTACGGAAAAAAACAAAACTGGCGCTGCATTCATTTTGTCAGTAGAATAGGGAAGGCATAGGACATACAGCGTAAGCATTTTGAAGAATGCGGAAACCGGAAGTACGTTTAAGGCGATATTTTGTGTTTATAAAGCATATACATTTGTATTTTTTTCAAAAATGGACGATCGTTTCTCTAGATAAGACTCTTATTCCTCGTCTGGTATCGTTTAAATTCCTTTGAAGCTGCACTGAAACTGTAATTTTGACCTTCAACCGTTTGGAGTCCACTGGAGTCCACTGAAGTCCACTGTAAGGAGAATAATCCTGGAATGTTTTCATCAAAAACCTTCATTTCTTTTCAACTGAAGAAAGAAGGACATGAACATCTTGGATGACATGGGGTGAGTAAATTATCAGGAAAAGCTTATTTAAAAGTGGACTAATCCTTAAAGAACAGTGATGTGTTCTACGCATAGGTTCTACATTCATGGAGCGTCACATGACAACGGTTAATCAGGCGCGCTGGCGCCATCATGAGGTCGGATCATTTTCTTCTCCTAATATGGTTATCATTGCTGTATTGTCAACATGTCTAATTGTAACACTTGCTAACATTTTTATTCAAAATCGCAATTTCTCGATTCCAAAAATAATAAAATTGAGGCAAAACATAAATTCGAATTAATCGGAAAAATCTGAAAAACCGCCCAGCCCTACTTATTTTTCAAATCTCTTAGAAAAAAACAAACACAACCCTAGGTATTTATTTGATAAAGTGGTTAAATTAACGAGAAATAGAGCTTCAACTTCTGATGTTTCCAAACAGTATAGCAGTAATGACTTTATGAACTTCTTTACTTGCAAAATTGACAATATTAGAGAGAAAATTATAAACATGCAACCGTCTAGAGGTCTTTAAAGGTCCAAAAATTCATACCCCAACCCGAAGAGACCCATAAATGTGCTAGTATTTTGAAAGTTGGACCCAGACCCGTGCAGAACTGAGAAATGTCTTTCTCGGTTCCCGGCCGGGAACACACAGACCTGACTGGACCCGATTGGCACAGGTCTATTCCACAGCAAATTGCTATTAATAAGTCAATAAACAAGTTGCGAAAATAAAATGTTTTGTCTTACCTAATGTTGTGTTGTTTCTAGTTTGATTTTAGTGCTGTGTCATTGCTAGGAAGTTTGTTTACTGTGTTCATGTGGCAAGTCGCGTTTGTTCTCGTTTTGATCCGAGTAAGTAAGGTGTGACCAAAGCCAGCTTATAGTGTTTCAACAGTTGTAATTTTGTACTTTAATATACTAAAAATTCTTCTTTAGTACTTAAGATAATGTTAAAAACATCTTAGTGTACTCAACTGTGCTATTTTGAGACACCATTTAGTTACCACTTGTAGTACACTTGAACCCATAACACTACAAATACAGAGATAGATGTTAAAAGCACATTTTAGTTCTAATTCATGCTGTCTCAAAATAGCACAGTTGAGTACACTTAGATGTTCTTAAGATTATCTTAAGAAGTACTAAAAAAGAATTATATTAAATACTATGGAAGTACAAAATTAAGAACAATCTATTAAGTACAAAATTAGTGCGTGAAAACAGAGCACTTTAAGTACATTATGGAAGTGTACTTTTTTTTACTTGGGTTGCTATACGTTTTTTGACGTGTTTTTGACTATACTGCAAGTAGCGTGCAGCAGTCTGTTTACCCTAAATCCCATTTCAAAATCCCAATCATATTTCAGTCATGTAATTCAGTAACAGGCTAGCTAACACTTGTGACCAATTATCGCGAAGCAATGACATTTTAAATATATGGGGGTTGTGTGCTACGCTTACAACTGTTTAATAAAAAAAAAAAAAAAAAAAAAAACAGGAGCAAAGTAGCGTGGATTGTGTGAAAATGACTTGAGCTAGCTGTATTTTCTGTTTTTTTCTTACCTCTACACCGTCCTCCACTCCAGCAGCTGAATTTAAACCATTTGAAAAGAGTTTGGTTAATTTTAGGCATTTGGCAGCGTCGGATTTAGCATCTGCCTTTTTTTCCATTCTATGCTCTCTCTAACCTTTTCTGCGCCACCTTTCCTTTTTTTCCTAACTTTTACTGACAATTTGCTCATGTTGCGCTCTCTCTCTGATGATGTGCTTGATTTTGACTGAGTCTGATTGACAGGTGCTCTAACCAATCATAATGCCATATGCACATTTGTGTCCGACAAAGCAGTTAGATTAACGTCGTGGACTTGAATTTGAAAAATGTGTCACGGGCTGCTTGAACTGAGTAATCTGTCAAGACACATTAAAGAGCCACAAAACGGTATTTATTGTTTAAATTTATCTTGTCTGTCAACGCATTGTCAGTGTCCTCTTTGCTCCAATGTATTTTTTACTCTGACAGAGCATGATGTGTGGCGTGAGAGCGGCATGGCTTGTTGGATATACATGGAAACTTTGCTCCAACCAGCACTTACACACATTATCAACACATCTCTCCACACTGGCACTTTCCCTAACACATTCAAGCAGGCTCGAGTAACCCCACTGCTTAAAAAACCCACATTAAACACGTCTCTTGTAGACAGCTACAGACCTGTTTCTCTCCTACCATTCATAGCAAAAACACTTGAACGAGTTGTTTTCAACCAGGTGTCATCTTTCCTCTCACAGAGCAACCAATTGGACATCAATCAATCTGGTTTCAAGTGTGGCCACCCGACCGAGACTGCACTACTGTCGGTCACTGAATCCTTGGAGATTGCAAAAGCTAATTCCAAATCATCAGTTCTCATTCTGCTCGATCTATCTGCTGCCTTTGACACTGTGAATCATCAGATCCTCCTGTCCACCCTCTCATCACTGGGCATCACAGGTACTACACTTCTCTGGTTTGAATCCTATCTCACAGGAAGGTCTTTCAGGGTTGCCTGGAGAGGGGAGGTGTCCAAAGCTCATCAACTGACCACGGGTGTTCCTCAGGGTTCAGTTCTTGGACCCCTCCTCTTCTCCATTTACACTAAATCACTTGGTCCCATCATTCAGGCACATGGTTTCTCCTACCATTGCTATGCTGATGACACACAACTCTTCCTTTCATTCCAGCCAGATGATCCCACAGTAGCTGCACGAATCTCAAGCTGTCTGGCGGACATCTCGGCATGGATGAACGGACATCTCGGCATGGATGAAAGAACATCATCTACAGCTCAACCTGGCTAAGACTGAGCTTCTCGTCTTCCCTGCCAATCCGACTCTAAAGCTTGATTTCAGCATCCAGCTAGGTACATCCTCAATTACCCCATCAAATTCGTCCAGAAATCTTGGAGTAATCCTTGATGAACAACTGACCTTCAAAGGTCATGCAGATTTGCACTATACAACATCAGGAAAATCAGGCCCTTTCTAACAGAACATGCAACACAACTTCTTGTCCAGGCCCTGGTCATCTCTAGGCAATGCTCTTCTGGCTGGACTGCTATCATGCACAATCAAGCCTCTACAAATGATTCAGAACGCAGCAGCACGTCTCGTCTTTAATGAGCCTGAAGGCTTGTGGTACCATCACAGTGAGGCACAAAATCACTCTCCAGGACATTCTCGTTCACTGTTTCTTGCTGGTGGAATGATCTTCCTGCCTTCATCCGGAATGCAGAATCCCTGGCAATATTCAAAAGACAGCTGAAAACTCATCTCTTTCGTGAGCACTTAACCTCATCTTAAAAAAAAAAAAAAAAAACTTCTTATTCCTATCCTTTCACTTCCTCTAATCCCTCTCTATTGTAGTTTATGATACTCTGAGCATTGCCTAAAACTTCTTGTGTCCATTTGCCACGTCATGATGACTCGCTTGTTGTATTCCTCACATGTAAGTCACTTTGGATAAGAGCGTCTGCCAAATGAATAAATGTAATTGTATGTAAATGAAACAGTAACTAAAGGGGGCGGGGCGGTCGGCCCATCTCGGGACCGGGCTGGCCGTTGCCGCCTGGGCCGGCCATTTCTTAACATTTATTGTTATTAATATTATTATAACCATAGTGAAATCATGCTAGCAATAAAAACCCGTACTATGCGCTGTCGGCCTGTAAAAACTATTTATTTATATATATTAAAAATAAAACTGACCGGCCCACATTTTTTAAAAAAAAAAATGGTCCGGCTCCTCTGGCATTTGCCAGAATTGCCCGATGGCCAATCCGCCCATGATCTACATTATTCCTCTCTTGCCGATTGAAATGCTTAATCCACTTATTATTCCAGCTTTCCACTTGCTGTCACAATGACAAATGCGACTGTGCAATTTTACATTTTGTTGTATCGCGAGTCAATTCATATAATAAAATAACTGTTAGCCCTTTTGAACTTGTTCAGTGACATGGCCACTGACGTTAGCATTACTTATTTGCGGTCATTTCTGTGCTTTCTGAGCCGAGTCTGACCAAAACTTTACATATAACAAGACGGTTCATTCATGATATTATTATATTATTATTAAAATAGAAGAAAGAAAGTGCGCTTGCATGAGACTGCACATGCACAGACTGCACAACCTGAAGCTTTTAAATGCATTTTGAGCGTCATAGAAAACATTCATGTGATAGTTCATCTCAGATTTTGTTGATGATTTGAAATATGTTATTTAAATGTGAGCGTGCAAGGCTGCAAGCAGTTTTTGAGATTTTAAGTTTGTTTGCATCACTGTTGCACACAATAGGAATAGGAAAACTCGATGATCACCGTTCGCTTGCTTTAACTCCGTCCGCTCTGCTTCTGATGGCTGGGGTCGCTCATGTTTTGTTTTTTTTCACCTTATTTCCTGGCTCATACTTTGCAAGTTACAAAACACTGACTGACTCTGAACACGGCCTGGTGAACTCTGAGTCAGATCGGCTCGGGTATACACACAATGTTAAACAGACCCGGGAACCGAAGTAATAGATTGGGACTCGACCCGGACCCGGCAGACCATTTAAAACATAGACCCGATGGGTCCCGGAACTCTTTGTAGACCTCTACAAGTGTCTACTGCAGTATCAAATCAGATTCAGATTCAAATCAGTTCTCCTCTGGCCAACAACAAACAGTGCCTAATTATGATTCAGGCAGCGTTACAGGTCATAAATCAGATTGGGATCGCAACATTCAAAATATTTAATCCAGTTCTAATTTAATCTAGTTGAAGATCTGATTCATCACGCTGGTATGGAAACGGTTTGTTTGGCGATCTGTGCCACTGGCTGTCATGTTGATGAGGCCCTTTACAGGGTATAGTTGACACAATCTCTGCTGACACTTCAGCGATGCGTTGTGGACATGTCTATGCGCAGGTCCTCGTAAAAAAGGAAAAATCATTGTTCAGTTTAAATAAATTTAAGCAAGTTGATTAATTTCCATTGTATAAATCATTAGTTAATTATTTAGGGGCCCCGCTTACACAACACCATTTTCAACTGAAAACAGAAAAATGTTAATGTGTTATGTCCATTCATTTACATGTAAACAGCTTTTGGTGGCCTGACAATGCAAACTTTGAAACAGATTTTTCAGGTGCAAGTTTTTGAAAAACAAGTTTTGGTTACACTTTATTTTGCAGTGCCATATTACATTGTAATTATTCAAATAAGTACTGAGTACTATTAATGAACTACATGTACTTACTATAAAGTTACAGTTAGGGTTTGGTTTAGGGTTAGCAGATGTGTAGTCTTTCTTTACAAAGTGACATTGTCTGGCATGCATAATACAGCGTTTTTAGTGGTTTTTGTGGATCTGTGTGATCCATTGCCATCTGTACAGAGGAAAAAAAATGGCAAGCCCTGACGTGGAGGTTGCACTCTAGAAGACAGGAAGCGTTCATCGAGTTTGCTTTTAGTATGAATGTCCTGCCTCTCTGCTGGCCAGTCTGTATTTAATTTGGATACAGCATGATTTACAACCTCTACCAGCTCTTCATAACTAGAAGACTGAGGTGGTGAATCTTCAGACTCTCCTGCATCCTCAGTGGAAGATAACTGAAGCACCGGCCCCCCACTTGGGGCAGGAGAAACTGCAGAGTGTGCTTCCTGACCCTGAAAGAGAGCGCTGGAACCCGTGGGTGAGGGCAGAGAAAAGGCATCGCCCATCTCAAACCCCTCCTTGAGATCTATTTGCAGCTCTCATGATCTAAACAGGGGCCTGAACCACGAGGAACTCAAGCCTGGGCACTCTCACCAAATATGACAGAGTAAGGGGTGCTTCATAGGGGTTCAGGGGTGCTTTATACCTTCCTGCTCATGACGTCACTCGCCTATGATGTTCCATCACATCATTAGACTGATTTCGCACGTGCTTCAAGACACAATAACACAGAGGTGTTCCCTTAGTGTTGTAAAACTTATGATGCAGCCCAAGTTCCCTTGAAAGGGAACTGGACTTTGCAAAAAGTGACAATGTTCAGTTGTTGCTTTTTTAACATCTTTTTTTAAATAATTACATAATCTGTATCACAATATTTAGTAAGTGTATTACTTCATAAATGTGTCTCCTGCTGTGCGTTTGTTTAGGTATGAAAATCTAGATGATAGGACATGATGTTTACAAGATGTTTTCTAGCAATATGATGTATATGATGAACACTAAAAACTTAAAACATATCTAATTCAAAGAAGACTCACCCTTTAACCCCAACGATCTCTGAAGAATTTTTGTTAGCAGACTTCTAGCTTGACCGCTATGTCCTTTTTTCTTGTTGTTGAATACATGGAATCTCTGATCATATTTCTGAATGAGCTTTTTCAAGGGTTTAGACTCATCAAGGAATTCTTTTATTGTCATGTTGTTGTCTTCTAATTCATCACCTCTGGTTAAGAGAATCCAGGTTTTCTGCAGGCGTTTTTCTCCCAGAAGCTCC
Source organism: Megalobrama amblycephala (assembly GCF_018812025.1). NCBI lineage: Eukaryota > Metazoa > Chordata > Actinopteri > Cypriniformes > Xenocyprididae > Megalobrama > Megalobrama amblycephala. Next base: position 66,927,783 of record NC_063044.1, on the reverse strand, counting down.
TCGATTTTCCCCCCAGTTTTTTTCTCTTCTTCAGTGAAACTATCAGCTTTGATGACCAGCAGAAACACACAGGGACCTGATTCACATTTCTGGAAAACCTTTTCATTTATCATCTTCTGAACCTCATCTTCACTCAGCTCTGTGTTACAGAATCCTGGTGTGTCATAAACAGTGACTGGCAACCCATCAATTTTACCAGATTCCACAGCAACATCTTGTGTGACTGATTTGGAGCTTTTCTTTGATACAAATGCTTCTCGTCCCAGTAATGTGTTTCCTGATGCACTTTTCCCAACTCCTTTTCCCCCCAGTAACACGAAATTCAAATGTGGTTCCATTTTTGATGTGACCTGAAATTAAATGATAAAAACTGTAAAAATAAAAAACTGTGAGACTGAACAGAGTACATTATACATTTCCTTATAATCGCTAAAAATTGGTCATTTTTCTTGGAAGACTTTCATGTTTTGCCGGAACCACAGTGACTTGTTTCAGTGAGGGGTGCTGCTGCAATTTTAGAGCACACTGACAACTTTTTATTAAAGATTGTTATTATTGATGTTTAATAAGAGACATTAAAGGGCAAGAATAACTTGATAAAAATGTTGAGTTTAAAGGGTTAGTTCACCCAAAAATGAAAATTCTGTCATTTATTACTTACCCTCATGTCGTTCTACACCTGTAAGACCTTCGTTCATCTTCAGAACACAAATTAAGATATTTTTGATGAAAACCGAAGGCTCAGAAAGGCCTTCATAACCAGCAATGTCATTTCCTCTCTCAAGACCCATAAAAGGTACTAAAGACGTTGTTACAAAGTCCATCTCACTACAGTGGTTCTACAATCATTTTATGAAGCGACGAGAATAGTTTTTGTGTGCAATAAAGGGTGATTCTTTTAATAAGCCTACCGCGTTTTCTTTACTCGTCTTATTCTGCGTGATGTAACGTTAGCTATGCATGCAGTTATATGCCCTCAAAATTCAAGATACACAGGCATTGTTTTTTTAGAACGAATGAATCCGAGCTTCGTTCCTGAATGAATCATGAATCAGTCATTTGAACAAATCGTTTGACTCACTCACTCATTAAGACAGTGACTTGCTGCCACCTACTGGCAGTTTAGTTTAGTTTCATATTTAAGGGACATTTTAATTAAAAAGTTAAAATTAGAAAAATGTAATTAAATATTTAAATTAAATTAAAGTAGACAAATTGTAAATGCTGTGTAAATATATTAATGCCACTTCTCATTCTGTGTCACCTCTGTATTGCAAAGATGGATTTTGTTGATAATGATTTAATTTACTGGTAACAGCCATAATGTATAGGCTACTATGCTAGTATTAATTTTTATTTCTTCAAATAAAAGCCTTAAGTTTGACTTTTAAAAATGTGCAGCAACCCTGAAAGAGAAAAACTAAATAAACAAAATAAAAATTATTTAGACTGATAAATTTTTCCCAATAAGGATTCTATAAATATCGTGATATATCGATATCGTGATTTTTTTTTTTGGCCACAATAACCGTGGTGTGAAAAATCTAACATTGTGACAGCCCCAGGTGACAGCCCCAGATGGCAACACTGAAAAATAATAAGAGCGTCGCGCATACTTAAGTATGTAGTACACGAAACAGTGCAGCTCATTCAAACAGGCTGACACGCAAAACAGATATATTTATACAGCAGTCTTTTTGCACTTTAATATTCACAGACCCCGCCTAGACCATGTCACGATTTGATTCATTGTACAACTCTGCTTTCGTTTTATTCATCAGTCCATCAAATTGCGCGTTTTTACGTGACATCACTGCATTGTACTGTTCAGTTTCCATGACTGGATTCCGGGATTCCCTCTCCATCACGCACATCACATGACCTAAGTTATAAACGAAACATAACTGCATCTACACAGATGGTGTTCTCGAATATAGGTCAACAATTTCGATGTGTTTCCTCCTTTTTCAGGTACTTTGCGTCCACATTTTTTTGCAAAATGGATGTCTACACTCGAGGACAACCCCGCATTTGTTTTTCCATATTGAAAGTATTCCCATACTGCAAATAATGTCTCTGCTGTTGTAGTTGTTGTCTATGCACAAATGAGATTCTGCGTCTTATTTTTTCAATACCAAGCATATGTACACGATATGATAATCGTACGTGTTCATATACCATCATACCGATATCGTTACAACCCTAGCTACCACCAAATAGGTAGTTACATTTTCAACTCTTCAAATTGTAAAAATAGCTCAAACACTATATCAAAAAGTAACGATCCCAACTATGTCTTCAGATAGTTTACAAAATACACAGCACGCACAAGTTCTCTTTTGCGTCTTTCATGAATGAATGTTCAAATTGGCAAGGTTTAAATGAGTTTTGTTTAAACACAGATGGCAACGTGAGACATTCAGGTCTCACCTGCGCTCACACGCTATCAACACCCGGGTGATGACGGCGCGTAAATGACTGCTCACCGCTCTTGCATTGAACATTTGTTTAGTGGTTACAGTAGTTTTCAATAACCAAACCAGTTCCAAATTGTGGAGGTAGCTCCTCGCTTAACAACAAGCTCCTCGCTCCTCAGCTTCACGTCCGCCTTCCGCCATGCTTGTTTTCACTCCGCACTTGAACTACGCGAGCGTCTCAGTCAGCTCCCTAGTTCAGTATTCAGGGCACTGATCAGGGAGTCGGCCACATTAATTTAAACGGTATACTGATACACGACCTAGGAAGCGAAGGAGCTGTTTGAGACGCAGGGTACGTTATCAACTAGACTTAACGTTATTATCGCGAGGAGACAAATTTTTATCATGAGGAGAATTTTCAACATAAATGATAAGATATTGCCCATCCCTACTTATGAGTATATAACAACATGAGAGTGAGTAATAAATGACATTATTTTCATTTTTGGGTGAACTAACCCTTTAAACGTTGGTTAAATTAATCATTAGCTCAACAATATATACAAATAAAACTTAAATCTATATGGTTAGCCTCATAGCATAATTGCCCAGATCATATTTCAAAGGCAGATATCACAATTTGGCCAAAAAATGACTTAGTTTGCATATTGTTAGCCTCATAGCATAATTGCCTGTCAAGCTAGCAAAAAGGCATAGAATTTGAACAGACCATCAGACATCAGGAAATAATACACATGCTATCACTAGAAGTCTAGTACTACTTTTAATAATAGAAGTCTAGTGTTGATATTATTAATCCACAAGAAAATCTATTTTGTGTTAGTTCAGTATTGGCAGTGTGCTGCAGACACATTCATCTTACCGATTTCTATATAGGCTATCACTTATACTGGCTGAAAAGACCATAAACATTACAGATAATGTCAGTTTAGAATATAATGAGCAATCCGGTCATTTATATAGATCAGTGATAACAACACACACACACACACACACACACCATAAAAGTTAAACTCTGGTAACCTAACAAGGCACAATATTTAGTTGAATTACTTAGAAATGACTTATTACTTATAAATAAATTTTAAACAAATTAAAAAAAAAAAATGTTTTAAATAAATATATATATAAATACTATCCTCTCCAAATAAAGGCACAAAAAGCCCATAAATATAACTTTAAAATAAATAAATAACTACAATAGTTAACTACAATAACCTTGGTTACAACTTACCCTGTGACAACACTCACTGTCCTCCTCTAAATGTAATGAAGTAAATTCTGAAGTGAATCTGGATTCCAAACAGGAAATGAAAGTTCTCTGTTGAATATCATGTAAGAGATGCGTCCGGTGACCAATGAAAGAACACTGCGTCCTTTTGCTACATGGTACACTATGCAGTGGTCTTATATACTCACAACTCTAGATGTCAGCCAAACAGAGGAGATCTGTGGGCTGTTGATTTCCAGTAAACCACATGACATTTAGGAAGCTGTAGCATTCTTGATCCCTGTGTCTGCACTGCTGACATTTTCAAATGATGGAAACTCAATAGGTGGCCACATATTGGGGCTACCATTTCACACAAGATGGAGATTATGACCTCCTTGTGCAGCTGTTATTGTATTATAGTAATATGTCTAATAATAAATATATTTTTCCTGTTTATTCTAAGTGTTCTAATGTGTACAATAACAGACAGTTTGAGCAGATGATGCAGTGCTGCAGCCCCACCCTCACTAAAGCTCTCTTCTCATTCCCTGCGGACATTTATTGATCTACAGCCAACTGTATATGCTGAATCATTCACACAGAGACTTAAGCAGAAGATTTCTAAAGCGATAGCTTCAAATTCTATTTCTAAATACGAAAAAAGTGTCATTAAATAGAAAGACTGTTTTTTTCTAAAGGCTTTATAGACAGATAGTTGAGAGTGACTCTTGAACAGGACCAGCACCAGTTCCTCTTGTACACATCTTCCCAAATCTGGCAGTAAGTTTTGGGAGTTCATTTTAAGTCCATCTCCTACCCAGAAAGGCCCATCTTACTTAGCAGCTCACACCACACCATGACTCCCGAATCATGATTCGACACGCTGATTCATTTATGATCCGAAGCTTCCTGAAGCAGTGTTTTGAAATCGGCCATCACTATATAAGTCGTCGTTTTGTTTTTTTGGCGCTCCAAAAATATTCTTGTGGCTTTATAATATTAATATTGAACCACTGTACTCACATGAACTGATTTAAATATGTTTTTAGGACATTAATGGATCTTGAGAGAGGAAATGTCATTGCTCCCATGAAGGCCTCACTGAGCCATCGGATTTCAACTAAAATATCTTAATTTGTGTTCTGAAGATGAACGAAGGTCTTACGGGTGTGGAACAACATGAGGGTGAGTAATAAATGACAGAATTTCATTTTTGGGTGAACTAACCCTTTAATTTAAGCCAGTTCGAAAACTTCCGGTGAGATGTCATTTGCTGGTGTGTTGAGCATCAGTAGTGTAATGCTCAGAATATAGTCACTTAAATAGTCAGGCATATCATTAATTTAGTTATTCAAACATAAGACAGCATAAAAAATAAATAAAGATGTACCACAGTGTTCCTCCTCGGCTAAATTCAATTCGACCATGAGTTTTCACACGTTTATGTGAAAAAAAGCTTCAAAAATTACATATTTATTGTGCACTTCAGTAAGATTAATTGAATAAAATGTGTGTTTTTACTAGTGTGCAGAAATCATTGATCTTGCGCTGCACTGACTGACAACCGCGTGAAACAGAAGTTGTAAACGTCTTTTCTCCAGTGTAGTGACGTATTTCAAAGTGAAAGGGAATATTGAATAGAGGGCAGAGTTTTACTTTAGCGCTCCTCCTCTCCATCTCTCACTCATAGCAGACTAACGGTCGGAGGGGAGTGGTTTAAGCGATTTCAACCCAAGAGGTCAAACTGACGTCATCAGAGTAGGGGCACTGTTGCAGAGGGGAGGAGCATTTTCAGATTTTGATTAAATATTATGAAGCCAAACTATTTTTTTGTGTGGATTGCAAATATTAACTGTGCATACAGTCCATTGGTCTATTAGACTTTTGAGTGAAAAGCTTATGGATAGTTTATGGTGATGCACATAAATATATTGTACACACATGATACACACACACAAACAAACAAAAAAAAAAAAAAAAAAAAAACCAACTCAAACTTGCAAACTAACTACACTTTTTACTCATACATGCGCACACACATTCACTCACAAATATTAATGAATCACACTCAATCATATCACCTTTCTCTCTCTAACCATGCACATGCGAACAATACAGTTTTCACTCGCACACACATTAATTAATTTATTTTTTATTTTTAGATTTTTATTGTATTGACAGCTCAGCTGTATGTGGACACCTTTTGAGTAGAAAAGCATATTGCAATTTTTTTTTTTTTTTTTTGCAAATAAAACTCCCATAGTCCATAACTACTGTAGTTTTAACTTATTTTACATTTCCATTTAGTCATTTAGCAGACGCTTTTCTCCAAAGTGACTTACAAATGAGAACAGTAGAATCAATCAAATCTGTGTGAAGTCACAGTTCCGTTGGTAAAGTGCTCGTAGCAAGGATTTATTTATTTTTTTATTTTTTTAATAAATACACAAATAGATGGAAAAAGCAGAGAAATCAAAGCAAGTGCTACTTATTTTAATATAAATTCAGTCAAATCATCAAACATTTGTATGACTTGCCAGTGACATGTTTGACCCAAGCTACGACTTGACTTGACATAAGGCAGTGACTTGACTTGACTTGCTTGATTCTCGCAAAAATTGACTTGGACTTGCTTGAGACTTGAATGCTATGACTTGAAGATTTACATGCGACTTGCACATGTGTGACTTACTCCCACCTCACATTAGGCCTAGGCTATATTCTAAAATTGCAAATGTAAATGTTTTTTTAAAGCAGAAGTTAAATAAACTAAACTATAAATGAAAATACATAAAAACAAAAGAACAGACTAATTATTAGGCTATTTTGATTACTCTACAACAGTCACTTTACACAGTTACTGCTGTCGTACAAATACACTTAGTTGTAGGTTCGAAATTCTACATATGGCAAATTTTCAACAACAAATATTTTTAGCAAAATGTATTTTACTCAGAATCAGTGGGACTCAAACTCAACTATTAAAAAAGGTTCAAACATTCACTGATGCTCCAGAAGGAAACACAATGCATTAAGAGCCAAGGTGTGAAAACTTTTGAACAGAAGATGTCCAAATTTTTCTTATTTTGTTTAAATATCATTGCTTTTCATTTAGTACTGCCCTTTGGAAGCAACAGAAGATACTTGCATGTTTCCCGAAAGACAAATTAAATACAATTTACCTTGATATTTGAATTTCAAAAGTTTTCACCCCCCAGATCTTAATGCATCGTGTTTCCTTCTGGAGCATCAGTGAATGTTTGAACCTTTTTTAATAGTTGAGTTTGAATTCCTCAGTTGTCCTCAGTGTAAAAAGATGGATCTCAAAATCATTCAGTCACTGCTGGAGAGGGTTCAAATATGCAAAAATGCTTGAAAACTGAAGAATCTGCAGGAGCTGGAGGATTTTTCTGAAGAACAGAGCTCAGTTTAACTGCTCAGGACAAACAAGAGACTCATGAACAACCATCACAAAACACACAAACAGTCGTGGATCATCAGGTAACCACACACAGTATTGAGAATCAATGGTTCACATACTTATGAATGGGGTTATTTTAATAAATTCAGCTATTGTTTTGTCTTGTGAACTAAATGCAAACATCTTTTATGTAAAATATCTTACTCAGGACAGTTCTAAATAAAAAAATAACATGCATTTTGTATGATCCCTCTTATTTTATTAAAACAATTCTCATTTTCACAGATTCTGCAAGTGGTTCACATACTTTTTCCTGCAACTGTACATACTGTATAGGCATTCACAACAGATATGACTATTTCCAGACCAAAGTAGTGTCTGGATATAAAACAAAATATTCTGGCACCTTTGATTAGGTGGGTCAGCGATCAATCTGGGTGGGCCAGTGCTGCCTTGGCCCTTCTGTGGGTATGTTTGTTTCCACTAATCACTGCACAAGTTATGGTTAACTTTTAAAAAAAATTTTTTAAAAGGAACCTTTTTCATTTTTTTCAAAAGAAACGAAAAACAAGAATTCACCTTGATTTTTCGTTTTTCGTTCAGGGGTAGAAAACAACTTGGATATTTGATCTCTACATGTGGGCGGGAATGAAACACCCCTTTCTGCTGATTGGTCAACCAAACATTAAACAGTGCCATCATCAGTTCTTCTGCAGTTCAGCGCAGCAGAATAAAATAGTCCTTCGCTGCGATGGATTTAACGCGTTTATTGCAACTACATTTAAAATCTTTCTCATCAAACAGCCAGACTAACGGGTCAGTGTACGTTTTGATAGTTTGTTTTCCAATTTGAAATGAAATACGCAGAAACGAGAAAACGGTCGTTTCCCATTTTTTCGTTTGTTAAAAAAAAAACGGAAAAACGAGATTTTGACTCGATTTTCGTTTTTTCAGGTCACGGATAGAAAACGGAAACACGACTTCAAAACTCGTTTTCCACATGTGGGCGGTCATTACACGCCCCTTTCAGCCGATTGGTCAATCAAATCTGAGCCAGTGACGTCATCTTCGGTTCGTTCAACAAAATAACAGTCCTCTGCCGCTATATAAATCGGCTTTCTTCTGTGCAACCTAACGCGTATTTCACAGAAATATTTATTTCAGAAATGTTAATCAGCACACAGACTGTTGTAATGCTGTTTGTAGTTTAATATGCATGGTGAAACTCCCACACAGAGGAGCGGATGAAAAGCACAGATTTTTTTTTTTTTTTTTAAAAACTAGTTTTTATTTTATTCTATTTTGAATAAATAGAATAAATCACAATAAATAAGTAGTGTAAGCAATTTTGAAAAACGAACAATATCTCATCTCTCTTTATTTATTTTATATAGGCTAGCCTAACATTGCCTGCTGAATATAGGCTAATATTAATAACCCTTTGGTTAAAAGATTGAGGGAATATGTAAATATCAAACATTAAAGATCAAAATTACAGCTACATAGCTATTTTAGTTATGACAAAAATAATATATAAATGTTAAGCCAAAACGAATTAATTTAAAGCTGAACTGAAACAGAAACCGGCGTTACTACCTCTCTAATTTGACACAAATCCAAATGTTTCAATATTCACGATTTGGAGGCTAAACTATATTTATTTAAACGCTTTTATTGTACACAGACTACTTAAAATGAGCAGTATAACTTTTTATATATTTGGTTAAATGTATGTTATTTTGACAGTTAACAGGTTGTGATGTCAAGTTACTAAAACTGATGTTGTGTGCATGTGCGTGTGAGGCGCCGACGCGTTCACTTGAATTTTCTTATAAAAGCGGAAACAACTTCAAATTCTCAGACATTTATGGTCAAATATATGTAACACCATTCGAATCTGTGAAGGGTTAAATAGGCCTATTATTTTTGTACACTCACAATAAAAACAAAACATTGCTTGTAAAATAAACAAAATTTTCTGCCGTCTCGGTTTCCTTTCTGTGAACTTCTCAAAAATGAACCGACACTCATATTGTCGCATTTTTTCCCCTTTCATTTTGGTAATATTTTAATTACTTAAGTGAAATAAATTTTGCGCATAGACATAGGCTATTTATTCCTTTTATATAATTGAATCCTTTTTTCTCCGTTCACAGAAGCGCGGCAGATGATGATGAACCCTCATGTTCTGTGTTTATTCTGCTATTTGTTCATGTAGCCTAAAACTAAACCCCTGGGATTTTTTTAATGATTCACAGACATTTATCAAATTTCGTTTAATTGTAATTTAATATAATCTTGTCTGTTAATGAAACGATGATCACGTCAGTTGAAAGTCAGGGGGAAAAACAGAAATTATATTGACAATTTATTATTTTTGTAATAAAATAATTACAAAGATAATAAAAGTTCTATGTTTAATATATGAGAGTTTGTGTTTTGCTGTTGTCCACTAAAGCAATTGACGCAGAATCGCCAATTGCCGTTAAATCGAAATTGAAAGTAAAATGTTCAGGGCCATTTATAGCTAATTCATTCAAAAGCGAAGGAAAGACAGAAAAAGTGAGGATAGCAAGTAAACTGTGACATATAATAATGTTCACTGTGTTCATAAAAGTGTTTAATTTAAGAGATAAAATCTGCATGGCCATTTATAAGGAAAACTAAAAAGCCCCCTGATGGTGATACCGTAATTTGGTGTTGCCACCTAGTGGAAAGACTATTTTCTAATATGACTACATAGTCTACTGCAAGGAATGCGTCTGCTAAATGATTGAATTTAAATGTATAAAATATAAACAAAACATTAAAATAAGAAAAAAATGAGTGCAGTAGCCACTGATCTATAATAGAGAATAGCCTATCATTATGTATAGCCTATTGATCGGTGGTAGTAGCCCAAAGGATGTCATGCGCTTGGTAACAGATGTAGAGGCATTTACATTTTACATTTTAAAAACACAATGACAGCTTAAAAACAGACTTAATTAAATTTACTGTAGGTTTTTTAAACTTTTTTTTTTATCTGTGCATACATATTTCTGTGAAATACGCGTTAGGTTGCACAGAAGAAAGCCGATTTATGACATTTACTGATATAGCGGCAAAGGACTATTATTTTGTTGAAGGAACTGAAGATGACGTCACTGGCTCAGATTTGATTGACCAATCGGCTGAAAGGGGCGTGTAATGACCGCCCACATGTGGAAAACGAGTTTTGAAGTCGTGTTTCCATTTTCTATCCGTGACCCGAAAAAACGAAAATCGAGTCAAAATCTTGTTTTTCCGTTTTTTTTAACAATCAAAAAAACGGGAAACGACCGTTTTCTGGTTTCTGCGTATTTCATTTCAAATTGGAAAACAAACTATCAAAACGTACACGGACCCTAACGAATGACTTGACACATACCATACCGAGGCAGAGCCTAGACCAGGCTTTCTTCTGTGTGTCCATAAATTCGGCAACCTACGCATGTTTATCACAAAAATATTATTATTATACTCATTTATCTCAGAAATAGAATTTACTTTGCACCTGCACTCACAACTACCTAATAGCCAACACTTTTGGCTAGGCTTGGGAGACAAGAACTGGTTCTTATCCGGAACCGGTAGTGTTTTTTGAAAAGAACCGGAACTGTGCAAGATTTCTAAGTTTTGGTTCCAAAAATGGTTCTGGTGTGACGGATGGCCGAAGTGCAGGGAGCATATCCTTTAATAGAGACGTCTCACCTCATGAATATTATAGCAATGAATGCACTGAAAAGCCCTCGCGCGGTGCTACTCATAAACATCAGTTATCAATGCAGGGAGGGAGAGAGAGATGAACAAAGCTGCATGAGATCGCATTGTCGATTTCATCACCCACATGATCTAAATCCTAAATGACAAAAATTCACCCATGTATATTAAACATTTGACAAAAATAAAATCATTCATTCAAATCTGCGTTTGCGCTGCCGTTGATCTGAAGAGAGTTGTCATGTAGATATAACCAGCTTCACAAAGTTTTTTCAAACGCACTATCATTATTTCCGTGTGACAAGGCCTATTCCAGTTATAACAGATGTATACAAAAGCTTATTATTCAGGTAGAAAAGCTGATGTTACCGATCAAAATATAATAAATGACCTTCTGAAAGTAACTGGACTTCAAATAATGACTGCATCGATTGCATTGTTACGCCACTAGGTGGCAACAAATTACTGTTAAAAATGTTTCTATCACTGAATCATTCTTTCAGAAACAAGTCTTTATGAATCCAACTTACAAAAATACCTTCCACCTGTTTGAATCTTACATATGTTCAAGCATCTTATCCAATTTGTGGTAACACTTTACAATAAGGTTAATTTATGAACTAACCATGAATAATACATTTGTTACTGTATTTGTTAATCTTTGTTAATGTTAGTTGATAAAAATACAGCCGTTCGTAGTTTGTTCATGTTACTTCACAGTGCCTTAACTAATGTTAACAAATACAACTCTTGATTTTAATAAAGTATTAGTAAATGTTGAAATTAACATTAACAAAGATTAATAAATGCTATAGAAATGCAGTTCATTATTAATTCATGTTAATGATGTTAACTAATGAACCTTATTGTAAAGTGTTAGTGAATATGAGATTAGCAGTCTTTTAAATTCATTTTACAAGAATAATAAACACAAAAAGGACTGTTTGAGTCGAGTTTTGTGCATTTTTCCCTTACTACTCTTTTTTATTAGTTGTTTAATTATTTTAATGGAAGGCAGAACTGGAATTGGAACCAGAATTGGAACCAGAACTGGAAAATTTTGTACGATTCCCAACCCTAGTCAAAGCAGCTTTATTTTGATGAAGCAGCTGACCACTGTGAACACCTTCACCTGTCTTTGCCGTCCATAATGTCCCTCACTGTTGCGCTCTCACTGAGGACATTGTTGATCCAGACCATGATGATGGACCCCTGAACCCCACGACCTCGAAGCAAGAGTGGCAGAAGATGTGCAGGACAATCTGGCTGCTTCTGTGCAGGGGCGTCGGACTGGGGGGGTAAAGGGTACCAAGTACCCAGGGCCCGAGGCAGGGGGGGGGGCCCTTAGAAGTCAGTTTTCTATACATACATATACATGCACTAACATTTGTATAGCATTTATGTACAAATAAAAAAAGTTACTGTGCAAAACTAAACTTGTAGTTAGGCACTGGTTTGGTATTAAAAAAAAAAGTCATTTTCATGCTGTGTAGGGCCCCACCACCCCTCTCGAATCATTGTAAATGGTACGACCCGCAGGTTAGGTGCTTCTGCTGCGGACCTGCGGTGATTCGTGAATCAGTTAATGAGACAGGAGCTGGAGTTAGCTGTGATATGAACTAGGAAGACAGGGGAAGAGTCATGTCTTTACTTAAGAAAGGAAAATCAGGGGCTCAAAAACGAAAAGAAAAGAAGATTAAAGAGAGAAAGGCAAATGAGGGCAAGCAGTTGCTCACTCGGGTTTTTGAAAAGAAAGGTGAGCTCCAAATGCATCATCGAGCATTGACATTGTTTTAACATAAATATCTACTCCAGGTTGAACAGCATACATTTATGTTCGTACTCTATTTGAATAATATACCAATACTTTATAGTATCACACCCTACATAGCGAGCAAACAAATTTCTGAGTAAATAACAGGGAGTGAGAAGCAGACGGAGGCGGAGCCTGTGCAGCTTGTCTCCTCTTCTGCTGCAGTTCTCCCCAGAGTCAGAAGTTTACATGAAAACACTGTATATTTCCCTCCATTATCAAAATCTAACACCCGCGAAAACACAGATCGTTAGCACCTATTTTACCGCATTGTTATGCAAATTAGCTTGTGCACGCTCTTACATCAAGTGCAGGATTGTTCTCAGTTTAATGCACATCTTAATGATTGAAAATGACTTATTTTAAAACGTAATTCAAAGACTGAATGTCTAGTTTGGCGGTTAGTGTACCCTGTGATTCTATAGTCTGCATTTATTTTAAACAGACAAATAATCAGCAATTAACTTGTACTTAGCCTACACTTTAAAAAAGGTATTGTGACAATAAAGGATATTTTAGCAAGTTAGTAGTACTTTTGACAATAAAACAAAAATATATTAATCATAGTGTGGCTTATTTTTTTTACATTTTAAGTGTTTTTATGATAAAAATGCAATACCCCACCCATTGGTATCACTATGGTATTTGGTACAGGGGCCCAGCAAGATGGTTTGTACCCAGGGCCCAAAATTTGGTGCTACGCCCCTGCTTCTGTGTCTCCTGCAAACATTTGTGTGCTCTCCGTGAGCAAGACTACCTGTAAAACATTTAAACTGAATTAAACATTTTACAATTCATGTCAGAATTCTGTTTCTTGACATATTACATGCTAATTTTTTTACAATTACATGCTAATTTTTGTCGTAGCTTCATTACTTTTGTGGTGTAGTGGGCTAAACCACTGAGCTGGTAAGCAGAAGGTGGTTCGATCTCCGTTCAGCATGTACTTTGTAGACGGTCCCTATCTGGTCTAATTGCTAGTAGCGTGTCACTGCTAGAGATAAAATATGTTGCTACACATTGAAAAGGACTAAAACTGAGATGTGTGTTTAGTTCTACGCTATAACTCTTTTCAAATAAGCCACTTTTATATTTATAATTATTCACAAAGAATCTATTGAAAATTTTCATGGCTGAATATCTGTCGAATATCCAACATCTAACGTCAAACCAACTTTATATCAGTAATTTATGGGAATCGATCTCAAGTGTTGCTGCTGCCATTTTATTTCTACTCTTCTGACATCTTTGGCAGATCAAACTTGTTTCTTTAATGTCATTTATTAATTTAGCGCCACAAGTGAGGAATACAATAAGCGAGTAATTGTAAAGAGGCAAACAGACCCAAGAAGTGCTCACAATACAAGTTAAGACTTTCTGTCATATTGTGATAAATTACAGTATTATCTTTTAATAGAGCACTTTTATATGCTTTTAGCATCCTGACTCAATCAGTTTCTAACAGCAAACACTGAGAATAAAGTGAGATGATCTGCTGATAATCCTGAATGTCTTGTTGATAGTCTGCTCAATCAGAGCTCTTTATTTCATGTCAATAGTTCCTGTTTTCACCTCATTTATTATGATGATGTATTCAGATCTGCTGTAAATTGACACGTAAAGTTCATTTCATTGATGTCAACAGACTGAGGGGATTTGTTGGTGCTTTCAATTGTTTTTCTTTCCATTATTTATTTTAGCCCGAATTGACATTACATTATTTATATTCTGTTGTCCATTAGTATAAAAATCATTGACTTTTGACTCATTTCACTCATTGTATGCTTTTGGCAATGCTGACTGTTCTTTCTGTTTTAAATTCCCTTAACAGATTATATATTATAAATTCTTCAACAAGTTAGTTCAAATGTACCACAGTAAATACAAGAATATGTGATAAATTCTTGTAAAGGTGGTCATGATCATTTTTTCTCCACTTTTCATCAGTCTTTTTAGTGGCTGTTTTCATTTTCTTAGGTTATTGAGAGAATAAAATACAGAAATTACTTCATTTCCCTAAAAAAATAAACCAATTTGAACTGGAATGCCGCCACCCCCCCCCCCCTCAAAATTCACTCCCAGGACACCGTCCCCCCACATTACTCCCCATTTCCACCCCTGACTATGTATTATAATTATATTTAAATATATTATTAAAAAACTGATGCAAAAACTTGACAAAATGAGATCCAGGCAGCCAATGACATTGATGAAAAATGATTTATTTATTGAATTTATATTTGAAATAACACAAGAACATTTAATAAAACCAAAAGGTAGAATAACAATCAAAAATCGAATGTCTATGATGATTAAATTCTGGAATCTGAGTATAATAACATGGAAGAAGAACATCAGAAGTGGTGCCACGAGAGACAGCAAGATGCAAGTCAGGATAAGTGTAAGGGTTGAAAGAACAAGCCAGTTATGTACCTTAAGCATTAGGAAAAACTTACATCACACCCTTCCAGGTCTGTTTGGATAGATAAGAGAGGTCAGCTTAAAGTCTCCAAAACAACAGAAAGGTTCATGACATTTTATGGTTACCTGCAATCAATCCAGTCACTAGATAATTTTATGGTCCCGTGACTGTTGATATTATTAGATAGAGTAAAAAATAGCACACAAAGTGTGGGTTAACACCACAGAATAGCAACGTTAAGACATTTCAAATATCATGTATCATTTGAATACAAAATATTTTTGCAGGAAAAGGTACATCATGCAGGATGTGGTACATCGATTCTGAGAATATCTTCGCTTTGGCAGAATATGGCAAGCGTCCAACAACAACAACCACAAGTGTCACTATAACCATAAGTCATAAATGATCATTAATGATTAATATAGGATATGAATAAAATGCATAATATGAATATTGACTGTTACGTCCTTTTAGATGTTTTATTTTCTGTTTGTTTGACTAGGGGTAAATTTAAGAAGTAACACTTTTGAAAATTTGCGTGTGCGTGTAAGAAGGCCGAGAGACAAAGAAACTGTATAAGGTGTTTTATTGTGCACAGTGCTCAAGTGGAAGTGGAATCAATATTTACAGTATTTACAATGTAAGAAACAAATAACAGTTAACAGAAAAAACAGAGGTGGGAAGGGCCAAAACAAAGAAATAAATAAAACAAAACACAGCTAACTATTTTTTTAACAAACTAAGCTGACTATCAAAAGAAAAATGTAGAAAGAAAAAGGTCTTCGGCGTAGAAACGCCCTATCTAACCTATTCTATCTAACCCAAAAAGGCAGCCAAAACATACAGCGGGTGGCACTCTCTCCTAAACTAGTGTGTCTAATACAGGAAACAAAATGTCCTACGTGTGCACAATGTATGTCGCGCGACTTACTTACCTGCCCACACCTTCCCAGCCTCACACAACGTGATGACTGAAAAGACAGATTGACAGTAAAACTCAACTATACACTGTACAAAACAAGCTCAACAAAGGACTCTTCAAACGGGTAATAGACACACGTACAATATACAACGAACAATATCAGAACAAAAAAAAACAGCGCAATCAACCACAACCAAAACAAGATAAATGCAAAGTGAATTGAGCCAAAACAGCTGGAAACACGGAGGAGATGCGGGGTTTTTAACCGGGGCGCTGGAAGATGATTGGTAGCGTGAACCGGGGACGTCATCAGAGTGACAGGCTGATGGACCAATGGGATCTGGAACACACATAAGACAAGACTACCACACATACATAAACATGACGCACACGCAGCGTGTGTAACATTGACCATTTTGAATTCACCAAAAACCGTTAAATTATACATTTTTGTTTTGTCAGATCAGCTCTTCCCACAATCACATCATCAGTGAAGCTCCTCCCACATAAATTCTCCAATAAATATTGGAATATTCCCATCAGACGAGCATCAAAGCATCAGAAAAATGAAGTCTGCAAAGACTGAGTTTATTAAAGAGGACAGTGAGAACATGAGTGATCCAGAACCCTGCAGAATGAAACACACTGAAGATACTGAAGAACAAAGAGGTTGGTGTTTATTCTTCATTCATTCATGATGCTGAACAACATTCATCATAGAAAGGTTCAAGCACTTCAGCACATTTAGAGAAACAGTTGAATGGAAATGGGTGCAAAATGTCCTTGTTTGTTTTTAACAAATGTTCAGTAAAGGGAAGTTTAGAGAAAGTTTAATTTGTGACTGTCAACATCAGTTCAAACTAAATATTAATTTAGCTGTTACATTTTACATCTATTTTATATCTGTTTCACAGTTTTTTGCAATGATGTTACCAACATTTTGGATTGTTTTTTTTTTTTTTTTTTTTTTTTTTTAACTGTAAACGCAAAACCATATCAAGTAGATGAACTTTCCAAAATGGCAGACGGGGTTGTAAGCATACTTTAAGTAAAACCTGTGGCATTATGTAAAAGCAGCTCAGAGTAAAAGTTTAGTTTTAAGAAGGAATGGGTCCCGAAATCCGTCATTAACTCTCTGGGGTCTGAGGATTTTGACCATGTTCTATTTCAAATCTGAAGATAACTCTGAAGATAAATGTTTTTCAAAACCATGTCATGTGATTTTATTTTGAGGAGATTAAATCCCTCATTTCTTTCAAACTACTCACTTCACCTTCTTTGAAAGTGTATCAAATGCCCTTCATGAAAATAAACATTTCAGTGAGCTTTACATTTCAAAATTATTTGTAACAATAACAGCTAGGGGGTAGGTTCATCTAGGACTAGCATTTCAGCTTAGTGTGCCATCAATATAATGTAGCCCTAAAAGGCTTTCCATGAGAGAAACAGTGCATAAAAATCATAAAATCAAAACAAGTAATGATAATATCACTTTACTAAAGGCCCCATAGAATTGAAAATTGAATTTACCTCTATACTACCCATAGTTAAATAATTAGAGTTCAGTACATGGAAATGACATACAGTGAGTCTCAAACTCCATTGTTTCCTCCTTCTTATATAAATCTCATTTGTTTAAAAGACCTCCGAAGAACAGGCGAATCTCAACATAACACAGACTGTGATGCAACAGTCGGGATCATTAATATGTACGCCCCCAATATTTGCATATGCCAGTCCATGTTCAAAGCATTACACAAGGGCAGCCAGTATTAACGTCTGGATCTGTGCACAGCTGAATCATCAGGCGTTATGCAGGTAAGCAAAAAAAAAACAATAGTGAAAAATGGCAGATGGAGGAATAATAACTGACATGATCCATGATATCATGATATTTTTAGTGATATTTGTAAACTGCCTTTCTAAATGTTTCGTTAGCATGTTGCTGATGTACTGTTAAATGTGGTTAAAGTTACCATCGTTTCTTACTGTATTCACGGAGACAAGAGCCGTCGCTATTTTCATTTTTAAACACTTGCAGTCTGTATAATTCATAAACACAACTTCATTCTTTATAAATCTCTCCAACAGTGTGTAATGTTAGCTTTAGCCACGGAGCACAGCCTCAAACTCATTCAGAATCAAATGTAAACATCCAAATAAATACTATATTCACATGATCTGATTTGCTGCATGATGAACACTTTGTAAAGATCCATTTTGAGGGTTATATTAGCTGTGTGAACTTTGTTTATGCTGTTTAAGGCAGTCACAAGCTCAGGGGCATGGAGCGTGCAGATTTAAAGGGGAAGCACTCTGAATAAGCGCATTTATAATGACGCCCCAAAATAGGCAATTCAAAAAAAAAAAAAAAAAAAAAAAAAAAAAATCTACGGGGTATTTTGAGCTGAAACTTGACTTAAATTATTGATCAGGGGCAAGAAAAATATTTTAATTAAAAAAATGTAATTAAAAATATATACTATAAAATTCTGAAAATAAAATTAGTTCTTTTTTCTTTCATTTCAGATATGATTAAAGAGGAGGAGGAGAGTGAAGAACTGAGTGAAGTGGAGGAGGAACATCATGTCAAACCTGGAGAAAAACCTTTGAGTCGCTCAAAGACATTTTTAAAGAAAAGAGCAGCAAATAAATGTTTCACCTGCACTCAGTGTGGAAAGAGTGTGACAACCAAACAAAGTCTTGGGCATCACATGAGGATCCACACTGGAGAGAAGCCGTTCACATGTGATCAGTGTGGGAAGAGTTTCTCAGAGAAACGAAATCTTGAGGTTCATGTAAGAGTTCATACTAGAGAGAAGCCGTTTACATGTGATCAGTGTAAAAAAAGATTCTCAAGAAAAGATAATCTAGAGATTCACATGAGGATTCACACTGGAGAGAAGCCGTATGCATGTGATC
Source organism: Megalobrama amblycephala (assembly GCF_018812025.1). Lineage (NCBI taxonomy): Eukaryota > Metazoa > Chordata > Actinopteri > Cypriniformes > Xenocyprididae > Megalobrama > Megalobrama amblycephala. The sequence continues at coordinate 66,908,888 of NC_063044.1, read as the reverse complement.
AGTGTGGGAAGAGTTTCGCATCAAATCCCCGACGCTGCCCATCAGACCACTATGAAGTACATCAGCTCTGGTGGGCAAAGCATACGCCTCAGCAGGTCAGGCTGCAGCGTGTTTACACACAATGTTGATCTTGCAAGCCTATCAGGCTGACCTGCTGGGGGAGATTGATGAGAGCAGTGAGGCGAGTTTTGAAATGATACAGGAACTGCGCAAAGCCTCCGATCTATCTCTCCGTTCCACCAAGGAGAAACAATCGGCTGATCTATGGCAGCCCTGGTGGCCATAGAGAGACACTTATGGCTGAATCTCTCCAACATCAAAGACAGGGACAAAAGTGTATTGTTAGATGCGCCACTGTCTTCCCTGGGCCTCTTCGGCGACTCGGTCACCTCTGTCGTTGAGAGGTTCCAGGAAGCTAAAAAGCAATCAGCGGCTTTTCAAAAGTTCCTCCCTCGCTGCTCTCTCCCTGCCATCAACCAGCTCCTCATCTGCGCATAGAGCACAACAGAAACAGAGTGTCGCCACCTGTGCTCCCCCACAAAGAGCTTGGGGACCAGGACGGGCAATACAATCGAAGCCTTCCAAGGGTGAGACAGATCTGCGGGCTGTCATTATCGCGAGGAAGGCTTTGAAGAAGTCCTGACACCAGTGGTGCAGGACTTCCGAGGGCAGCCCCTCTGGAGAGGGTCCTATATTAAAATCTATAATTCTAAGCCCTCTTCGGTGCCCTCAGGGGGCCTTTCTGCCAACCCTGCCACCTCTTGTGCTTCAGGGCGCAGCGTCCCCACCAACCCTTTGAGGAGGGCCGGCCAGTGTTTGATTCTGCTTTGCTACTGTTCGGACGCTCTTGCTTACAGCTCCGCGCTTTGCTCTATTGCTTTTATATTTTATCTCCTAATTTTAACTACAGCAAATCAGCACAGTGCTCAAACAACAAATCTTGGCACCAACATTCTTTTTAACTGGAAGAATTGCTACAAAAAAGGGGAATTTTTATCCAACCAGCCTCCCACTGACGGCAGCCATCAGCTTACATTCCGGAAAAGGGAAAACACAGCTGCCTACATCCAAAAGGATTAGAAATAATATGCCTCCTCTGGTTGAAGAATCTACCTGCTGCACAAACTGCCACAGACTTCTACAAAGGATTGTAGTTCTTGAAACAAAGTTACTTGCGGGACTACCAAACCAGACGGAACACACAACAGAGCTTCATCATGGACATCCTCAGCACACAGTCGGTGAGTCCCATGAATCTAATGCCCCTAAACAGACCGTACTGAGTGCCGAAATTGGTCAACATATTAATCGATGGCACAAACAGGGAGTGAGACCCAAAGGCACTCGAGAGATCAGATTGTCACGAGTATCACATATTAATGCAGTAGCATCCTCTACCCCAAACACTAGCTCCCTACCACTGCCAATACATCTGGAGAACAGATTTGAAGTGTTAATGAATGTGGGTGAGGAATCTCCAGACATGATAAATGTGGGTATGGAATCCCCAAACATGATCGGACACAGATCAAGTCACCCAGCAGCTAACACCGATGCTAACTGCCACTCAAGGTTGAACAGACAGCGGCACTCAGCTCAGAGAGCAGCCGAGCCCAGGACTCTGATAGTGGGTGACTCTATTATCAGAAACATTAGCAGCAGGGATACAACTACATGCTGCCTTCCACAAGCAACAGTTTCTGATGTAAACAGGGAACTTAAGAGCATTCTGATGAAATATAAGACTGCAAATCGACTAATCATCCATGTGGGGAAGAATGATATTCGGAAGGAGCAGTCAGAACTCCTTAAAAGGGATTTCAATGAACTTTTTGAAATGCTTAGAAGACTAAAAGTTCAGTCGTTCATCAGTGGACCACTCCCAGCAAGAGGAACAAATAGATTTACACGGTTGCTTGGGCTTAACACATGGCTGCAAAAAACCTGCAACTTAAAGGGACTGAATTTCATCGACAACTTCAATCTGTTCTGGAGTCAGAGACAACTGTTCACTCATGATGGCCTGCACCCAAACAAACTGGGCTCAAGAGTGCTAAAGGACAATATCTACTTCTCCCTCCATCATCCTTCAGCAGTGTGAGCCAATCTGAATGGCGCAAACACACCTGGACAGAGTACAACTGACCATAGGACTTCATTTCAACACCTGAATGGACATGCGGTTGACACATCCCACAAGGTCAATGATAACACCATGCAGCCACAACAACCACTGCTCACGGACACAATCCTGACTGAGCCCTGCCCACAGAGCTCACAGAGAGACAGTGACGCGTTAGAACTGCTCCAAGATTCAGCACCCAAGGACGACTTTCGGGAAAACAGCCAGGGAAACCAGGACAACATATTACAGCCTCCGGTAACACCAGAGCAACAGCCCCTCTCACCGGACACGTTATCCCTCTCTCCAGCATCCCCTCTTCTGTGCATTTGTTCAGAGAAAATGGAGGAACTGGTGTATGCTGGAACCAAACTCTCCCACTCTTTTGCTGCGAGTCCCCAGATATCAACAAAAAAGCATCAAGCCCCGAAACCACCAAAGCCTGTGGGCCCAGCTCGCCCTCCCCCTCCTCCTGCGAGAGCTCTTCGGCCCCTGCCACAACGCCAGGGCCCTCAACCTCCTCCGTCTGTTCTAGGCGAACCAAAAACAACCGATAACAGCTCTCAGTGATGTGTGTCGGGTCCCCGCTATGATAACAGTGACTTTATCAAAAGTTTACAGAACAAGCGGGAACCCAGTGTGCCTGTTGCTTTCTCTATTTCTGTTTTATTACATGATAGAAAGCCTAAGGCCTTCTCAAATCGTTTGGCAAACCCATTTAATCTGCTGCCTATTACACGTCAAACTAAGATTACTGTAGAGACAGAAAGTAAGACTGTTAAGTTAGCACTTTTAAACATCCGCTCACTTAAAAATAAATCACTTCTAGTCAATAACTTAATAACCACAAACAACCTAGATTTTATGCTTATAAATGAAACATGGCTTGAAGACAGTTGCAGTTCAACAATCCTGAATGAAACAGCCCCTCCTAACTTTACTTTTATGAGTGTCTGCAGAGCTGTTAGGAGAGGTGGAGGTGTTGCTGCTCTATTTAAAGATGTCTATCAATGCAAGCAAGTGTCATTTGGTGATTACTTGTCTTTCGAATACTTGGGTATTGTGTTAAAAGGTGCTCCTCGCATTCTACTTATAGTTATCTACAGGCCTCCAAAATACTCTCCAGCCTTTGTGGAGGACTTTACAGAACTGTTATCAGTAATTTCCTCTGAGTTTGACTGTTTTGCTATTACTGGGGACTTAAACATCCACATAGAAAATGCAGAATCCAATATGTCAAAAGAAATACTAACAGTTTTGAATACTTTTGATCTGACTCAACATGTACATGGACCCACACACAATCGTGGACACACTCTAGATTTAATTATCAGTAAGGGTCTAAACATTTCATCCATTGTCATTAAGGATGTAGCGCTATCTGATCATTTCTGTATTTTCTTTGATATATTGATCTCTCCAACTGTTGAAACTAGATCTGTCTCGGTCAAAAAGCGATGCTTAAATGAGAATACTAGTGCACTGTTTATGAAGGCTATATCTTTAACACCAAGCATATCTGCAGACTCTTTTGATTTTCTCCTTGATTCTTTTAACTCAAAAGCACAGAACGTTATTGATAACATTGCTCCTGTGAAAGTCAGGAAGAAAAGTGGCAGACAAAAAGCACCGTGGAGAAAATCAACAGCAGTGCAAAATATGAAAAGATAATGCAGAAAAGCTGAGCGCATGTGGCGAAAGACAAAACTCGAAATCCATTATCACATCTATAAAGATATTCTTCATGCTTTCAATGTGGAACTAGGCAAAGCTAGACAGACCTTCTTCTCAAATATTATAAACAGAAACTTAAACAACACCCGCAATCTTTTTGCTACTGTAGAGAGACTAACAAACCCCCCAAGTCAGATCCCCAGTGAAATGCTCTCAGACAGCAAATGCTGTGAGTTTGCTTCCTTCTTCTCTGAGAAAATTAATAATATCAGAAAGGCGATCAGCACATCCTTGAGCTGCACCGGGGTAAAACAGATCAGACTACAACCTCAGAAAGTAGCTATTATGTCTGTTTTCGAAGCAATTGATGGTAAAATTTTGGAAGAAACAGTACAGCACCTTAAAACATCAACCTGCGCCCTTGACACACTTCCCACATCTTTTTTCAAAAGCGTGTTTAACTGTTTAGAAGCAGATCTCCTAGAAGTGGTAAATGCCTCACTTCTCTCTGGGACTTTTCCAAAATCCCTGAAAACTGCAGTTGTTAAGCCCCTCCTGAAAAAGAGCAATCTGGATAACACCATATTGAGCAACTACAGACCAATCTCAAATCTTCCTGTCATAAGCAAGATTATTGAAAAAGTTGTTTTGAATCAGCTGAACAAGTTCTTAAGCTTGAATGGATATTTTGACAACTTTCAATCTGGTTTCCGACCGCATCACAGCACAGAGACAGCACTCATAAAGATAATAAATGATATTCGCCTAAACACAGATTCAGGTAAATTATCAGTGCTGGTTCTTCTTGATATCAGTGCTGCGTTTGACACTGTCGATCACAACATTCTTCTTGACAGGCTGGAAAACTGGGTTGGGCTTTCTGGGATGGTCCTTAAATGGTTCAGGTCATACTTAGAAGGGAGAGGTTATTATGTGAGTATCGGTGACCATAAGTCTGAGTGGACATCCATGACATGCGGAGTCCCTCAAGGTTCAATACTCGCACCCCTCCTGTTCAACCTATATATGCTGCCACTGAGCCAAATAATGAGAAAGAACCAAATTGCATATCACAGCTATGCAGATGACACCCAGATTTACCTAGCCCTATCACCTAACGACTACAGCCCCATTGACTCCCTGTGCCAATGCATTGATGAAATTAAAAATTGGATGTGCCTAAACTTCCTTCAGTTAAACAAAGACAAAACTGAAGTCATTGCATTTGGAAACAAAGATGAAGTTCTCAAAGTGAACACGTACCTTCACTCTAGGGGTCAAACAACTAAAAATCAAGTCAGGAATCTTGGTGTGATTTTGGAGTCAGACCTGAGTTTCAGTAGCCATGTAAAGACAGTAACTAAATCAGCATATTATCATCTCAAAAATATTGCAAGAATTAGATGCTTTGTCTCCAGTCAAGACTTAGAGAAACTTGTTCATGCTTTCATCACCAGCAGGGTGGATTATTGTAATGGGCTCCTCACTGGTCTTCCCAAAAAGACCATAAGACAGCTGCAGCTCGTTCAGAATGCTGCTGCCAGGATTCTGAGCAGAACCAGAAAACATGAACACATCACACCAGTCCTCAGGTCCTTGCACTGGCTTCCAGTTGCATTTAGAATTGATTTTAAAGTACTGTTACTTGTTTATAAATCAATCAATGGCCTAGGACCTCAATACATTGCAGATATGCTCATAGAATATAAACCTAACAGATCACTCAGATCATCAGGATCAAGTCATTTAGAAATACCAAGGGTTCACTCAAAGCAAGGAGAGTCTGCTTTTAACTGTTATGCCAGCCGCAGCTGGAACTGTAATCTCCCTGAAAAAGGGGGAACATAGATATTAAAAAGAGCAGACACGATACACACAAACACTTGTTGCGTTTCCCTCGATCTCTGTATTAAGAGTGCGTAAAAGAACCATTACAATTTTCACAATATAACAATGAAATGCAAACCAACTCCTATATAACGTATTGCATTCTTTTTATACACAAAATTACCCATTTTGTGTCTGTTAACAAAACAAATAAAAGATGAGTAGTCAATTGGCACATATATCCATTCTGGTACACACAATACACAACATAGCTTGTATCTGTATGTGTGATGAACTTAGATAGAATAAAGAAAATACAGAATCAATCATTTATATTGCCTATAAATCAGAATGAATGTAATACTATGCATTATACTCTGTACTCACATACTCTGTATGCAAAGTGCATCTCGATCTCATAACGATCAGTTACCACAATATGATAACATTTTACACAAATTTAATGAAATAATAACATGCTGACACTAAATTTACCATAGCTAATTCAGCACGTGACCTATTAACACTCACTCATACACAGATCAAACTCAACTAAAATAAAACAGTGTAAAGATATAAGAACATTACAGTAAACTTATCTTAACACCATAATAACATTGTATTTTCATCATACTAGTTGTTAGACTCTCTTAAACTTCATATTTTAACAGTAAAGTGCATGAAACGGTATCATAGCATTGGAAGCTAATCACATTTGCCATGTGCGACTCAATCTCATCCTCTGTTTCCTCAATACACGTAGGTAACAATTATACGAACATCTTATACTCTCAAACTCATATGAACATAAAGGTTAAGAAATTGAGGGGCTTACCTGAAAAAGGGAGAACATAGATATTAAAAAGAGCAGACACGATACACACAAACACTTGTTGCGTTTCCCTTGATCTCTGTATTAAGAGTGGGGGAAGGGAACCCACGGGCCTGTTATTAACACTCTATGCTCGCCCCACCCTCTGCTGGAGTCTTTTGGTACTGCATCATAACAGACTACAGGAATCAATAACATTTTAACTATGAAATAACAATGGTACTACTAATATTCTCTCTTAATAGTTACACCCATTACATTACTCCCCCCCCAAAATTAGATGTTGTCCTCAACATCAATCCCGCAGTAAAGTGTACTATTGTCTTGCGCATACTCAGTATAATGGTTACAGACTGGAACTCTTTTGATACATTCAACTTTTTCTCCTCTGTGCAATTTCACATATAAAGCATATGGGTTACAGACTGGAACTCTTTTGATACATTCAGTTTTGTTTTCTCAGTGCAATTCAACATATGATGCATATGGGTTACAGACTGGAACTCTTTTGATACATTCAGTTTTTGTTTTCTCAGTGCAATTCAACATATAAAGCATATGGGTTAAAGATTGGAACTCTTTTGATACATTCAGTTTTTGTTTTCCTCGTCCCAACATCAATATATATAAGTTTCCGTTTGTCTGGCTGAAACAGTAATTAGTTAATGTAGTCTCGAACTAGACAGTACGTTGGAGGTCAGCAACACCCATTACCCTTTTGAGTCCCAGACTGTGAGGTGCGTATCAAATGTTCATGTACCCCCACTACATTTGAGTCTCTGAGGAAAAGTCCTGTTACTTAACTCAGTCTGACTTCAAGTCCTGAAATGTAGTTCATGTACTGGTGAATATACTCAGTTTGTCCCAAGTCATTGAGGGTCCATTCAACTATGAAGAGAATATTGAACTCACATTCCAAAAGAGTACACAGGCGGGTGATAGTAAGGTTGTAATGGATATGTCCACGCTTGACCCACATGGTATGTACTGGCAGAGCAGTAAGGCCATAACATGAGGGGGATCCAATTTTATCATATCTAAAGATCTTTAGTGGTCTACGTTCCCTCTGTGGTCACTTAGGCATAGGCTCTGTTTCACTTCCATTACTGCTTCCAGAGAACTGCGGTCCTTCCCCAGCCATTTCAGTTTCAACTGAATCCTCCCCAACCCCAGATGAGTCACTGGCTGGTGTATCCTGACTAAGACGATCATCATTCCTTTCGAGCTCTGTTGTTTCTACTGCATACCTTTCAAATTGAGGTGTATCTTCATGTTCAGTCACTGTCTGTGGTAGCTGGATGTCCATGAAATAATAGTCATCTTCATCATCGTCCTCTACCTCTCCAACTCTCGCTTGACTCTGGCTGGTCTGGTATTCTTTTTCTTTGGTTCTACAGATGGGAGCCCCTCGGTTTCGAAAGGTAAGTGATCACATGGTAATAAGAGGTTTCTGTGTATAACCCTCGATCTCCCTTTTCCATGTTCAGGTCTTAATTCATAAATAGGAACATCCTTTCCCACTTGTTTGACAACAACATGAATTGAGTCCTCCCAATGATTTCTTAATTTTCCAGGTCCTCCACGTGGAGTCAAATTCCGGACCAACACACGGTCGCCAGGACTCAGAACTGTGCTCCTTACTTTACCATCATAGGTTCTCTTGTTCCTCTGGGTTGTTTTGTGAGCATTTTCCTTTGCAATAGTGTATGCTTCTTGCATTCCACGTCTCCATTGTTCTATATAACTCTGGTGACTACCCCCATCCACATCACCCAGAAGGTTGAACAACATGTCAACAGGTAATCTCGGGGAGCAGCCATACAAGAGGTAGAATGGGGAAAACCCTGTCACTTCGGTGCGTGTGCAGTTGTAAGCAAATATAAGTTTGTTCAGAGAGTTCTTCCAATTGGTCTTATCTTTGTCCGTGAGGGTCTTAAGCATTTGTAGCAGGGTACGATTAAAACGCTCTACCTGGCCATTCCCCTGTGGGTGGTACGGGGTTGTTCTCGAGCCAGCCACACTGCAGTACTTGCTGAGTTGTGAAAAGAGTTGATTTTCGAACTCACCTCCTTGATCGTGGTGAATGCGCATGGGAAAGCCAAATTTGAGGGCATAATCATTAAATATTTTGTCTGCTACTACTTTGCCTGACTTCGATGTGGTCGGATACGCCTGCGCAAAGCGTGTAAAGTGATCCACAATCACCAAAATATATTCATAACCACCTTTACATTTGTCAAGGTGGAGGAAGTCAACAGACACAAGTTCGAATGGATGGGTGGAGGTTATGCTTACAAGAGGTGTTCTAGTTTCACGGCTGGGTTTCTTTTGTTTTAAACAAATACAACTCATCACATGCTGTTCTGTTTCACGCTGCATATATGGCCAAAAGAAGCGATCCCTAATCAAAGATGTCGTCCTGTCGGTGCCCTGATGTCCCATTTGGTCGTGCAGCTCTCTCAACACTGTGATCTTATGTTTGTCAGGTAATATCAGCTGTTTTCTATGTGCCGTTTTTCTCCATAGGACTCCATGTTCATCCACTTCCAACTTGTGCAGTTCCCTGACTAAACAACGACTCTGTGGACTGAAGTCCTTCAGCTTACAGTGTGACAATTTTTCTCCAGACAACTTACACTGCAACACCGGTCCAATGTGTGGGTCGTCTACCTGATCTTGCCGGATCTGTGATGGTGCTAGTGAGGCAACGACAGGGCTCTGAGTCTCAAATGAAGCCTCAGCAGATATGGCCATTGACCATGCGGCAGTCATCTCTGGCTGTAGTCCTACCACTTGTACAGAAGCTCCTACAGCATCATATGAGATTTCCTCTGTGAAATCATCCAGCAGCGTCTCTGCATCTAGTGGCATCCTGGATAAAAAATCAGCATCTGTGTTTTCCCTGCCTGGGCGGTACTTGATAGTAAAGTTAAAATCAGCTAATTCTGCAACCCACCTGCTTCCTGTGGCATTTAACTTAGCAGTAGACAGAACATATGTTAACGGATTATTGTCACTGTAAACTGTGAAGAAGGGTGCATAATAAAGGTAGTCACGGAACCTCTCCGTTATCGCCCATTTCAGAGCAAGAAATTCCAATTTACCTGAGTGGAGGTAATAGTTTTTCTCAGATTTTGACAATGCTCGTGATCCATATGCAATAACACGGAGCTTCTCGTCTTGTTGTTGATATAATACAGCTCCAAGTCCCTTGTTAGAGGCATCTGTGTGTAACACGAATGGCTTAGAAAAGTCTGGCAATAACTGGGGGTTGAACCAGGCAGTCTACCAGTTTCTCAAGAATCTGTTGATGGGTATCCGTCCATTCAATGTGTGTATGTGATGGCACTACACTTGTATTTTTTCTTCTATTGAATGTCCTCCCACCTGGGTGTAACTTTTGGGCACCTTTCTCCTCTGTTGCCACAGATGACCCTTTAGTTAAATCATACAGAGGCCCGGCAATGCGGGAAAAATCTTTCACGAAGTGGCGGTAATAACTTAATAACCCCATCACTTGTCTCAACTCACCAACTGTACATGGTCTCTTTTCTTTCAGAACCCTGATGGCAGCAGTATCGGCGGGGTCCATTTTGTTTCCTTCAGCAGATACTATCCTTCCAAGGTAACGAATCTCAGGTCTAAATAGCTCACATTTGCTGGGTTTTAACTTGATTCCGTACTGCCTCAGTCTCTGTAGCACTTTTCGGACAGCTTCAACATGACTCTCAAACGTTTTACTAAATACAAGAGTGTCGTCTAAATATGGAACACAGATCTTGTCACGGAGGCCCTCCAGGCACTCCTCCATACAGCGCTGAAAAGCAGCTGGTCCATTCATAAGCCCAAAGGGTATCCGAGCCCACTCATACAATCCCCAGGGTGTCACGAATGCTGTCAAATGCTTACTGTCCTTTGCCACGATCCCCTGATGATAGGCTTTTCCTTGGTCTAATAATGAGAACATTGTGTTACCTCCAAGGCCATCCATCACATCCTGGACTCTAGGGATTGGCTGCCTGTCAGGGTGGGTCTTGCGATTTAACTCCCTATAATCAATACACAAGCGAAGAGAGCCGCATTTTTTTCTGACACACACTACCGGGGAAGCATATGCAGAATGGGATTTTTCAATCCACCCTTGTGCTATTAAGTCAAGCAAGTAATCTTTCATTTCCTCATATAGAGGCTTGGGGACTGAAATGTAGGTCCGTGCCACTGGTTCTTGGTCTTTCAAGGAAATATTGAGCTGCAACTTTTCAATACAGCCTATATCACTTTCACTTCGTGAAAAACAGCCTGACTCTTCTCGCAGCATCTCACAAACTATCATTCTCTTGTCTTTTTCTAAGTGGCTGAGATCAATCGGGGGGTCCCGGAGGTTTGCATATGCTTCCTGGTCTTTATTATGTTCACCCTTGATACTGCTTATTTGAACAGGCGAGTGCGAGGGTGAGGGTGTACTAAGTGGACACACAGACGCAACTGGCTGCACAGTGCCGATAGCGATTTTACCTGTCAGCCTAATATCATGGGCAGTTGAATTTTGCACAGTGAGGGTGATGTGTGGGGTTGCTCCTTTTTTTATCTGAACTAAGGTATCACAAAACTCAAGTCCATCTGGCCACTGGTCATTGTCATCAGGCTCAAAAACTAACATTGTGTCCTCTTTCAGTGGCTTAGTATGCACACATTTTACTTGCATAATACTATGACTCGGTACATTCACTGTTGACATAGATATTCACTGGTCCGCTGAACGCTCACTGCCTTGATGAATGCTCTGGCCATTTTTTTCTGCAAGTTAGGGAAAGCCTTGGTCACTGTTTTAATTAGATTTTTATCTTCAGCATTTCCTTCCTTTGTTTGACTGTTGGTCACAACATGCTCAATCACATTGAAGCCAATTATAGGGCGAATCTGTTGGTTGCCCTTCATGACGAGCATAGGAACATGAAATTCTGTAGTACTGCCAACCAATCTAATGGTCACTTCTACCCAACCCACATACGGTATTTCTGTGCCATTAGCTGCTACAATTTGCAAGGGGTTATTTGGGTCGACTATCTCTGCTATGTCTCTCATCCGAATTTCTGGCAAGTTGTCAGTTTTCCATGTCTCATCAATAGCAGACACCTGTGAGCCGGTGTCCCAAAGCACCTGAGTTCTCTGTCCCTGTATATAGCAGTTGACAAGACACTTTTTCCCCACCAATTCAGGCACTGTAGAATGCTTCTTTGTCATAACATTTCTCCTTTTGTCAATGAAAGTTTTGCTTGAGTGTGTTTGTTGAGGTTGTGTGTCTAAACTCAGTTTTTTCCTTTGTTCTGGCCGATTTCTCTTCTTTCCACAGCCGACACTTCTATGGGACATTCTAGCCAGCTCAGCTACTCCCTGTCCCTCGGGGGCAGCCGCTCTCCGTTTAAAGGAGCCCCTCTCACCATGTCAGGTTGTCCCTTGTACCTTCTGCAACCGGCACGAAAATGTTCGTCACTTCCACACCGGTGACAATGCTGGCAGTATTCTTCCCCCTGCTGCTGGCACCCAAAACACCTAGGCCTAGGACGGGGCATGGGATATCTTTGTGGTGCAAATCTCTGTTGAAACTGGGCTGGTGCCACAACTCGCCTGGTAGCGGCACCCCTGCGGTAGTCTGGTACTAACCTGCCATGTTGATGAAGAGCAGCAGTGCTCTCTACTGTATGTTCCATGGGGCAAACTGAGAATGAGAGTTCATTGGATGTTGGGCTGTCTCACGATCCATTTCCATATTGGTAGGAGCTTTCCATCCTGTAGGATGATCTGTCTTTTGGATGGTCTCTCGAATCTGCGCCATCTCGGATTTAAGGTCTTTTAACAGCACCATTTCTGCTTTAAGTCCCTTTAAATCTGACAACACGTCTGGGGGCAGAGTAACAGTGTGCTGCTGAGCTGTTTGTTTCCTCTCTCCGCTGGTATCATTGGACTGTACAGCGTGCATACCTGCTGGCCACTGTGGTGTATACCGCCTCTTATCTTGTCTCTCTTTCTCATGCCCGCATGCTATATTCAGTCTCTCTAGAAGCAACTCATCCGAGGTGGTAGGTTGCAACAGGTAAGGCTGCAGGTCACTTTTGATGTTATCATTCTGCAGACCTGTAAGTATAGTGTGCATAAACATGCTCTGTACTAGTACAGGATCATACTTCATATTTGACTCTGCCTCTTGAGATGCAAACAATATTTTTTGCCTGAGGTCCATTGCTCTAATCAAAAAGTTTTGTGGGGTTTCCTTATTGTTCTGCACCTCGGTGGTAAGCTGTTTATAAAGCTCTGTTGCACTCCGTTCCTGATAGTGTGAGCGAAGAATCCTCCTAAGTGTAGGCAGAGATAGATTACTTTTACCTTCAAGGTAGCTCCGCAGTTGCAAACCTGGTACAATGGCTCTGATAACAGCATCCACTATTTCTGTCCCTGAATAACCTCTACTAAGGCCATTCTCAATTTGGCGCGCTAAACTGGAAAATGTGAGTCGATCCTTTTGGCCTGGTTCACCAATCTGGCCTGAGATTTTATAGTCTTTCCGCCATGTGAGGCTATTTACCTGGGTTGTTGGTGGGTTTCTTTGTAACATCTCACCGTCACCTTTGCTTTTCATATCCCTTGTTGTTAATTCTCGCATTTCACTTTCTTTTTGTTTGACTGCCAGTCTTAAACTTTCTAATTCTCTCATTACTTTGGCTTGTTCATCTTCTACTTTAACCTCTTTCTGTTTGGTGTTGGCACGAAAGATAGAAAAGCCTTTGATAATGTCTAATAAACTCAACAGTTCCGCCATGCCCTCATCTTCGAGTTCAGTTATTTCGTCACGGTCAACATACTGACTGATGTATGAAACAAGAGAACTTCGGCTTTTGTCAGCAATCTTTTCCCTGTCCACTCCTGATATTTTCAAAAAGTCACTTACTTGCATTAACTGTTCAATGGTGAGTTGAAATAACAATCCTTTAATCTCAAATTGCAAATTCTCAATCTCTGACTCCATTTTGGCAGATAAGTAATGGGCTGGACTATGGGTTTGTGTTTTGCCTTGCCTCCCTGATGTTGCCTCCCTTGTGAACGAAGCACCTCAGGATGCACCTCGGGCCGGACAGGGCTCCCACCACTTCCGTAGCCAACTCACTGCGCTGTCTACCACCTGGGTCAATTTTGTAGAATGGTTGATGTGTGGTCACTTCCTCTGTTACAGGACACTAACCTTACTTCAACAATCCCAGCGGTGCCTCCAAATGTAATCTCCCTGAAAAAGGGGGAACATAGATATTAAAAAGAGCAGACACGATACACACAAACACTTGTTGCACGATACACACAAACACTTGTTGTGTTTCCCTCGATCTCTGTATTAAGAGTGCGTAAAAGAACCATTACAATTTTCACAATATAACAATGAAATGCAAACCAACTCCTATATAACGTATTGCATTCTTTTTATACACAAAATTACCCATTTTGTGTCTGTTAACAAAACAAATAAAAGATGAGTAGTCAATTGGCACATATATCCATTCTGGTACACACAATACACAACATAGCTTGTATCTGTATGTGTGATGAACTTAGATAGAATAAAGAAAATACAGAATCAATCATTTATATTGCCTATAAATCAGAATGAATGTAATACTATGCATTATACTCTGTACTCACATACTCTGTATGCAAAGTGCATCTCGATCTCATAACGATCAGTTACCACAATATGATAACATTTTACACAAATTTAATGAATAACATGCTGACACTAAATTTACCATAGCTAATTCAGCACGTGACCTATTAACACTCACTCGTATACAGATCAAACTCAACTAAAATAAAACAGTGTAAAGATATAAGAACATTACAGCAAACTTATCTTAACACCATAATAACATTGTATTTTCATCATACTAGTTGTTAGACTCTCTTAAACTTCATATTTTAACAGTAAAGTGCATGAAACGGTATCATAGCATTGGAAGCTAATCACATTTGCCATGTGCGACTCAATCTCATCCTCTTTTTCCTCAATACAGGTAGGTAACAATTATACGAACATCTTATACTCTCAAACTCATATGAACATAAAGGTTAGGAAATTGAGGGGCTTACCTGAAAAAGGGGGAACATAGATATTAAAAAGAGCAGACACGATACACACAAACACTTGTTGCGTTTCCCTCGATCTCTGTATTAAGAGTGGGGGAAGGGAACCCACGGGCCTGTTATTAACACTCTATGCTCGCCCCACCCTCTGCTGGAGTCTTTTGGTACTGCATCATAACAGACTACAGGAACCAATAACATTTTAACTATGAAATAACAATGGTACTACTAATATTCTCTCTTAATAGTTACACCCATTACAGAACCAGCTTCCAGAACAGATCAGGTGTGCTCCAACAGTAGCCACATTCAAATCCAGACTCAAAACACATCTTTTTATCTATGCATTTGCTGATTGAGCACTGTGCTATGTCCGAACTGTTTGCATTTTATTTTATACGTATTATCTTTTTATTCTTTTAAATTCCTTTTCCTGTTTTTATTTCATTTTTAATGTATTTTATATCTTTTACGTATCATCTTGTTTTCTGACTTTTAATGCATTTTAAATATTGCTGTCTGGTTGAAAGAGCTGGGAGAATTAGGAAGAACGCATTTGTGATTAGGTTAAAATTTGGTACAAACCATGGGGAAATTTGAGCTGTGGTGCATGGTTAAGATATCTCTGGATTACAGTCAGGACACTTTCCAAAGGGGGAAATTTCCAAAGGGGAAATTTTAACTGTGTTGCATAGATAAGACATCTCCGGAAGGGGGGATTAGGGCTGTGTGGTGCAGTTTGAGGTGTCTTGGCAAAAGGGGAGATTGAAACTTTGTGTATCAGTTTGAAGTGCCTTAACAGGTAGCAGTCCTGTCGTGTGAGGAAGATCCATTCAGATCTGCTCTGATGGATAGATCCGTTTAGATACACTCTGATGGACAACAACAACAACAACAACAACAACAAAAAACTCCCTGAGACTTCCTAGCTCATCCATCCAGATAGCAAAATTCTCTGTTTTTACTGTTATTTCTATTCCTTATGTTCTATTTTTATTATTCTTCTTTATGTAAAGCACTTTGAATTACCATTGTGTATGAAATGTGCTATACAAATAAAATTGCATTGCCTTGCCTTGCCTTGCCTTTATTCGGCTGTTCCCTGCCGGTGCGCCACTTCAGGGCACAGAGTCAAATGCCCAAAAAACACCAGAGGCCAGTCTCTGGTTCCCTTAGTAGAATTTCTAGAAGAATGGAAACATCTTCCCAATATTTCTCAATGGGTGATGCTCATGATATAAAAGGGTTAGAAAATACAGTTTGGGTTTCGCCCGGCCCAATTCAATGGGGTCCTCCCTACAGTGGTGGGGCCCGAGCAGTCTCTGGTTATGGAACAAGAAGATGACACTTATGCAAAAAAGAGCTATAGAAAGGGTTCCTCCTCCCAGCAAACAGTCAGGATTTTACAGCCAATACTTCATTGTTCCAAAGAAGGATGGAGGGTTGCATCCCATTCAAGATTTACGCATTTTAAATCGTTCAGTGCAAAAGCTCAAGTTCAAGATGCTTACATTCAGACAGATCACCACACATATCAGGTCCGAGGACTGGCTTGTGACAATAGATCTGAAAGATCTAAAATGTCTTGGCATGAACAGAATCGGTTTCCACAACAAATCTGATAACAGATAGGACAAGAATGTGTGTGAAATTATCCACTACTAATCACATTTAATGTAAATGCACTGGATGGGGCTCATTAGAGCTTGCGTTTATTGTTGATAAGACTCGCACACCAGCTCAGAACATGGAGAGAAATCAGTGCACATATCGCTGAAGTCTATGCAAGCATATTGATCAATGTGTTTGTGGCTGTAAATACAGTTTAACATATTTCATAGATGCTGCTCTTAGATAGCCTACTGATTAATCATAAATCATCAACTGTAATTATTTGGGATTAAATCAAACAAAAGGTGCTCAGGTAATCTCCTCTGCATAAAGCAGTGTGTGTAAATATACCTGCCACTGGAATAGACAGCTTCTGTCCCACCTCTGCAGTGGAAAGATGGCTTTTGTTGATTTTATTTACCTGGTAACAGCCATAGTGCTGCAATAAATTATCAATTGAAATTAAGAAGTTGACATATAGCAATATGATGATGCACATTTTAATAAGGTTTGAATCAAATAAACCTCTATGAATGAGCATGATGCTTATGTGTACGGATCTAGGGGTGTTCGAGTCCAGGATTTTTTGGAGTGGACTCCGACTCCCACTGTAGAAGTCGATGGAATCGACTCCTCGACTACATTTATTTTACATCAAGGCTCATAAATAAGGCAAGATGGCAGTCCTTGCACACTTAATTAATTTATTTTTCCCCGACACTAAACGCACATGATCATTGTCTTAAAAGTGCTTGAACAGGACAGTTAAAGATACTAAAATTAAAACAATGCATACAAAAATTTATAAAATAATGTACACTTATTAATGTGTTTATTGTTGAAGTGAGATTTTATTTTATTTAACAATTATGAACATGGTTAACCATGGAAAATCAAATCTATATTTAGTGCATCAATATGGGCCTAAGCTACCATCCTTACTAAAACTGACACAGAGGTATATAGGCTATAATTACAAACTATGACTGTTATCTGTCTCTAAAGTAAGCTATATTTAGGATAAATGTATGTGACAAAGTTTCTGCAACAGCTCTGTGACAAAAAAAAGGATACATAAAGTATTTACAAGGGTAAATAAAGTAGTGGTTGTTTCAAGTACTGTACAGTGTTCCCTTCACTCTTTACTTTAAAAAAAATATGTCTATAAAGGGTAATACTTTATATATTTGAGATCTGAGATGTGGGAACCGAGAGGGCAAACAGTTTGCAGTTCAGCTCAGTATTGCTGTCTAATGAGCCAATATTCTCTTAAATAGCCTGCATAGCACCATATCATGGTTTAAAGGGTTAGTTCACCCAAAAATTCTGTCATCTATTACTTACCCTCATGCCGTTCCACACCCATAAGACCTTATAAAGACTAACATCTATAAATAACGACTTATTTAGTGATGGCCGATTTCAAAACACGAAGCTTCATGAAGCTTCGGAGCATAAATGAATGAATCGGTGTATCGAATCCTGATTCGGATCGTGTGTCAAACCGCCTAACTGCTGAAATCACGTGACTTCGGCACTCCAAACCGCTGATTCGACACACTGATTCATTGTGCTCCGAATCTTCATGAAGCAGTGTTTTGAAATCGGTCATCACTAAATAAGTCGTTATTTAGTTTTTTTGGCACACCAAAAATATTCTTGTCACTTTATAATATTAATATTGAACCACTGTACTCTCATGAACTGATTTAAATATGTTTTTAGTACATTAATGGATCTTGAGAGAGGAAATGTCATTGCTGGCTATAAAGGCCTCACGGAGCCATCGGATTTCAACAAAAATATCTTAATTTGTGTTCTGAAGATGAACGAAGGTCTTACGGGTGTGGAACGGCATGAGGGTAAGTAATAAATGACATAACTTTCATTTTTGGGTGAACTAACCCTTTAAGTCATTTAAAATACCCCAACAGAAGGCTATATATATATAGGTTTACCATTTTTATTCCGGACATGGCTGAAAAACATTGCCCCGTCAGGATTTATAAAATGTCTTGGCACACATGAACAGAAGCAGCATCCTTCAACAAATTTATTTATTTGTTTTTAAATTTTTACATTAAAGCCACTGATCTGTGCTCTCAGCACGTTTATTGTCTGATAAAAAGAAAAGGGAAAAAAAGAGCATTTTATTTAAAATAAAATAACCAAGACCCTCGATTACGCCACGTTTTATTCATATGAAGCGCTCAAAATTGTAATTTATCAACACTACTAATGGACAAATAAAATAGTTAACTTATGTCTAGTTACATTTGTTTATTTACATTACTTGCATTAATGTATGGTAAACAGTGTTGAATTCTGTTGAAAAGCACATAAATCACTCAGATGTCTGAGCAACAATTCTCCCATGTGTCTGAATAGACAACAACAACAAAAAAGACATGTAATTTGTTCTGAGTGACATAATGTTAGTTGCTGCGGTTAGTTGCTTTGCATCATGTGCAAAGATAGTAATCACTGTTATATCGCTAGCTTCAACAGAAATATGAAGTTTGATGATAGGGCTTTCATATCTAATGGGACACTTCAGCACCATGGACAGCGGCCACAGCTCGATAAGCATGGCCTTCAGTGCTGAAAGATGCAAGTGTCTATGTTAACTGCACACTACACAGGACAGGGTTCTCTGACCAGCAGTTCAGTGTCAGTAACAGACCAATATAATCTGGCGTTGAATACAGAGATAAATGAAGCAGACTTGCTGAAAATCATCGGTGATATTTGTATCAGTGGCTGAAGTCTGCCATCATAGCCAGGTAACGGTCTAGTTCCTCCTGCGCTCTGGGAAAACTTGACAGATGATATCTCTGTAAATCCCAAAAGCAATTCACCAAAAGAGTGGTTAGATTGCAGTTGGGGTCTGACATTTTAATGAAGACCCCAGTCAATCATTTGATAGTTGGATGAAGCAAGGTAGCCAAATGAATGTCCTTGGATTATATGTGTTCTAATGTGTAGAGACACAGTAACAGCAGCAGGTGGAATAAAACGCCTACTGAAAACCAGGACTGGAACTGCACTGCAAAGGTTATGATGAAATGTTGAAAGTGGAGCTGATGTGTCAGTCCATTTACTAAACAGTGTTAACTTAACTGACTGCTTCATTTCCACATTAATAGTGTCATTAAAAATCCTCTGTGTCACAGTTACATCAGAATCAGCTCATCCTCATCATCTGATCAGCAGGTTGAAGCTGGAAAACCCAAAGCTAGCTGATGTGCGCTAACAAGTTTCTATATCTAGTTCAAATGGGCAATCAGTGTAAAAATGATACTGATGAACTCTTGTGACTAGTGGTGTAACGGTACATGTATTCATCCTGAACCGTCATGTTACAGACATCATGGTTCGGTTCATGTAAACGACAAATACAGTCATTCACAGCCGATCCACACTCCCAATCCAGAAGGGGGTGCACACAGTAATGCTTTTCAGCCTAACTTATTTAACCAGCATTAACCACCAGTAATCGCAATAAGCTCTGTGTTTTGTTACTTTCGATAAGAAACAAAGTGCTATCTTTCACATTCTGTTCATTTTATCACAAAATTAAAAAAGTAAAACATTGTTTAATAAAAAAAAGAGAAAAAAAATAGTTTGTTTTTTTCACCCTGCTGTACCGAACCGTGACTTCAAAACCAAGGTAGGCCTATGTACCGAACCATCATTTTTGTGTACCATTACACCCCTACTTGTGACACTGAACAGAGAATGATACAAATATGAACTGTAATTTCCCAGTGGTTTTGTTAACATTTTTGTCTTTTCAGGCTTTATAAATCTAGTTCTAACTTTAGTACAGTACACTAGAATTGGATTGTATCTCTGTTTTGATACATGTGTTCTTGTACACTGCGTTCCAAATTATTATGCAAGTGACATATCAGTAAGATTTCAGTACATTAAACATTCAGATTTTAGTTTTTCTAAGAAAATGTTTGTTTGTTTGTTTATCCATGTCTTTTTATATACCTGGTATCAAACGAAAAAATACTGCAATGTCCATCTTTCTTGAAACTGTCCATGTTCCTCATCCACTTTCCTTTTCAGTTTGGAAAAAAAAACATATTAACATATTTCATTCGCATATGCAGCCAAACAACAAAAACTACGAAAGCCCCAAACAAGCTCTCATAAAATCTGACTGCGCACCTTTTTTTTTTTTTTTTTTTAGAATCGTGCCATTCTTTTGAATATGGAATATGGTATGAGACAACCAGAAAATAATAATAATAAAAAAAATTATTATAATAATAATTTAGTGGGCCATATTATGTTTTATTTTTGAGATCTGTCAGGGTTCTGCCCTGACAGCCCTGTCTGTTTTGTGTTTGTTTAATGTGTCCTTGTTTATGTTGTGTCTGAGCACATGGCTTTGTCTGTGTTTGTGTTTGCCATGTGCTCCTCTGTTCCCTCCTCCTTGTTTGTCACCACGCCCCCTGGTCTAGTCATTGTTTAGTGTTTTCACCTGTTCCCTATCCTCCCTGCTCCCTTTCTTGTTGAGTCCTCGTTTGTCTAAGTGTTGTCACCTGTTCCTCATGTTCTTTGCCTCCTTTATATTGTGCACTCTTTCCCTCATGTCTTTGCCAGTTCGTTAAGCTTCATGCCTGTGTTCTAGTCTTTTGTTCACCTAAGCTCATAGCGTTTTGTGTTGGAGATTCTCGTATCCCTTTTTGCCATTGTTGTCTTCCCTGTTCCAGACCATCTAACCACCTGTCTCGTCTAGTCCTCGTAGTGTCTCTGGTCTCCCCCTGTCCTGTCCTACAGACTGAGGATCCCTGTGGCTGCTCCTTCTCCCCGACAAGCAGCAAGACCGGTTCAGTGCCTGATCGTTTCTGATGGTTCTAACTGCTTAAGCTGTTTGATCCTGTCTGGCTCCCACTACATCTTTGGGCCTCATACTGCACACCTGCCAATGCTCACCGGCCTGCTTACTACCTGGGCTGTTCTCAGTGGCCGTTCCCTCAGCGTGCTCGTCTTTGTGTCGCACCCCCTTCCTATTGTATGGACTGTGTTCACCTCCACACCCTCTATATTCCCAGTTTGTCAATAAACCTGTAAAACTCATCCTGCGTTTGAGTCCTCCCTCACAGATCCTTGACAGAACGAACTGGCCAATATAAGACTCAGCAGGATGAGCATCAGAGCCCTACCACCTGCTAACGCCCAGGAGAGAGTGGCTCGTCATCAAGGTTTGACTCGTCTTCGCCAACAAGGTTGGGAGATAGGATGCTTCACCCAGTTTTTCTGGACTATGTCTAGGGGGCTAGATTATAATGACGTGGTTCTCAAAGACATCTTTAACGCCTGCTTAGATGATCCCCTACCTGCGTGGGAGATGGATTCTCTCAGAGTCCTAGATTTCTGGGATTTCTCCAGCTATCTTCGTCGTCGCAGCCCACGGAGAGTGTCTAGTCGTCTAGTATCTGCCCGCAGCAATTCTCCCTCCCTTCCTCGTCTGTCACGTCAAGTCTTTGATCCTCCCCTGACTTTTACCAAGAAGCTAAGGTTCCGAAAGAGGGTGACTGAGTCCACCACATCTACCTCAGAGACTTGTCCAATCACCTCTGAGCCAGTCAAGTCTACCACTGTCATTCCCCAAGCAATCAGGTCTGTTCCAGTCATTTCTGGGCTAACTAGTTCTGATTCTACCATTCCTGAATCTGTCACATCTGCTTCTGTTATTCAGGAGCCAGTCAAGTCAAGCACCGTTATCTCTCAATACATCAGGTCAGTTCCAGTATCTCCCCAATCTGAGTCAACCCCTGTTCAAGAAACGGTAACGTCTACTTCTGCTGCCCAAGGGCCAGTCAAGTCTACCACTGTCATCCCCCAAGCGATCAAGTCTGTTCCAGTCATTTCTGAGTTAACTAGATCCGATTCTACCATTCCTGAATCAGTCACATCCGCTTCCGTTATTCAGGAGCCAGTCAAGACAAGCACCGTCATCTCTCAATACATCAGGTCAGTTCCAGTTTCTCCCCAATCTGAGTCAACCCCTATTCAAGAAACTGTAATGTCTACTTCTGCTGCCCAAGAGCCAGAGAAGTCTACCACTGTCACCTCTCAGTCAAAATTTGTTTCTGTCATTTCTGAGCCTGATGTACCCGCTTTTGTCATTGCTGAGTCCATGGGGTTAACTACTATGCTGTCTGTGTTGGCCGAGTCAGTTACAGATACTACAGAGGCGGTCAAGCACATAACATTGACCCCTCAAGAGCAGAGGAGCGGAGAGGCCATAGTTATTCAGTCTAATACCCTTCCTTCTAAAGCCCCAAACACAGCAGTTTCTGAAGCATCTAGTCCAGTGGAATCAATTTCAAGACCGTTTGGCATTCTTGTCGCACCGGAAGTGGGTGTTCTAGCCAGCCATGTCCTGTCCAGGAACATCCCTTGTGTGACTCCAGAGCCAGTCAAATCAACTGCTGTCTTTTCTCAGGTTACTAAATCAGCCACTCCTGAGTCTGCTGAACTAACTACTGATTTCCCTGTATCTGCCAAGAGTTTTTCTGTTATTCTTGAGCCTGTTCTTACTGAGTTTGCTGAGTCAGCTTCATTCACTGCTTAGTCTACAGAGGTCACTGCTGTTTCGCCTGAGGTGGCCAAGTTAGCTGCAGATACTACAGAGGCGATCACTACAGAGGTGGTCAGGCACACACCATCGACCCGTCGCAAACGGAAGAGAAAGACCCATGCAAGGCAGTCTACTATCCCCCAATCTCAAGCCTCAAGTCCAGTGGTCCGAGAATACCCAAGTCTTAGTGCCCAGAACTGTGAGGTCCTGGAGGACCCTATTATGATGGTCTCAGATCCGGTGGTCCCTGAGGTATCCGGTCCAGTGACTTTTTCTAAGCCACCTGTCAGTCAATTTATGCCCTCCGAGACCGTTTCTACCAGTGCTGTCATGTTTACAGAAGTCCCTTGTCAGTCAATGTCTGCTATTACCGCCAAGGAGGCCATTCCCAAGTTGCCTGTAGTCATTGCTGCAGAGGCCTTTTCTGAATGTCTTACAAGGCTCATGTCCATAGTAAAGATTCCTGTTGTGTCCACGGTAAAGATTCCTGTTGTGTCCACAGTAGAGATTCCTGTTGTATCCACAAAGGATGAAATTCCAGGAGGAATTCCTGAGTCTGCTCCTGAGAGAGCAGTCCCAACGCCCGCTCTGTTGAGAGCAATTCCTCAGCCTGCTTCAGATGAGGTTTTTCCTGAGCTCGCTGCTAAGAAAGCTGTTCCCGAGTCCGCTCCCAAGGGAGATTCAGTCCCAGAGCCCACTCCAGAAGGAGCAGCCCCAGAGTCCGCTCAGATGAGAGCAGTTCCTGAGCCCGCTGCAGAGAGGGTTGTCCCTGAGCCCAGTGCTGAGAAAGCTGTTCACGAGTCCGCTCCCAAGGGAGAATCAGTCCCAGAGCCCACTCCAGAAGGAGCAGCCCCAGAATCCGCTCAGATGAGAGTAGTTCCTGAACCCGCTGCAGAGAGGGTTGTCCCTGAGCCCAGTGCTGAGAAAGCTGTTCACGAGTCCGCTCCCAAGGGAGAATCAGTCCCAGAGCCCACTCCAGAAAGAGCAGCCCCAGAGCCCGCTCAGATGAGAGCAGTTCCTGAGCCTGCTGCTGGGAAAGCGTTCACCAAGCCCGCTCCAGAGAGAGCATTCACCGAGCCCGCTCCAGCTCCAGAGAGAGCATTCACTGAGCCCGCTTCAGCTCCAGAGAGAGCAATCACAGTGCCCATTACAGCTCCAGAGAGAGCGTTCACCAAGCCCGCTCCAGCTCCAGAGAGAGTGTTTACAGAGCCCGCTCCAGCTCCAGAGAGAGTGTTCACCGAGCCCGCTCCAGCTCCAGAGAGAGCATTCACTGAGCCCGCTTCAGTTCCAGAGAGAGCAATCACAGTGCCCATTACAGCTCCAGAGAGAGCGTTCACCGAGCCCGCTCCAGCTCCAGAGAGAGCGTTCACCGAGCTCGCTCCAGCTCCAGAAGGAGTGTTCACCGAGTCTGCTCCAGAGAGAGCATTCACCGAGCCTACTCCAGCTCCAGAGAGAGCGTTCACCCAGACCACTCAAGAGAGAGTGTTCACCGAACCCACTCCAGCTCCAGAGAAAGCAGTCACAGAAGTTACTCTAGCTCCTGAGCATGCTCCAATTTTGGCTCCAGCCCCTGAGGACAATTTTAAGTTTATGTCTACGGTTTCTAAGGGCACCCCAAGGTCTGTCTCCAAACCCATTTCCAAGACATTCTCCTTCCCTGTCACTTCAGCCATTGCCCCTGATCCTGCCACTGTCTCCAAGCCCAGTTGGAGGTCCAGACCAGTGAGGCCAGTCCCTGTTTCCAAGAGTGCTCCCAGTCAAGTTTTCACCCCTCCCACCCCTCCCTCTGTATTTGCTGGTTGTTTTGGCTCTCCTAAGCCAGCACCACCCTGGTCAGCCAAGAACTTTGTGCCCAGTTCCGTTCCCACCCGCCCCTTTCCACCCTCTGTGTTCCCTGGCCAGTTTGGATCCTCCAGTTTTGTTCCCCGCCCACCCTCCCAGTTGGTACCTCCTTGGACCCCTTCGCCCTGTGTGGACGCCTGGAGGCGTCCATTGGAGGGGGGGTACTGTCAGGGTTCTGCCCTGACAGCCCTGTCTGTTTTGTGTTTGTTTAATGTGTCCTTGTTTATGTTGTGTCTGAGCACATGGCTTTGTCTGTGTTTGTGTTTGCCATGTGCTCCTCTGTTCCCTCCTCCTTGTTTGTCACCACGCCCCCTGGTCTAGTCATTGTTTAGTGTTTTCACCTGTTCCCTATCCTCCCTGCTCCCTTTCTTGTTGAGTCCTCATTTGTCTAAGTGTTGTCACCTGTTCCTCATGTTCTTTGCCTCCTTTATATTGTGCACTCTTTCCCTCATGTCTTTGCCAGTTCGTTAAGCTTTGTGCCTGTGTTCTAGTCTTTTGTTCACCTAAGCTCATAGCGTTTTGTGTTGGAGATTCTCGTATCCCTTTTTGCCATTGTTGTCTTCCCTGTTCCAGACCATCTAACCACCTGTCTCGTCTAGTCCTCGTAGTGTCTCTGGTCTCCCCCTGTCCTGTCCTACAGACTGAGGATCCCTGTGGCTGCTCCTTCTCCCCGACAAGCAGCAAGACCGGTTCAGTGCCTGATCGTTTCTGATGGTTCTAACTGCTTAAGCTGTTTGATCCTGTCTGGCTCCCACTACATCTGTGGGCCTCATACTGCACACCTGCCAATGCTCACCGGCCTGCTTACTACCTGGGCTGTTCTCAGTGGCCGTTCCCTCAGCGTGCTCGTCTTTGTGTCGCACCCCCTTCCTATTGTATGGACTGTGTTCACCTCCACACCCTCTATATTCCCAGTTTGTCAATAAACCTGTAAAACTCATCCTGCGTTTGAGTCCTCCCTCACAGATCCTTGACAAGATCAGTTGGATCGGGTGGAGGGGGAGGGCGAGGCCCAGCAGTTTAAGACCACTGGTCTAAATAGATATATTTCTGGATGGTTGGTGAATGGCCACCACATTCCAACAAGACTGCGATGTCGGCAAGGAGCTGGTGGGTGATGATTTGGGCTGGAACTTTGGGAAGTGAGATGGAGGGTATTAAAATGACTTTTGCAAGATATGTGGAGTTCATAATTGGCCATTTTCAGCTATGGTATAAAAAGGAGGATAGTGTCTTCTGAAATACAATGCACTATGCACTATCCCATGCTGCAAAAAACACCACAGCAATAAAAGTGTTTGAAAATGTATTTCTACACCCACTGTAAATGTTTCTCTTTGTGAAGTTTGGTTAGTGGTGGCTGAAATGCATCTTTACGCACAACTGCCAGCCTGCATGGAGAGCTTCTTGAGACTCTAGAGACACCAGCAGCTTCAAATACCTGTTTGCTGCTCAACACTCACTTTTTTATAGCTGCCAGTTTAATGCAATTAATTAATTTTTTTCACAGGAACTTTCATTAATAAGCCTTTATCTGACCGAGTTCTGCTGTGTTCTAATTCACTCACAAATCTTATGATAATTTGATAATTTCTATTCAGTTTCACACAATATTAGTTGTTTCCATGCCTTTTGCACAACATTGCACCATTTCATGCTTTTCATCTTCAGAAAGATCTTTCTTCCTCCCCATATTGCATGAGAACTGTGACTTGATTAATAATGTGGAACAACCTCTAAGTAGGGTTTCCATAGACCTGGCAAATTCTTTTGTCTGAGATTGATAGCAGTTATCTAAAAAGACATGGATAAATACCATACAAACAAACATTTTCTTAAAAAAACTAAAATCTGAATGTTTATTCTACTGAAATCTAACTGATATGTCACTTGCATAATAATTTGGAATGCAGTGTATATAACACAATTTCTCTTGTCAGATTCGTGTTGTGTTTTTGTGTCCTGTTGTGTTTTTGTGTCCTGTTGAAAGTGGAAGTTCAAAGGACATCACTGAGAGTTCGAGTACAGATCTAGCACCCCCCGTTGGATCTAATTAGCATATCTCTCTCCCTCTCTGATTGGAACTCTTTTGAACGTAGTCTAGTACAAATACTTTGTTACTTAAGTAGAAATTTCGGGTATCTGTACTGCACATCCTGATATTGCTGAGTTAGATGCGTTCCTGGGTCAACATATTTTGTTGATCCTGGAACAACATTTTAGTGTGAAAATTTAGTCTTAACCCTATTCCTACCCCTAAACCTAAACCTACCCATAAGTTATCCCAAAAATCAGAGGGAAATGATAGATGAGTAACACTGATGTAGAAGCACCAATTCATGATTTTAAGCCTAAATTTGACATAATCTGTAAACTTGTCCCTCAAATCTGTCTGATCTGAATGTTGTTCCAGGATCAACAAAAATGTTGACCCAGGAACATGTTGAACTCAGCAATATCAGGTTATGCATCTATACTTTACTGGAATAATTATTTTTCAGCCGACTTTTTACTTCTACTCCTTACATTTTCACGCAATTATCTATACTTTCTACTTCTTACATTTTAAAAATAGCCTCGTTACTCCTGTTTCATTTCGGCTTGTTTTCATTCCGGCTTGAAGGAAAAAAAAAAGAAGGTCCCACTTTATATTAAGTGGCCTTAACTACTATGTACATCAAAAAAATAAGTACAGTGTACTTATTGGGTTCATATTGAATTACAAAACACTTTTGCTGCTATTGAGGTGGATACGGGTAAGGTTAGGGAAAGCTTTGGTGGTATGGGTAGGTTTAAGGGTAGGGGGTAAGAGTTAAGGGATGGGTCAACAGTGTAATTAAATGTAATTAGAGAAATTAATTACAGATGTAATTACATACAGGTGTTTTTAAAATATAAGTACAATGTAAAAACATGTATCTACACAATAAGTGCATTGTATCAAATGATTAATTTAAATGTAAGTACATAGTAGTTAAGGCCACTTAATATAAAGTGGGTCCAAAAAGAAAAAAAAAATATCCAAATAAATCGCGACATCCGGATAGAGTGAATTTGATTGTGGTTGGATGAGAAGTATAAACTTCGATCTGATTGATTCTGACACACTGGTTTGTCCACGATCCATCGCACCTGCACGTCACAAATCACGTCACACTCCAGCAAATGTGTTGGGGGTCATTACTCAAAAAAGATTATTTCTTAAAAGTTATTATTTCTCTACTACTGGCTCATTCATCAAACGTGTGCTTTCTCTTCGTCCTCCACAAATTAAGCTACAGTAGGTAGTTCGGTAAAGAGACGTTTGTATAAATTAGTGTATACGCTGTTTTTTTTAATTTATTTTTTTTTTACTTTTTTTAGCGCAACACTTTTTATTTATGCTACCCATAGTCCTATACAACTATGTAGCTAAACAAGCCAAAACAAATTAATTTAAAATGAAACTCTCATGGTGGTTATACCTCTCTTTTGGTGAAGTGGAGCAGCTGTTCTTGCTGAATGGCATGGATTTCACCATGGACTATTGTACCTTTTATGTGTTTTATTTTTTTTAACTGTTCAGTCTGGTAAAAACAGAATCCGACCAACGCCAACAGGGGTATCACACCTATCCAACAAACTCCAGCAGACCAGTAAATAAATATTTGATATATTTATGGACAGAAAACAAATTGTTGTTATATAGCTCAACACGTTTAGTCTTATTGTTTAAATCTAATTTTCTTGATTTTTTGCGAGTACCATGCTTTACCACGCCTCAGAGAAAAACACTATTGTGTGAAGTAGCTAACATAGCATAATCAGATGCAGCTTTATTTTTAGTAACAGTAATACAGCATTTTCTCCATCATACAATACTTTAATTAATTAATTTCATGCCATTTATCAACACAAGCCATCCAGCATTTAATATGATATTGTAAAATCGATCTATCTTACTGCAGTGTGTAACAGTGTCTCACAGCAGCTGCCGAGCGAACGCACAGAGTAACGTTATAACATCATTTTCAACACTCTCAAATGGATCTAATATGATAAACAGAGCTGTGTTTCCTCATACTCATGACCGGAAAAGCGGAAGCGGCGCCGGCGACTGTGTCATAATAAAAGTCCCGCTGCTCGTGAGGTGAGTGTTGATCAATCGCTCCAGCTCCTCGTTCAGCTCCACAGAAACGTTAATAATCACATCCATGAACATGATTTCTTCCCGAGTCCTATCCCAATTCTTTTCCACCGTCCACTGAGGTGGAGACCACATGTCCCAAGATTCCGCACTCAAACTTGGCATCATCAAGCTACGCCTTTGTTTTGAATAGGCCTCTAGCGACCTCTAGCAGACAAAATGATTACATATTGTACCTTTAATGTCAAGCCCTGATTGTTACTAAGCCTGGGTACACCAAAACTACCCACATTTTTCTTGTTCATTGCCCTCACAGATTCCTGCAGCTAAGCTTGGATGTACATTTACATTCCAATAAAGGTCATTGATGACATGCCTCTGAAGTTTGACTTGTTGCACCATTACAATACTTATAGGCAACTAGTCATCATATCTTTCATCATATTTTAACGCATGTTAATGCTCAGTAGTACACATATATGGTGCTTTAATGTATTTGCATTGTACTAAAATGCGTTCATTTTCAGTGGGCATATATGCAGCTGAAACAGGTAGCCTAGTGCATCCCAAATTTTTCAACATTAACATTTTAATATAACATTATAGTCATTATGGCCTTTAGAAAAATGTTGTTTTAAGGAGGTGGGATAGTGCACAATAGGCCCCTGTGGCACAGCCTAAGCTTTTGTCCTTAATGGCATTTTTTCCTTGCATTACTTTTACTTTTATACCTTCAGTAGTTTTGAAACCAGTACTTTTACACTTTTACTTGATTAAAAAGCTTGAGTTAAAACTTCAACTTCTACAGAAGTATTTTTGAACCCTAGTACTTCTACTTGAGTAATGAATGTGAATACTTTTAACACCAGTGTGTATTTCCAGGAAATAGAAACTAGTGAAATACTGTCTTGTCTAGATTAAGTAAAACCTGAATCTTTTCACTGTGAATGAATAAATTCTTCAAAACAGTGTGAATGTAAGGAGACAGACTTTAAATATCATGCATTATTGTTTTTACAATACATATAATTTCAAAACAGCTTTACAGACATCTGTGTGTCTCAATGTCAGTTTGTTTACAGAAATTAAAGTAATAATTCACTTTAAAATATCATGGAGCATCAATCACAGTTTTGTGTAATAAACATTTTTTTATGAGATATGTTTTAGTAATGTCTTAAGTAATTTTTAGTAATGACTGAAATACAGTACTGTCAGAATATGAAAATCTGATATAGATATCTTCAAGTTTTCATCATTTCCTAAAGTCAAAATAAAGTTTCACATAATATGAGTGTATAAAGGATATAAGGGCAAGGTCTTTAAACAGATAAATCCATGATGTGTCCTCAGTGATGTTGACATTATTTGTGTGGAGTGAAGTATGTTTCCACTGGAGTGATTTTCATATAAATCAGATTGACAGATCTGAGATAGTTGATTCACACAGCTGTTTATTTCTCACACTTTCCTCCAACCATCTGATTATAGCACTTAGCTTTAACAAACACATCTATATAGGCAGTTCAATCATATATCATCAACAATCTTTCATTAATATCCTTATCATAGATCTTTTTTGATTCATAATAGAGAATAAGCTGCTTTAATTAGTAATAAAATATAAATCATTTTGAGCTTTATCAATGTCTAGAAATATGTTGTTTTAATAATTTGACATGTTGTTAGGAACTGAATTTTGTCTAACTTTCTTCTGGTGTATTTGATGAAGCTCTAATTTTCTGAGGTGTAGATGAGCTCAGATTCACTGATGAATGTCAGTGAAACTCATTCCTGACTGTGATCTGAATCTGAGTGGAGACGCAAGAGTCTCATTATCTATCTGCTCCGTTACATGTATTTATCCAAACTCTTAATAGCCTCCTCTTTTGAGTATTCTCTCCATTCCTTTGGGATCTCACCACTCCCCTCAAATGTTTTCTTGTAGTATTTTTCCAGATCTTCTTGGAATCTGCACACAAACCACTTTGAGTAGGGCAGTTCAGAGAGATCAGGAGTGATGCTCCAGTCTGCATATTTTCCTCCTGCTTTTCTGTATTCTTTATATAGGAAGAAATTATTCACAGCCTTATCATAAAATTTTCGATTGCTGCTTGCTACAGATGTTGTGCAGATCCAAACACTCAAGTTTGTTGTTTCATAGAATTTCAAACCGCATACTCCACCCACTCTGTGGAAAGAAACACTGTGATCTCCATCATGGTTTTCTATGGTGTTGGTGCAAATGACTCCACAGAACGGACACTGAACCCAACAGCACTGACAGAAGTGATCAATCAGAAGCTCATCTGGTCTGAACTTACAGTCCAGCTTTGATGGAAATGACTTTGTGTTGAATCTCCTGCTAATGTGAGTCATTATAGCAGGAAGTCTGTGTCTTATCACATCTTCTAGAAGTTTCACATCAACATCATCATGTTTGACTCCACTGAGGTCTTTTTCAGAGAAGATCAGCTCATCTGAGATCTTCTGTGTGAAACTCTTCAACCACAAACCAACATCTGTGTTCTCTTGAACATGTTCAGTGGATTCATGTGCTGCTTTCATGATCTTCTGCTGCAGGAGTTCAATGTTCTCCTTCATCTTGGGTAAAACACTGACTCTGAACTTATCAGTGATGTACCGACTGACTTCATCTCTGATGAATCTCTTGAAGTGATCTTTGGGATAATGAATGTAGTTCATGTATTTGATAAAATCCTCCTTTTCTGCAAGTGTTTTCAGGATGTGTTTCTCCAGATTTGATCTGTTTCCATTCAGTGATTCACAGTTTGATCTCATTTCATCTGCTAAATCTCTGGCAGTCTTCTTGTAGACACTCTGCTCAATGGGCTCTTTTAGTTTCTGACAGATGATCACACCAAAAATGGCAGCTGATGTTGCTCCATGACAGTATTTCTGGAAAATAATATAGTACTCTTTTCTCTTCTTCTCAACATATATTACAGGATCATTAGCTTCTCTGAACAGCCTGTATTGGTCAGTGATCATTGTGTTTGCTCTCTTAAAGATAGAAAGAACAAAATCAATGAAGAACTCATTCTTGAACACATAATTCACTGATTCTTCCTGATGTTCTGTTTCTCTAGCCTTGATGTAATCTGTGAATTGTTGAATGTAGCTGATATTGTAGCCCATCTTTGAAATGTTAAATGACTGAATCATTCTGTCCGTCTGCAGAGCAACATCTGTGACAAATGATCTTATTTGGGCTTCATCATCATTAGAGAGAGCATAACCAAACTTTTCTTTAGCTGATCTGTAAGCATTTTTAAAATGTCCTGTAAATCCACTGGATTTCTTTAACTGTACATAACCTGAATAACTTGGCACAGTGAAAATATCCCTGCTCTCCCTCCAGTGATCTACAGGGAGACGACCCTCATAGATGTCACTGAGAAAGAGTTTTACATCTCTCATTATGTCAATGTCTCTGATCGCAGGAGTGTCTCTGATGATCTTCTTCACACTCTGTTCCCAGAACAAATCAAACTCTTTCTTCAGTGTTTCTTCATCATTTGCTTTGCCTTTGAGTTTTAAGGCAAGTTCTTTGCTCTTTTCCAAGAGAGTGTTTTCATGATGTGTCTTCTGAGAATCAATCTTTTTCTTCAGGACTCGCTGCTGGAGAACCTCATTTAATTTCCTCTTTGTTTCTCTCACAATGTTTTCCTGAAGCTCTTTGATTTTGATTTCAAATGATGTTTTCCACTGAATCAGTATATCTTTATCTGTGTCTTTCTCAAAGAATTCAGACATTGATTTTTTCACTTCTTCTCTTGTCTTCTTCAGTTCTCTTTGTAGATCAGTTTCCTCAACCTCATGAATTGCTTCATTTTCTATTTTGTTGTGTAGTTTGTTTTCAATTTCCATCATGGCATTGCGAAGACTCCAGGACCACTTGCTGTATTCGGTCTCCAGTTTCCTGTAGGCTGAAATCTCCAGAGAATTTCTGAAGCTGAAGACAAATCGTTCATTCAGTAAAGCCTCCCAGAGATCTTTAATACGGTCTTTTAATTCTTTCAGCACCATTCTATCTGATTTTGAAGCATGAGACATAATAGTTTCCTTTAGTTCTTGAATATTCTCACAGTAGTTTGGGTTTGGTGGTGCCATTGGTGGGCTTCCCTCCCAGAGCTGAGCAAAATACTTCACATCATTATCAACATCAAATCTAATGACGTCACTGAAATGTTCTTCATTACAGACTTCATCTTTAGCAGCGAGTTTAGTCATCTCATCCAGTTTCACCTGCAGTCGTCTCCTTCCCTCCATGTTTTTCTCTCCAGCTGTGACATCTGAAACGTTCTGATGCACAAACACACAGCTGGGATTCAGTCTGACCTTCTTCATCCTCAGGAAGGCCTGAACAACAATCTGAAGAATGTCTTGCATCTCAGAGGGGTTTTCTCCAAAGATGTTGATCAATGTCAGATTTCCAAGACCAACAACAAATGTGGCCAATTCATTGTCATGATTTCTAGTTGATCTCCCAGCCAGTTCTAGAGCACGAAGACCCTCAGTATCAACAACCAGAATATAGTCAAAGTTCATCTGTGTTTTCATCTCGTCTGACACTTTGACCAGCTGCATGAAAGCTCCTCTGGTGCACCTGCCAGCACTGACGGCAAACTGGAGTCCAAACATGGCATTCAGCATAGTGGATTTCCCAGAGCTCTGAAGCCCTAAAACTGACAGCACAAAGACTCTCTGGTCTCCCAGTTTCTGGATGAGTTCATCTAAAACAGCAGAGATCCAGATCACAGGTACATGAGCAGCATCTCCATCCATCAGTTCCAGTGGAAATCCAGAGATCATCATCTCTGCTGCAATACTTGGGAGAGAAGAGAAGTCAAACTGCAGGTCTTTCTTGTTCTTCTTCACAGATGAACATGATTCAAAGATCTGACCGATCTCCCTCATGATGTGCTCCAAACCAAAGGCTGCAGCTTGAAGATCCTCAGATATGCTCTCAAGTCCTTTTAGTTGTGCTTTGAGTTGTTCAGATTTATGATTCTCTTTACATTTTAAAACTGCTGACCACTTTTTATTGTACTTGTGATGTAGAGCAGAAAGATCAGCTGATGTATATTCATCCAGGAGGATTCTGAGCCATTTAAGAAAATGGATCTTTTTTGCAGCATTTGAGTTCATTTCCTTAATAAAGAGCTTCATGAACTCACTGATGTCAGATTCATGCTGTTTTTGACGGATTTTCTTCATTTCTGTTTGTTTATTACTGATTTCCATTTCTAGTTCATTTCCTTGAGGTCGATGTAGTTCTTTGTTCTTCTGACTCCACTGATGCCACAGTTTCCCCTGATGAGACAGAAATGATTCTTTGATTTTTATCAGATCTTTCTTCTCTAGTAAACGCATCATCTGCTGTGCTGCTTCTCGTCCTCTCCTGCAGTCTTCATCATCTTCCTCATCTATTCTGATGTCTGAGTGTTTGGACACATCTTCAAGTCTGAATGTAGAAGATGATTCTAGGAGACAGTCACTTATAACCTTTCTGAGCTCTTCAGACACATCTGACTGATTCCTTTCTTTCAAACCAATCTTATATTTTCCTTTCCTCATCTCAGTTACAGTACATTCATCCTCAGTAAAAAGGCAAATGAGTGGCTTTCTGTTTCTGAACAGGTTCTGGATCTTTGTTGCATGTCTGTCATTCCTGTCCAGTCGTGTTAGAAGAACAACATTGACTGAGGTCATTTCAGTGAGGATCTGCAGCTGTTTCTCATGGTCTCCTGCATCACCATGTAGATTACAGAACGCAACACAGTCAGTGAATTTATCCATGTTTTTCCCAGAGGGGCAGAACCAGGCGATCTCCACCACTCCATCCATCAGGACTCTGGTTCTGCTGCTGCCTGGGCAGTTCCTGTGGAAGAACGTGTTGTGTCTCTCATTGATCAAACTGTTCATCAGCTGAGACTTGGATGAAGACACAGATCCAAACCTAAAGAAAGACACCATTGGAGTTTCTGCCTTGTAGATCAGCTGGATTCGACTGGTGATCTCATTGCTGGTGTTTCTGATCTTCCAGCTCTTGTTGATTTGTCTGAATGTCCAGAGAGGAAACTCAATCTGTTGTGTGAATGGATCAGGAACAAGCAGAGGCAGAGCGTACTGACACTGGGACCATTTAGTGGCCATCAGCTGCTTCAGGAAACCATCAGCACAATGAAACAAAGCCATCTGAACATCCATTGGGTGGATTTGCTCAGATTGACTGATTCCTTTGTTTGATAATGGAATCTCTTGAAAAACATCAAAAATATCACTCTCATCTTCAAAAGATTCTTTGTCTCTTTGTTGTGTGTGATTCTGTTCATTGGTCTCTTTAGTTTTAATGCATCTTGCTCTGTAGTTCATCATAAGTAGTTTTTGTATGAAAGTCTGAATCAGTTCCTCTTCAGCACAAGACTCATGAGACTGTAATGAATGTTTGGTTATCTGAAGAACATCTGCAACTCTCAGTTTATTGAGGTGTCTGTCTTCAAGATTAAGTCTGTGAAATATATGCTTCAGTTTTTTAGTCTTTTCCTGTTGTAGGTGTTGATCTGATCCAACTCCTGTTGTTCCAAACTTTTTGATTTTTCCCTATTAAAAAAATGTTTTGTAATAATTCATTTGAATCATTATATATTAAAATGTTATTTTTTGTAGAAAAAGAATTGTCAGTTTGAACTTTAGACAGTGTCAATCAATGTACTGGACAAAACATCTCTGTTACGTATGTAACCCTCGTTCCCTGAAGGAGGGAACAGAGACGTACGTCAGTAGTGACTGACGAATTGGGATATCGCCAGAGAGCCCTATCAGCTTAGAGTGAAACTAAACAAGCCAATGGAATTGGCGTGCGATATTTGCATAATGTGCACCGCCCCTGCCAGGAGGGTATAAATAGGGAAGCAGATGTAATCGCGCTCTGTTTTTCACTGAGGAGTCAACCTTGAGTCTGCACTACAGCAAAGGCAAGAAAACTGGGGCAACGGGACGTATGTCTCCATTCCCTCCTTCAGGGAACGAGGGTTACATACATAACCGAGACGTCACCTTCAACGTACGTCAGTAGTGACCGACGAATTGGGATCCCAAATAAAACACCACAGTTACTGACCCCTTCCAGCACCCAGCATAAGCTCCAGCCACCCGGCGCACCTGGGGGGCAGAGAAGGGAGTGAGCGGAGAAGGGGGAGAGTCTACTGCTGTTCCACAAGACAGTAAGACTTAGACAACACTGGGGAAGCGAACCCATAGGAGACGCTGTGGAGGCCACAACCTACCCTGCAAGGGAGGAATTACGTGGGAATAAACATCTGGATTGGCCATGGGCAGTACGCATATGGAGTCCCTGGGATGGCTTCAGCCTAGAATAGGGGGAGACTCATCTGACAGGTGACAGCAGAGCTGACTCTGCTAAGGGAAAGACACGGGCTTACCGTAGGGAGTTTAACCGTGGACAATACACATATGGGACCACTAATGTGGAGGGGTCACAACATATGGCACCCAGCCAAACATCAATGTCGGTGATGGATGTTTGGTCTAGCATCAGACACTCCGAAATGTCTGAGATGAAAAGGGTGTCAGAGGACCTCGACAGGGTTCGCCAAGCGGGGAACTTGACTGGAATAAAAAGGGATGCACGTGTCCAGCCCAGGGGGCGGGAGTGGCATAGCAAGCCAACACTAGAATGGATTCTTTGTGTTACCGGCTACTGGAAGCGAGTACACAGGAAGATACCAGTTCCACATGAAGGCTATAGAATCTAGTGAACGTGTTGGGTCTCGCCCAGCCCACAGCTCTACAGATATCTGTCAGCGAGGCACCATGCGCCAGCGCCTAGAAAGAGACAACTTGGAAGAGGCACACAAGTGGAATGAGCTCTTAACCCGAGCGGGCAAGGCACACCTTGGGACTGATAAGCCAAGGGGATGGCATCCACTATCCAGTGGGCCATCCTCTGCTTGGAGACAGCCTTTCCTTTCTGCTAGCCTCCGTAACAGACAAAGAACTGATCTGAGGTCCTAAAGCTTCACGTCCTATCCATGTACAGGCACAGAGTGCGGATGGGACAGAGCAAAGCCAGGGCTGGGTCTGCCTCCTCCGAAGGCAGCACTTGCAGGTTCACTACCTGATCTCTGAAGGGAGTGGTAGGAACCTTGGGCAGATATCTGGGGCGGGGTCTCTGGATAACGTGAGAATAACGAGATAACGTGCAGGTACTCTACCCTCTTAACCGAGGCCAATGCAACCAGGAGGACAGTCTTAAGGGACAGTACTTTTAACTCAGCTGATTGCAAAGGCTCAAAGGGATGACCCTGGAGAGATGTAAGTACCAGGGAGAGATCCCAAGAGGGTATAGCGGGAGGGCGAGGTGGATTCAGTCTCCTCGCCCCCCTCAGGAACCTGATGATCAGGTCGTGCTTTCCCAAAGACCATCAACTGCATCGTAATGTGCGATTGGAGGGAGACAGCCTTTGCTCCAAGCCCTCTTGCAGGAAGGAAAGCACAGACCTGACTGAACATGATCAGGGGTCCTCTCGGTGAGAGGA
The DNA here is from genome assembly GCF_018812025.1 of Megalobrama amblycephala. Lineage (NCBI taxonomy): Eukaryota > Metazoa > Chordata > Actinopteri > Cypriniformes > Xenocyprididae > Megalobrama > Megalobrama amblycephala. The sequence goes on along the minus strand of NC_063044.1, from coordinate 66,871,541 downwards.
ACACAATTTGATGTTCAACTTCATCAAATTGAAGTTGGTTCAACTTCAACACATAGAGGTTCCTCCACTGCAAAAAAAATGCTGATCTTAGAATTGTTGTCTTGTTTCCAGTCTAAATATCTAAAAAATTCTTAGATCAAGAAGCATTTTCTTGACAAGTATAAATTATTTTCTTGTTTTTAGGAAAAATAAGTCAAAATTAGGTGAGTTTTTCTTTAAAACAAGCAAAATAATCTGCCAGTGGGGTAAGTAAAATAATCTTATCTTAAACCAAAAATAAGATATATAATCTTGTTTTCAGTTTGGACTAAGATTATTTTACTTACCCCACTGGCAGATTATTTTGCTTGTTTTAAAGAAAAACTCACCTAATTTTGATTTATTTTTCCTAAAAACAAGAAAATAATTTATACTTGTCAAGAAAATGCTTCTTGATCTAAGAATTTTTAGATATTTAGACTGGAAACAAGACAAAAATTCTAAGTAAGAACAGCATTTTTTGCAGTGTCGTAGAAGGAGCTCTAGCGGAAGTGATAGTGTCTACAACCGACTGGGGGAGATCACTTAGAACCTCCACCTCCCATCCAGGGACCAGACATGGAGTTTCAAGAGGGTGCCTCGTCTCAGAGTCAGAAGGTCCTTCCTCAGAGGAATGGGCCAAGGAGGTGCTGTTGCGAGGAGCGTCACTTCTTAAAACCAGGTCCGAGTGGGCCAATACGGAGCCACTAGCAAGACCTGCTCCTCGTCCTCCCAGACTTTGCACAGGAGCTGTGCTTTTTTGGAAAAAAAGCCCCAAATTGTGCCTTATAAGCAGACTTGGCAACTCTGGAATTTAAGTTTTATTGAAAGTGCGGGGGACATGACATGTCCCTTTGTCAACTGACTGAATTTCAACTTTGACTTCTGGTTTTCATTGAACATATCAGTCTCTCTAAGGGGTCTATCTTTAATTCTCCTACCATGAATGAAATAGAAAAGTTGTATTAAATACAGTTTTATTTTGTTTTATTAATGCAGCTAATTCTTAAAATGTCTAGGCACTCACCTTGTGTTTTTCTCCAGTCTCTGATGTTGTATTCTCCATTCTTGTGGGTTCATCATCTTAAAAGAAGCAGAAAGTAAAGAGAATGTAAGTATCTATTATAGAAGCTTCATAATTTATTTTATTTTATTTTTATTATTGAGAAACATCTAAATTCACTTTGAGGTAGCAGCCCAGTGCATAAACCAGATCAGAAGCAGGGGAGTAAAATTTCAGTACAACAACTGACTTTTCCAGACTATGCATTCATGTGCCAAATATTACAGCGACTTTTGTCCATGGCAAGTTTTGTGCATGATCTAGAGGTCGACCAATCAGGGATTTTACCGATACCGATAACTAGGTTGGGCTGTACATGCCGATAACTGATTAATCAACTGTTAGTTTTTAAAATGGATACTGTAAACAACGGAAAAAATAACATTCCAAGTAAAACAATGCTGAACTGAAATGTGCAAAATGAGATCTATCTATCTCTCTCTCTCTCTCTCTCTATATATATATATATATATATATATATCATGGGTATATAAGGGAGGCAGTGCCTCCTCAAAAAAATAGGATGAGAAAATAATCCATATTACATATAAAACAACAAAAATATTACAAATCATGACATTAAAAAGAATGCAAGTCACGCGTATTTCTAAAGGAACACTGCCCAATAGCGACACCCGCAGGTAAAGTTACAGCAGGAGTCATGCTTTACAGTCTATGGAGTCGTGCCTCCCTTTTGCTTTCATAGGAAACCATATAAAATCATCAGACCCCCGGCGTGCGGTGGGTTTTGAGGGGGGTAATTGAAAATGAATGGAGGAAAGTCACGTGAGAGGAGGCAATGTCTCCATCGAGCTATGATTGGATGTAATTGGTTATGATTGGATATGATTGGTTTGTGCGATTAAATCCCGCCTCTTGTTGACGTGCGCGTTCCGCGTGTCAGTTTCACTGAACATTTGACTGGCATCAATGGGAAGACTAATTAAAAAGTAAGGAAACAGATCACACAGTTAGATATCACCGCTTTATGTCATGTCAAAATCAAACTTGAAATGGACTGAAAGCATTGTCACGAATACAGCCTCTCCGGCGCATCCTCCGGACCACCGGAGGGAGCCATCCCCTGAATATTGACTGTTCGTATCTGGACTCCATTTCCCATAGGCCCGCATTCCTGGGACTGATTACCCATGCACCTGCACCTTATTACACTCACACTATTTAAGACACACACACACACTCTCAGTCGCGAAGTCTTGATTTGCTGTGGTGATCATTTCTGAGCGTTTATTGTGGACTGAACTTCTGTTATTACCTGGACTGTATATCTCTGCTGAACCTTGTCGCCTGCCTCGACTCTTGCCTGTTTATCGACCTTGTGATTGTTAGCCGCCTGTCTTGAACTCTGCCTGTGACCTGTTTATGCCTACTTGCTGCCAGCCTCGACCCTTGCCTGTCCCCGACTACGGTACTGTCTTGCCCCTGTTTGATACTAACGCTCTTAATAAAACTGCAAATGGATCCTCTGTCTTCCGACCCATCATTACAAGCATGATGACTGCAGGGTTTTTAGTGCAATCAGCTTGATGAAATTAAAAATACAATTCGTGTCTGTGACAGACGGTGTTTACGGAGCATGACTGATGATCCAAAATAGCCTAAGTTGATTACTAAAAAGAAAAACATCAATACACAAATAAAATATATTGTTTCAATTATTATTGCCGTTAGTTATTATTTTGGAATGAATGTAGAAATGCTTAAAACACTAACTTGATGAGATTGACTTGGTTTTGAGAACATTTATTATAATATTACAATACATTGTTATATATATATAAGTTCTACAGAACAAATTATACTGGTATGTTTATCACATTATATTGATAACTCAGCAGAAAAAAAAAAACTTACATTCTAATTTATTAGCAAAGATATTTGTATTGCAATGTCACTGAACAGTGAACACACAGTTGCCTGTTTATCATTTGTGTTTTGCTTGCTGCCTGCTCTGACACTTTGATTTGTTTACTGCTGTACTACTCTTGTCTAATAAACTGTAGATGGATCAATACCCTTCTTATTCATCACAGATGACTTCGATGACAGAAGACTTCGATCCAGCACCGATCATGCAACTCTCATCTGAGCTTTATGCACAAGCCAATCAACTCACCGTTCACCAACACCAAATAACCCGTTTAACATCATTTACGGAGGAATTGGTGACAACTTTGCAGGGCTTGAATCTATACAGCACCCACGGCTGTTTCCACCAGCACACCCGTCCACATTACAGACAAACCACCACCTACAGTTAACTCTTGACTGGCATTCCCAGAGAAGTTTAATGGCGAACCCAACAAATGCAAAGGCTTTCTGCTACAGTGTTCGCTGTTCGTCAATCAACAACCTGTATTATACCCCACAGACTCAAGTAAGATCGCATTCATATGCTCTTTGCTTACCGGAAAGGCCTTAGATTGGATCACCGCCGTCTGGAGAACGGATGGTTCAAGTTTCCCCTCTTTTGAGATTTGACACATGACAATGTTTCAGAGAAGTATTCAAACACTCAGCCAGAGGATGGAGCGCTGGGGAGCAGCTTCTCGCTCTGAGTCAGGGAAAAGGAACGGCTGCTAAATATACACTGGCCTTCTGTACACTCACTGCACAAACTGAATGGATAGAGGACACTTTGAAGCTGCTTTTCTGGCAGGGGTTGTGTCTGGATTTGCAGGCCAAGCTGGCCTGTCGCAATGAAGGAAAAACTCTGAATGAATTGGAATTAACCATTCAAATTGATAATCTGGTGCGCTCACGCTGACCCACTCGCACTATGCAAGTCACCTCATTCTCTCCCATTCCCAGTACGGAACCCATGCAACTTGGTTACACTCACCAATGAGAACGCTGAATTCATCTACATTTGTGCATGTACTGCGGTGAATCTGGTCATCTCAAGTCATCATGCCCAGTTCGACCCACCTCAACTAATACAAGAACGGTGAGTGGCAGTGTCCAGCACAAACATTCCACGTCCTGTGTTAAAATACCAGTCAAATTGTTTATCGCAACAGCAGTGTGTCGGTAGAAGGTTTATTAGACTCTGGGGCAGCGGGCAATTTCATATCCAACGAGTTTGCTCGCAAACACAACCTCGCTTTAACGCCATGTACTTCTCGTTTGGCAGTGGAGGTGCTAGATGGCCACGTCACCAGTCACCTACAGATGCAAACCGGCATACTTAATAATGAGACTCTCGTGTTTTATGTCATTAATTCTCCAACCCATCCTATGATTCTTGGTCTTCCATGGCTATGCAGACACGATCCATACATCTCTTGGAGGGAAGGTGAAACTACACAGTGGAGCTCAGCCTGTCACAATCACTGTCTCAGTCACAGTTCACCAATCCCTGTCAGCACCATCACTCTAACCAAATAAAAACCTGAAATTCCTGGACTTCCCCATGAATATGCTGATCTTTCTGAGGCTTTCAGCAAGATAAAGGCTTCACAACTACCTCCTCACCATTCCTGTGACTGTTCCATCGAGCTACTTCCCGACAGCACACCACAAAGGGGAAGAATATTCCCTTTGTCTCAACCTGAGTCAGAATCCATGAAGAAATATACTCAGCAAAAAAAGAAACGTCCTCTGACTTTCAACTGTTTTTACTTTCAGTAAACTTAATGTGTAAATATTTGTATGAACACTAAAAGAGTCAACACCATAAGACATAAACTAAAAATGTTTGACAATGTGTCCCTGAATGAAGGGAGGCTCAAAATCAAAAGTACCAGTCAGTATCTGGTGTGGCCACCAGCTGCTTGAAGTACTGCAGTGCATCTCCTCCTCATGGACTGGACCAGATTTGTCAGTTCTTGCTGTGAGATGTTACCCCACTCTTCCACCAAGGCACCTGCAAGTTCCTGGACATTTCTGGGGGGAATGGCCCTAGCCCTCACCCTGCGATCCAACAGGTCCCAGACGTGCTCAACACGTGGTCTTCCACTGCGAGGATGATCAGCTGTCCTTCCTGTCTCCCTGTAGCGCTGTCTCAGGCGTCTCACAGTGCAGACATGGCAATTTATTGCCCTAGCCACATCAGCAGTCCTCATGCCTCCCTGCAGCATGCCTAATGCACGTTCACGCAGATGAGCAGGGACCCTGGGCATCTTTCTTTGGGTGTTTTTCACAGTCGGTAGACAAGTCTCTTTAGTGTCCTGCGTTTTTAGAACTGTGACCTTAAATGCCTACTTTTTGTAAGCTGTTAAGGTCTTAACGACCATTCCACAGGTGCATGTTAATTAATTGATTATGGTTAATTGAACATGCATGGAAAACATTGTTTAAACCCTTTACAATGAAGACCTGTAAAGTTATTTGGATTTTTACAACATTATTGTTGAAATGCACAGTCCTGAAAAAGGGACGTTTCTTTTTTTGCTGAGTATATATCAAAGAGGAGCTAGCCAAAGGCTTCATCTGACCCTCTACCTCACCAGCTTCAGCCAGCTTCTTCGTGAAGAAGAAAGATGGCAGTCTCAGGCCATGTATTGACTATCGGGGTCTCAACAACATCACTATCAAATTCAGATTCAGTTGTGGACCGATTTTCCAAGTCTTGCCATGTCATTCCATTACCCAAGCTTCCTTCAGCCTTTGAAATTGCTGAGACCCTGTGCAACTATGTGTTCCGGTTCTATGGCCTACCTGAGGACATTGTGTCTGATTGGGCCCACAATTCACCTCTTGAGTCTGGACCCCACACTCACAGAGGAGTATCACAGGACACACCTGGAAAAGCCGAGCCCTTGGCCAAGAGGTAGACCCCGGCGTCGCTTGCCTTCTTGTGTCAGGAGCCGCTTGCAGAGTGGGGACTCTGTTACAAACGAGTCTCCCGCACCAGATGTTTTGCACTGCCAGAGGGAGCCTTCCCCCGAGTATTAACATCATTTGGACTCAATTTCCCATCCACCCTCATACCTGGGACGGATTACATTGCACCTGCCATCAATCACACATCCACTCTCTCTCACATAAAATATACTCTCACTTGCACTTCTGTGCAAAGTTTTGATTAGCCCCGGCTGTCATTTCTGAGCGTTTACTACCTTTCTACCTGCCTGTGTAATGACTTGGACTGTTTATCTGGATTCTGATTTCTGCTGCCTGCCCTGACCCCTTGCCTGTTTATCATTTGTGCTTTGCTTGCTGCCTACCTCGATCCATTGCCTGTTTATTGTTTGTGTTTTGATTGCTGCCTGTCCTGACACTCTGCCAAATTGCTGGATTTGTTTACTGCTGTACTACTGCTGTCTAATAAAAATGGATCAACACTCTACTGACTCGTCACACTCTGGTCTGTGCACGCCACTGGTTAGCTGTATCTATATTTCTGCACAGCCCTAATTTTTACAGTATGTATTAATATTTGAGCAATACAATTGTACCTTGGCCATTCATGTTAGTTCATAGTGCATTAACTAAGGTTAACAGATAAAATAAAAATTAAAACTCAATTTAAAAATGTATTAGTAATCATTGAAATTAACAAACTAACTATGAACAATACTTCTACAGTATTTATTAACCTTAGTTAATGTTACAAATGGAATCTTATTGTAAAGTGTTACCATTTCATATAAATCCAAACAGTCATGCTTAAAGATGGCCATCTTTAAATATCTACGCAAAGGCTAGAGCATTAAAATTACATAATTGTATATTACATGCATAGTCTATCTTTTTTTTTGCTTCTATTTATTTGCTTCTAACACCTGATGATTATCTAATCAAAATAACAAAATATGTATTGCAGTGATGACAAAAAAATAACTGAAATCGAATGTCTCTGATTTATGTTAACATGTCAATGTTGAGAAAGCAATCACGTGACTAGCTTTAAATATGCAACTTCGCTGGCAATTGTTCCACCAATCAACTATAGGTGCCAATTAATCGGCAAAACCGATGAATCGGTCGGCCTCTAGTGTGATCTGCTGACACGCAAATAAAAGAACACAGACGTAATAAAATCATTTACATAATAATGACCAATGCAATATAACAAGAGCAGCGCAAATTAGCGTGGGGTCACATATAATCAGAGCTGATGCTCATCAGGTGCAGGTCGACACAGGCGCAACTTGCCAACATGTAATCTGACAAACACGCACACACACACACACACATATCAATATGGCTTAGCAAAAGATATGTTTGGATAACGTCTTCCTCTGTCATTCCAAAGAAATTAATACGAGTGGAAAATATTTTCTCTTTTCAACCACGTGCTCTCTGTTCTCTGCAGCGTCTCCTCCTAGGAGCAACAATTGCAGCCATGTCGCATAATGGGTTAAGATGTGCTTTTTTGGGTATTAAATAATGGCACAAATAATATTATCGGCTGAAGTGTTTAATCATTATCAACATATATATTTTAATAAAAATAACTCTATAAATGAGTTCTAAATGAATAGTAGAGCTCTAACATTGGATAGCTTCAACAAAAAGAATTTTTTCTAAATTAAATGCAACTCTTGAGTTCTTTTATCAAACAATGAGTGGTACAGTCTTTAAATAAACACACGTACATGTAGCTAACATCCAATATGCATGTGTGCATTATCACATTCAGTGATAGTCTCATGTAGCCAGACTTTCAGTCTGACGGCAGAAGGTCTAACAGCTTTCATTGGCCAAGGAACGCCCAAGAAGATGTTTTAAAGTACCGCAAGAGCGATTCAAGAGCAGCCGGCAGTGTCAGCCATTGCAGTTTTTCAAGAGCAGCTGCACAAGCTCTGATGACAACACAGCTGTTCCACGATTGGCCAGATTCACCTCAGGACAATGATCATGTGTGTTTTGTGCTTATTCTCACACCTTCAGTTCCACTAATGCTCACAAATTTTTAATTTTATAACAGTTAAAGCTCCTATCATGTAGTCGCAATGTTATATTGTGTCATGTTTATCGAAATAAATCTGATAAAAAAACATAGACCCCACTACATTAGTATTATAAAAACAGGTGCTGCAAGCATAAAGTACTGAAAGAAAACGTCTCTGAAACATCTGTGTATTAGTCAAATATTGCATTTATTTCACTTAAGCTGTGATATAGTATGCAAATGCAGCATGAGTGTCACAACGGAAAGCAGAAAGTGTCCAACTTCTCATCTCCGTTTACAGCTCACCCCGAATGCACGCGGCTACTCTCGCAGATCGGTTGCATCCAGCTGCAGACGATGTCCAACAGACCTGATGTCTCTACAATAACAGACTGGCGTGCATCTAATAAATGATTAGATTTTATTCCAACAAGAGGGATGCCATCCCCCCTCAAATTGTGCCTGTATATACACTATATTGCCAAAAGAATTGGGACGTCCCTCCAAATCATTGAATTCAGGTGTTCCAATCACTTCCATGGCCACAGGTGTATAAATCAAGCACTAGGCATGCAGACTGCTTCTACAAACATTTGTGAAAGAATGGGTCGCTCTCAGGAGCTCAGGGAATTCAAGCGTAGTACCATGATAGGTTGCCACCTGTGCAACAAGTCCATTTGTGAAATTTCCTCACTACTAAATATTCCACGGTCAACTGTTAGTGGTATCATAACAAAGTGGAAGCAAATGGGAACAACAGCAACTCAGCCACGAAGTGTTAGGCCACGTAAAATCACAGAGCGGGGTCAGCACATGCTGAGGCACACAGTGCACAGAAGTCGCCAACTTTCTGCAGAGTCAATAGCTACAGACCTCCAAACTTCATGTGGCCTTCAGATTATCTCAAGAACAGTGTGCAGAGAGCTTCATGGAATGGGTTTTTACATTATGAGAAATGTATTACATTATGAACCAAAATCACTCCTCACAACACCAAGTGCAATGCAAAGTGTCAGTTGCAGTGGTGGAGATGTGTTCTCTGGAGTGACCAATCATGCTTCTCTGTCTGGCAATCTGATGGACGAGTCTGGGTTTGGTGGTTGCCAGGAGAACGGTACTTGCCTGACTGCATTGTGCCAAGTGTAAAGTTTGGTGGAGGGGGATTATGGTGTGGAGTTGTTTTTCAGGGGTTGGGCTTGACCCTTAGTTCCAGTGAAAGGAACACTTAATGCTTCAGAATACCAAGACATTTTGGAAAATTTCATGCTCCCAACTTTGTGGGAACAGTTTGGGGATGGCCCCTTCCTGTTCCAACATGACTGAGCACAACCGCACAAAGCAAGGTCCAGAAAAGACATGGATGAGCGAGTTTGGTGTGGAGGAACTTGACTGGCCTGTCCTGACCTCAATCCGACAGAACACATTTGGGATTTGGGATGAATTAGATTAAAGTTTATGTGCGAGTAAAAGCAGGCGTCCCAAAACTTTTGGCAATTTTTGATTTAACACGTTAATTAGATTAATTAGTTATTGTAAAAAATTACATGTTTAAATATTTAATGCAATTAATGCAGTTGCCCCGCCCCAGAACTATGTAGTTCATTTGACATATTGTTGATTGATCATGAATATGATGCAGGGCAACAACACTACGTGATGAAGCCTATAGACTGCATTCAGAAAGTCCCTAAAATTAAAGATATGGGGGCAAAGATGCCCATGTTTCAGTATATATATATATATATATATATATATATATATATATATGACAGAAAATGGCCGGTGGTTTCTCTAGATAAGACTCTTATTCCTCGTCTGGGATCGTGTACAGCTCTTTGAAGCTGCATTGAAGCTGCAATTTGGACCATCAACCCGTTGAACCCCAGTGAAGTCCACTATAAGGAGAAAATTATTATTTCTTTTAGACTGAAGAAAGAAAGACATAAACATCTTGGATGACACAGGGTGAGTAAATTATGAGGAAATTTTCATTCAGAAGTGAACTAATCCTTTAAAATCAGTAACACAGTGAAGAATCAGCATGAGTATTATCCCTAAACTCACTTATTGATGTGTAAAAATGTAACAGTTTGAGTCATTTTTCACACATCCTTTCTAGGAGTGTATCTTGGGCAGAACCTGGGCCATGCCTACGGCACATACATTCCTGAGGTTGGTCACAAGATGAGTGAGTGCCGTACTTCCTCTGAAGGATAAAGTGGGTACTTATGGGTGTTTTGTAGGTGAGGTTATAATGAGCAATGCATTTAGGAACATTCTTGTGTATGGACTTTTTTTTTTTATCACCCAGGGCAAATAAATATTAGAGAGAAAAACAACACGTGAAAACTTAGAAAAACAACATCTGTGTTCTTTCTCACCATGTTCACGGTGTTCCAGCTCTTTTCTCCTTATTGATGCAATGTTGAACATCTCTCTAGTGTAGCGCTGCTGTTTGTTCTCATTAATCAGGTGGTCAATCTTGTTCATCAGGTCTCTCATCTCTGATAGGTTGTTCATCATCATGTTGCAGGTGTGATATCTTCCTCCACATTTCTCCAGCAGCTGCTCCAGAACAGGGTTTTTCTTCAGATCATCTATTATAGTGTCACACTCTTCTTCTCTCTCATAGGTGAAGAGAATCATCACAAACTGAAGAACTTTGTCACCAAACACTCTCTGAAGCCATTCAAGACCCATCTTATCAGCATCTGTTAACTGACCCAGTCTCACAACAAAGATGAAGGTGTGGATTTCAATTTCATTGACTAGTTGACCAATGTGATGATCCACATTTTTAGTATCATGTAAGTCAACCATGTTGATCACAGAGATGTGACGTTCTGATATCTTCTTCTGTAAAGGATCAATCCTGGATGTTTCTGCATTTTCAACATTTGGTTGTTTTTCTCCTAGTAGAATGTTCTCATCTCCAAACAGGACAGCTGAATAGCTTCCAGTTAGTACAATGTTCAGATTGGGAAGCATGATCTCTATAATAAACACCAAAGAACTAGTTTTAAACACATGAATACATAAATGACATACAACCACATCAGGAAGATCAGGTCCCTTCAAAACAGAGCATGCCGCACAACTTTGTTGGTAATTTCTAGGCTGGACTATTGCAATGCTCTTCTAGCTGGACTTCCAACACATGCAATCATGTGATTTCAGTAAATGAGGCTTTGTTACGTCATAAGTGTTTCAAAATTTCAATGGTTCACGTGACTTTTGCAGTTTGATACACATTTCAAACCACTGATTCAAAACAAAAGATTCGTAAAGCTTCAAAGCTTCATGAAGCAGTGTTTTGAAATCACCCATCACTAGATATTGTTGAATCATTATGAAGTCATTATTTAGTTTTTCTGGCACACAAAAAGTATTCTCGTCGCTTCATAACATTCAGATTGAACCACTGTAGTCACATGAACTGTTTTAAATACGTCTTTAGTAGCTTTCTGGAGACATATCCAGCTGCAGGCCCGCAGTCACAGAACGGAAATGAGGGGCGGGGCGTAAACAGTATTTGGGCTACCCATACATGTAATTTTCTTTAGTTAAATGTAAGTAGTTTTATGTGAATTTTGATCTGATCGATGTTTACAATATTTAACAACAATACTTTTAAATAAAATCACTTTTCTGTTCATATAATATGCATAAAATATCATGATGTACAAAGAGCAAAAATTTAAAACAGCCTGTTGGTCATGCTTAATGTCAATGAATGGATACAAACACAGTAGTTTATACTGCGAGGATATAGGCTACAACTATACGCCATTTTTATTTTTAAAAAATATATTAATTAATGTGTGTTGTAAAGTGTTTCCCATTTGACTATATGTGATAGTATTATTTCCTCCAAGTTCTAAATAATACTTAACGACACAGAGTTTGAGAAGATTTAATGTTAATGGATACAAACACTTTAGTTAATTGTTTACTTCAATGATAATACAACTATACAAGTTTTTTACATTAATTCAAACATATATTAATAAATGTGTAACATGTAAAGTGTTTCCCATTTGACTGTAGCCTATATTTGATTGTATTATTTCCTTCATGTTCAAATTGTTAGAAATAATACTTAGATTTTGTAACATATTTAATGTCAAATAAAAATAACCATTTAAAAAAAAAAAGCCTTGAACAAGTGAAATGTGTGTTTCTCTGTATGAAAACAAATGGGATATTTTAAAAACATTTCTAAAATAATAGGTAATAATAGGTTTAAAACATTTAAACTGCTCATAATAAAATAAAAACAAGCAAACAACAAATAATCATCTTAAAACACTTAAAAATTATAAGCCCATATCATTGCATTTCTGCAGAAAAACCTGCCTTTTCATCCCTGAAAATGAAATGATTAAGTTTTATTAATTAATATTTATTTAATATTAACATGATAAATATCTTTGACAAATGAAAAAAAAAATCTTTAATGATAAAATGTGAAAGACGTGAACAGATTTAATAGCCTATAGCAGATAAACACTTAATATACATATATAAATATAAATTCGTTCACCAAATCATAATATAAACATCACACACTCACCGTATACAGATGTCTCATTGGCTTAAATGCATGTTTCACTTGTTCAAGGATTTGCAATGATTTAATACATGTACAGTTGTGGTCAGAATTATTGGCACCCTTGGTAAATATGATCAAAGATGACTGTAAAAATAAATCTGCATCGTTTATCCTTTTGATCTTTAATTCATAAAATTAGCAAAAATGTAACCTTTCATTGGGGAATCACATTATGAAATAAATGTTTTTCTCCAAAACACGTTGGCCACAATTATTGTTTCATCTGACCATATAAGCCGGTCCCGATTGAAGTTCCAGTCATGTCTGACAACTGAATATGCTGGAGATTGTTTCTGGATGAGAGCAGAGGATTTTTCTTGAAAACCTCCCGAACAACTTGTGGGGATGTAGGTGCTTTTGATAATTTTTTTAGGCTTTCTGAGACTCAAGACTCAACTAATCTCTGCAATTCTCCAGCTGTGATCCTTGGAGAGTCTTTGTCCACTCAAACTTTCCTCCTCACTGCGCATTAGGACGATTTAGACACACATCCTCTTCCAGGCAGATTTGTAACATCTTTAGTTGATTGAAACTTCTTAATTATTGCCCTGATAGTGGAAATGGGGATTTTCAATGCTTCAGCTATTTTCTTACAGACACTTTTTATTTTGTGAAGCTCAACAATCTTTTGCTGCACATCAGAACTATATTCTTTGGTTTTTCTCATTGTGATCAATGATTACGGGAATTTGGCCTTTGTGTTTCCTCATGTTTATACTCCTGTGGAACAGGAAGTCATGGCTGGACAATTTCATGTTCATGATCATCCAGTATGCTAAAAAATGTAAATATAAATGGGAATATACTTCAGAGATATTTTATTTAATTGTGGCCAACGTGTTTTGGAGAAAAACATTTATTTCATAATGTGAGTTTCCCCCCACTTTCAATTATTTTCCTTCAATGAAAGGTTAGATTTTTGCTCATTTTATGAATTAAAGATCAAAAGGATAAACAATACAGATTTATTTTTACACTCATCTTTGATCATATTTACCAAGGGTGCCAATAATTCTGACCACCACTGTATACCTATATTTTGACATTAAATGCCAAAACCTCCATGTCTTTATTCTATTTGTCACAAGTTCACAACATGAACATACGGAAATATCACATACAGTCAAGGGAGACATTTTACTATATGGTTACACATTTATTAATATATTTTCAAAATTATATGGTTAAAAGTATTTTTTTCACAGTTTATACAAATTAGTTAATGGACTTGCTAAAAATCCTCACTGTACATCATGATATCTTATGTATATGATATGAACAGAAAAAATGACTTTATTTAAAAGCACTGTTGTTAAATGTAGACATCGATCCGATCAAAATTCACGTAAAAACAGCTTATATTTAACTAAAGAAAATGATGTGTATAGGTAGGCAACTATGACTGTTTAGGCGCCGCACCTCACTTCCGTTCTGTGGCTGCGGTTCTGAAACTGCGGTTCTGAAACTGCTGGTGCTGCGGTTCTACAGCTGGATACTATTGGCTTTCTGGGCATCTGAAAGTGTTAATCTAAGTGTTATCTTGCTATCAATGCAGGCCTCACTGAGCCAAAACAATACTTTTACAAAGGAGCATGAAATTTCTTCGCAAACCTTCCATAAATTGGCCTATTTGATCTATCCCTTCATCATTACACTGATTCAGTTGATTAAAGGGATAGTTTGCCCAAAAATTAAATTAATTCCATGATTTACTCACCCTCAAGCCAGCCTAGGTATATCTTATTTCAGACTAACACAATCTGAGATATATTTAAAAATATCCTTAGTCCTACAAGGTTTATAATGGTTGTGAATGGCTGCCCAAATTTTTCCATCCATAAAAAAAAAAAAAATCCATATGACTCCAAATATTAATTATTAAATATTAAGTGTCTGTATAATATGTATTATCAATTTTCATGGCTTATTTTGTTTATTCTATGGATGGGTCAGCTAAACAGTGACTATTAACTACTATTATTCCTTAAATTATACAAAGACGTCAACAAATGTGTAAAACTCATCAAAGAACATGTAATAGGCACTTTTAGAAACTTAAAGGTGCCCTAGAATGCTTTTTCACAAGATGTAATATAAGTCTAAGGTGTCCCCTGAATGTGTCTGAAGTTTCAGCTCAAAATACCCCATAGATTTTTTTTTTTAATTCATTTTTTAACTGCCTGTTTTGGGGCATCATTAAATATGTGCCGATTCAGGCTGCTTCCCCTTTAAAATGCTTGCGCTCCCCACCCCTGAACTCTTGACTGCCTTAAACAGCATAAACAAAGTTCACACAGCTAATATAACCCTCAAAATGGATCTTTACAAAGTGTTCGTCATGCAGCATGTCTAATCGCATAAGTATAGTATTTATTTGGATGTTTACATTTGATTCTGAATGAGTTTGATGGTGCTCCGTGGCTAAAGCTAACATTACACACTGTTGGAGAGATTTATAAAGAATGAAGTTGTGTTTATGAATTATACAGACTGCAAGTGTTTAAAAATGAAAATAACGAAATGACTCTCATCTCTGTGAATACAGTAAGAAACGATGGTAACTTTAACCACATTTAACAGTACATTAGCAACATGCTAACGAAACATTTAGAAAGACAGTTTACAAATATCACTAAAAATATCATGTTATCATGGATCATGTCAGTTATTATTGATCCATCTGCCATTTTTCGCTATTGTTCTTGTTTGCTTACCTAGTCTGATGATTCAGCTGTGCGCAGATCCAGACGTCCTGCCCTTGTCTAATGCCTTGATCATGGGCTGGCATATGCAAATATTGGGGGCGTGCATATTAATGATCCCGACTGTTACGTAACAGTCTGTGTTATGTTGAGATTTGCCTGTTCTTCAGAGGTCTTTTAAACAAATGAGATTTATATAAGGAGGAGGAAACAATGGAGTTTGAGACTCACTGTATGTCTTTTCCATGTACTGAACTCTTCTAAACTAAACTCTTCTACTCTACTTAACTATGCCGGTAAATTCATTTTTCAATTCTATGGCACCTTTAATACTCATGTAATAGACAGACACTTGTTCACTGGATCTCAGTGAATTTGCATGATTCATGGGTTCACAGAGATCGCCCCCAGCGGTGAACCATTGAAATTTTGAAACATTTCGAAATAAAGTCTCGTTTACTATAATCACATGACTTTGGCAGTTTGAAACACCCTCCAAAGCACTGATTCAAAACAAAAGATTCTTAAAGGTTTCGAAGCTTCATGAAGCAGTGTTTTGAAAGCGCCCGTCACTAGTGTTATAGATTCTTTTCTTTTTTTTATG
This sequence comes from Megalobrama amblycephala, assembly GCF_018812025.1. Classification (NCBI taxonomy): domain Eukaryota; kingdom Metazoa; phylum Chordata; class Actinopteri; order Cypriniformes; family Xenocyprididae; genus Megalobrama; species Megalobrama amblycephala. The sequence goes on along the minus strand of NC_063044.1, from coordinate 66,855,683 downwards.
GATTGATGCATTTTTGTCTTCAAAATTTCACAACCATTATAAACCTTAGAAGACTAAGGATAATTTTAAAATATATATCTGATTGTGTTCGTCTGAAAGAAAACACCTAGGATGGCTTGAGGGTGATTAAATCATGGGATATTTGGGTGAACTATCCCTTTAAGTAAACAATGTTTGATAGCACCAGCTTTTCTCTGCCTGAGTCATTCAATAAATCTGACATATGCAACCAGTTAACAGATCGAATATTCACATATCCCTGTGATCTCCCAGATGAAGGTTAATTTTAAAGTGTCTGCCAAATAAATAAATGTAAATGTCTTATTCAACAATACAAAAAAATCAGATATTGTTCTCTTACTGAGGCTGTTGACAGATGAATCAGAGACACACTGTTCATGTGCTCCACAGTCTGCCTCTTCAAAAGTGTCCATGGCATCATCTTGATTTGGATCTGTCATTTTATCACTGGAAGGAAGGGTAAATATTAAATGGGTCACATTATGTACAACATGTTGATAGCATTCAGACATCAGAGGCCTGGAAGACTGTTTCCGACACAGTTGAGTAAACAATTCGGCCTGATACCAAGCTCATGTACTTGTACTCGTACTCGTAAAAATACCCCTGATACCAAAGACCGATACCTCACGTAACATAACTGACAGAATTGTCCATGCACAGAGACACCGACGACAACAGCAGAAACAATATCAGCCTCAGAGGTGTGGAAATACTTCAAAATAAATGACGACAACACACACATTGTGAACTGTATGCTTTCAATCACAATTCGTTATCGAATCACGCTGAATGACAGACCAGCTGCGCTCTCTCTCACACTTAATAAAACAACAAAAGATGTTAAATAAATGTATACATGGTAAATAAACCTACTGTATCTGAAAAACAAGTTTAAATTTAATTTGTATCTCTATAGTATTTGTTGTATTGTTTGTATTTTGTTTGTTATTCCTTTTATATAACAACAATTATATATAGGCTATAAATGTATAGGCATCAGTATCGGCGAGTACTAGAAAAAAAGTATCGGTTCTTAAAAAATATCAACCATAGTTCATTGCTATGATAACTTATGCTACACGGCTAACCTGCTCCGCAGCAGGATTTATTCTGGGTTAGAGATCACAAACCCAAACTCGACCAATCAGCTGTGAGTAAAGTGATTTGTGTCTGATGCAATAAAGCCACTCCCCCTATATCTCCAAATTAAATCTGTTTATAGTGAAAACATTTTAGAGACAAAATTGCTCAACTTTTGCTGTTAGTTATTTATTATATTTATATTAAATAAATTTAAATTATGAATAATGCATATAATTAGGCCTATTATATTAATTGACAATATTAAATACTAAACTTTTAAATTAAAATAAGTATAATATATGCATATTATATAAAGCTTTTAAACAGATTAAGTTTACATGTATTCTTTTGAGCTTTTTGTGAAACTATATCAATTATTTTGTCTATCTGTTTGATTCACATGCATTGATATAGTCAGATATTTTCTTTGAGCTGTCTTCTCAATCTACTACAGCAGTGTTTATTCCTGCTTTGTAAATGTGTTTAATTTCGTATTTTCATAACAATCTCTTAATCTTCATAAGTGAAGTGAATTGCATGGCTTTCTCGAGAGAAGTGAATCAAACTGATGTTCTCCTTGTTCCGTGTGATTGGCTGTTTGCTGCACGTGTCACACTTTCAGGTGCACGCGCTTTGCAAACTGGATTAAACCTGAGTTGACAGAGAAGGTTTATACAGAGAGTTGTGCAACAATTGATCCTGATCTAAACCAGAGGTCTGTACCATGAAGCTGGATTAGCTGGCTAGCCAGGTAAGATTCAGATTAGTTTGCGCCAATCCTGGGTTTTGATGAATACGATCCTCAACTGGACACGACCACAACGCAGCCCTGAAGTATCAGCAGAGATCGAGTCGACTAGATCATCCACTGTGAAGGCCTCATCGACAGTCAGTGCCACAGTTCCTCAACAGACCGTCCATACCGGCGTGATGAATACGATCCTCAACTGGATGGAACTGAAATATTTACTTTGATTGCTGCGATCCTATCAGACTTATGATAGCAACCTGATTCGTAACAAAGCACTGTTCACCAGAGGACTGGCCCCCCGACTAAGCCTGGTTTCTCCCAAGGTTTTTTTCTCCATTTTAACAACTATTTGCCACTTGTTTGCCACCTGATGTCACCTGATGGAGTTTGGGTTCCTTGCCGCTGTCGCCTTTGGCTTGCTTAGTTGGGGACACTTGACATTTGACTTGACATTTGATACTCAATAGTATTCTTGACATTTATACAACAGTGCTTTGATCTGCCTGCATTGACACTATTCTTTAAAGGTGCCCAAGAATGCTTTTTCACATGTAATATAAGTCTAAGGTGTCTCCTGAATGTGTCTGTGAAGTTTCAGCTCAAAATACCCCATAGAGTTTTTTAAATTAATTTTTTTAACTGCCTATTTTGGGGCATCATTAATGATTTACACTCGGCGCCGCCCCTTTAAATCGCGTCTTCCCTGCCACACGAGCTCTCGACTATATTACAGGGCATTTACAAAGTTCACACAGCTAATATAACCCTCAAATGGATCTTTACAAGATGTTCGTCATGCATGCTGTATGCATGCTTCGAATTATGTGAGTAAAGTATTTATTTGGAGGTTAACGTTTGATTCTGCATGAGTTTGAGGCTGTGCTCTGTGGCTAACGGCTAATGCTACACTGTTGGAGAGATTTATAAAGAATGTCAGTTATTATTGCTCCATCTGCCATTTTTCACTATTGTTCTTGCTTGCTTACCTAGTCTGTTGATTCAGCTGTGCACATCCAGACGTTCTGCCCTTGTCTAATGCCTTTCATAATGTTGGGAACATGGGATGGCATATGCAAATATTGGGGGCGTACATATTAATGATCCCGACAGTTACGTAACAGTCGGTGTTATGTTGAGATTCGCCTGTTCTTTGGAGGTCTTTTAAACAAATGAGATTTATATAAGAAGGAGAAAACAATGGCGTTTGAGACTCACTGTATGTCTTTTCCATGTACTGAACTCTTGTTATTCAACTATGCCAATGTAAATTCAATTTTTGAATCTAGGGCACCTTTAAGAGCTGCTGTGCAGCCAAAATTATGTACCAGTTATCAATGTAAAGCTGCTTTGACACAATCTGCATTGTAAAAAGTGCTATATAAATAAAGGTGACTTGACTTGACTTGACTTAGGTACCATGAATGTGACTTGGCTTTTAGCAGTGTTCATCACCATAATAACTTACACTCCACGGCTAACCTGCTCTGGGGCAGGTTATGTTCTGGGTTAGAGATCGCAAACCGAAAATGACTTAAAATTATGTGCACGCGCTCCACAAACGAAAAATCAAGCCGAAATATTTTGTTTCGTGTTTTTTTTTTTTTTTTTTTTTTACGAACGAATCTCATTATCCGTTTGTTAAAATAAGCTAAAAAAAAACGAATAAATGATCCTTCTTTTCATCTCTTATTATTTCATTTCAAATAGGAAATTAAATGATCAAATGATACACGGACCATTAATCCCACCCTCTTTGAAGCGGTAGGCCTACTTCAGTGGAAAAGCAAACCGAAAGTAAGCGAGCTGAGCCGAGTCATTCCACGCTGTGGAAAAGTATACTTCATTATTGCACAACGTTGCCCTGAGTCATCGAAAAGAAAAACCGGATTTCTGAGCATGCAAAAAAAAAAAAAGTCTTCTCTACACTTTCACACACACACACACACACACACACACACACATATATATGTTGTACAGTTTGTCATTTTAAATATTATTACTGAAGTAAATAATCTTGCCTTCTTCTCACACCTTGTGCCCTTATGTGCCTGTTTACACCTGGTCACTTCATGAGTTTTCTCTGATCGGATAGCTATCCAATCGTGACAACACCAGGTCTAAATTCCCCCGGAAACTCATTAAAGACGGATATAAATCTGATCGCTCAAACCACTTCAGGAGGTGGTCTGGGACGAATTCCAGTCAAAACTGAACATGTCTAAATGCGGTTGTTAAAACCACATGTAAATTTAACTCCTCACAAAAAAATATTAAAAAATAAACGTGTGAGCGCGTGTTATAGGCTAAATAACATGTTATTGTCAAATATGACAGCGCTACTGCTGCACGCATCGTCGCATATGAACAGCTGAGTATTTATTCAGCAAGATAACGCGCAAACCAAACTGAATGTAAGTCTTAGGCGCTGAAAACACAATCATCTTCATTAAAGGTAATGAGACTGAATGATCTTACCAGTGCTGTTGCCGCGCGCTCTCCTATTGCAGTCTTTGATTTTGAAATTAGCTGATGATCAATAAAATGCAGCTCATTGTTGCATTCGGTGACGTGAACTCCATGAAATCTGCATAGCGCGGGAACTGAAGATCGGATATAGGCCTATACATGGGTTTCAAAGACGTCACTTCCGCTATGCCCGCCGCCATATTTGGGACCGGTCACAGCTGCGCGCCCTGTTTAAGTCTATGGTGACAGCAGCTACAACTACCAGAGGAAGGCCAACAAAACGCTCTCAGAAGGTTCACAACAAGTTTATAATATATCTTGGATATGTGGTGCTGTTAGCCGTTTCAACAGTCGTCAGAACTTCAAATTTATTTGATTTATTTGAAAATATTATGAATTCTAGTTGCTGTGTTTCGGCGTGTTACAGGATGAACAAATTCACGACACCAGCTGACTACATTACTTAGTTCAAGTACATGCGTGCATGATTTTGTGCAAATATAAGTTGTAATTTTATGTATAGCTTGTATAAATATATATGAATTACCATAGGATGTGTCCTGTTGAGTTAATTAACCTTCTAGCAAAGCGCTTCAGTTTACGGGTGTTCATTCAGCGCGCGCAGCTCAAATAATACTGTTATCAAAATGAATCTGTTATTGATGTTATTGTATACAAAAAAAAATCTGTTATTGTTCATGATCCTTATTATTAATCAAACTATGTGTTGATGAAAATAATACTAGAATATAAGAGCTAGTTATTAAAAATAATGCATTCGTTTTCTAAAAGAAATATTAAAGTTTTAATAATACTGTGTAGTAACGTTAAACATTTTAATGACTTAATCATTGCTGTTTGAGCTGCGCACGCTGAAGCTGAAGAGAATAAAAAAACCCATAAACTGAAAGTTAATTAACTTTCAACTTTTTAATTAATCAACGGAACACATCCTATATAAAATAATCCAGATATTAATACAAAATAAAAATAATATTACAACTAGTATTTGCACAAAATCACGCACAGATGAACTTGAAGTAACCTCATTGAAACTCCGAAACACAGCAAATAAGCCCAAATAATTCACAACGTTATTTTACAAGTATATACGATTATAATATCATGTATAAGAAGAAGACAGTCCCAATCATATTAATGTTTTGTCTTACTTTTTGAGCGCTCGCACTGAAGCTATAGATGATCATCAGCTCTGTGGGTTATTTACCTCAACGAAACACATCCTTTATGAGAATAATCAGATATTTATACTTAATAAAATTAATAAGTTTTATCTGTACAAAATGACGCGAATGCACAAGTGAAGTTTGAACAAGTTATGTAATCAATGTTTAACTCAGTCGACGCGCTCTTACCACAACAACACGCTGAAACAACAACACAGAGAATTCACAACATTTTATTACAATAGTGTCCTCGTTATAATGTTACGTAAATGACAGTCCCAGCAGTTATTAATGTTGTGCATTGCTGTTTGGCTGCCAGTGGTGTGGTCCCTTCTGAATGAAGCCAATAATTCTGCCGATCTAACTACTTTGGGATCAAATAAATTTGTAGTTCTGACGACTGTTGAAACGGCTAACAGCACCACATATCCAAGATATATTATAAACTTGTTGTGAACCTTCTGAGAGCGTTTTGTTGGCCTTCCTCTGGTAGTTGTAGCTGCTGTCACCATAGACTTAAACAGGGCGCGCAGCTGTGACCGGTCCCAAATATGGCGGCGATAGAATACAGTGACGTCACATGAAACCCATGTATATCCGTTTTGCGGAAACACATTTTTAAATGTGGCCAAGTGTAAATGCAGTCGTTTTTATAAATCAGTTATTTATCCGAGAAAACGCTTGAAGTGACCAGGTGTAAACAGACCCTATGTTAAGTGGTACTCCCAGCCCACTTGGAATTTTCCCAAAATCGTATGATGGCCACTCCGGGCCTGATGCCAACTGACTTTCAGAAGCCTGTCAATGTGTGCATGACTTATCCAAATATATTATGTAAAAAAATTAAGAAGACAATTCTAAACAAACTGATAATAGCTAAAATAATCAAATTAAGTGATTAAAGTCAAACCTGAGTGTTGATGTCTCTCTGTGTGTGTCATCTGTCCAAAAAAATGCCTGAATGTACTCTGCAAACCCTTTTATAGCCACAAACAACTGTGTTCCTAGAAGTCACATGATGCATCTGAAACTGAAAGTTTTTTCTCTCATGCCAGAGTTCATTTTTGAACCTTTATGCTATTTATTTTATACAATGTCTTGTCACACAGAAATGTGTGGATTATTTCACCAGTCTGCACATCTCTGTCTGACCAGATCTGTAAAATATATCCCATAAAGCATAAAACATCAATACTATGGCTACCACACAATTGTAAGAGAAAAAAAAATGAATCTTTTGGAATTACCTGGATTTCTGCAATGATTCATTATAAAATGTCATCTGGTTTTCCTTGAATTAAGGATATGAGATTGAAAGTTGCATAGATGCCATGCCCTTTAAATAAAGGCACACAAAGCATGGCTACTGACATTGTTATGGATAAATCTGTTCTTCTCAAGATAGATTTATTAGAGTGTACACCATGCCTTCGATAGGACCATAGAATACACAAAAGTATTGCTAAAGACCTGGGTGTTCATCAATCCACAGAAAGATAAGTTTGTCATTTAATTTAATGTATAAAATAAAATAATAAACAGTGAATTAACCATTCCTTGACAACAGTAGTGACTTGAATAAAGAAAAAAAGGTCCAACTTTATATTAAGTGGCCTTAACTACTATGTACTTACATCAAAAAATAAGTACAATGTACTTATTGGGTTCATATTGAATTGCAAAACACTTTTGCAGCTATTGAGGTGGATACAGGTAAGGTTAGGGACAGGTTTGGTGGTATGGGTAGGTTTAAGGGTAGGGTTAAGGGATGGGTCAACAGTGTAATTATAAATGTAATTACAGAAATTAATTACAGATGTAATTAAAGCTGCAAGCAGCGATGAAAGGGCCCTCGCACCCGGGCTCACCGCCACCCATTGGCCTTAGGAAAACAGTGAACAGTGGGCGACATGCATGTAAGCGAGTGAATACAGGAGAATTATGCCAAAGTCATTTCGAAATGCCACACTTCCTGTGGCCAACAGGTGGCGCTTTGAACGTCACTGAATATTGCCACGTTGATGTCTTCAGGCAAGGACTATCATCGAACGTGAAGTTTGAAACAAATCGGACATTGTATGCCTGAGTTACAACAACTTCCTGTTTCTTTCGTGGCGTTATTTGCAAACATTAGCACTCAGCCAAGTGTTGCATGATTTAACGTGTTTCTAGCATGTTTGGTACTTTGTGGCATAATGAAACGTGAATCTGGTAGTGAATTACAGTGTAAAGCATGCCATTTCCTGTTGCCAGCAGGTGGCGCTATGGCTAACTGAATATTGTCATATAGATGTCTTTAGGCCAGGACTCTTATCACACATGTGAAGTTTGGAGCAGAACTCTAGATCTTCGCAATTTAATGTCTCAAAGGCCTTTAGATTAGACTAACCAAATATGATGTTGATCTTATTAAAGCTCTAGGAGGAGTTCGTTAAAGTACAACGTCTGGAAATGGCAAAAACTGCACAAATTTTGCAAAGAAAATTCAAAATATCTCACTTTTAGTTGGTTTTCAGATTTCACTCCAAGAGACTTTTTTGTAGGTATTGGGCTGTTAGATGTGTGTACCAAATTTCATACCTGTTCGTGAAATGTAGTGTCAGGGGCACTTCGTTGAAATTTTTTAGGTGGCGCTATTGAGCCATTTTGCCACACTTAATTCTGAAACCCATATCAGACGTACATTTTCACCACTTCTGATGCATCTGCAAAGTTTCATGAGTTTTCGAGTATGTTTCGGCCCTCAAAAAAGTGATTCACCTTACATGGCGAAACATCAGACTTTGTTGGTCACCACGGACACGCCCTTCAACGAAAACTCAAGATCTTTGCAATTTAACATCTCAAAGGCCTTAAGATTAGACTGGCCATATATGATGTGCTTCTGGTTTAATCTCTATGAGGAGTTAATCACAGTGTAAAACATGTCATTTCCTGTTGCCCCCAGGTGGCGCTATGACTGTTACTGAACATTGTCATGAAGATGTCTTCAGGCCAGGACTCTAATAAAACATGTGAAGTTTGGGGCAGATCAGACATTGTATGCCCGAGTTACAACAACTTCCTGTTTCATGGCGAAACATCGAACTTTGCCAGGCCGCCACGGACACGTACTTCAGCGAAAACTCTAGATCTTCGCAATTTAACGTCACAAAGGCCTTTAGATTAGACTGACCAAATATGATGTTGATCTGATTAAAGCTCTAGGAGGAGTTTGTTAAAGTACAACATGTGGAAATGGCAAAAACTGCCAAAATTTTGTAGAGAAAATTCAAAATATCTCACTTCCTGTTGGGTTTACAAACTTTGCACCCGGGGCTTTTTTGTAGGTATTGGGCTTTTACATCTGTCTACCGAATTTCATAACTGTACATGAAACGTAGCACGAAGGGCGCTTAATTGAAATTTTGTAGGTGGCGCTATCGAGCCATTTTGCCACACCTAATTCTGAAACCCATACCAGATGTAAATTTTCACCACTTCTGACACGTGTGCAAAGTTTCATGAGTTTTTGAGAACATTTAGCCCCTCAAAAATGCGATTCATTTTGGAGAAGAAGAATAATTGGCTGAGCAATTCCAATAGGGTCCTCACACCATCGGTGCTCGGGCCCTAATTACATGCAGGTGTTTTTAAAATATAAGTACAATGTAAAAACATGTACGTACACAATAAGTGCATTGTATCAAATGATTAATTTAAATGCAAGTAGTAAGGCCACTTAATATAAAGTGGGTCCGAAAAAAAAGTAAATAAATAAAAGAAGTAGAAAGAAAATGCATACAGCATTATGTGAAAATCAAATAATACAACAGGAAATAAGTAAAAGTTCCTTACAGATCAATTGATTTTCAATGCATCCAGATATGTAATGGGTGTCCACCTTTGTATGAAGATGTCCAGTTTCAGTTGCAGTTGGCCAGTCAAATTTTCCATTTTCAAAATAGATTCAAGTTTTTCTATCCACTGGGCAATTTTTGGAGAGTGTGGCTTCATCCAATTGTTATGATTTTTTTGTGCTCTTAATAAGACTACATGCAAAATATCTATTGTTTTACTATACCAATCCCAGGGTATCCCTTCTCCCTTCAAGCAAGAAAATCAGGGGAGTAAAAGGCATGTCTATATGCAGAATGTTCATGATCTCAACTTTTACCCCTTGTCAAAATGTAGATATTTTCAGATAACAAATTAACAATTCATTGTTAACAAATTTTGATATCACCAATGATGTTCTAAAAAATATATATATATTTTTTGTTTTCCAGTCAAGCTTTTTCCAGTTATGACTATTGATACCCTTATGACATTCTGTACATACACCAATCAGACATAACATTATGACCACCTTCCTAATATTGTGTTGGTCCCCCTTTTGCTGCCAGAACAGCCCTGACCCGTCGAGGCATGGACTCCTCTAGACCCCTGAAGGTGTGCTGTGGTATCTGCACCAAGATGTTAGCAGCAGATCCTTTAAGTCCTGTAAGTTGTGAGGTGGATCCTCCATGGATCAGACTTGTTTGTTCAGCACATCCCACAGATGCTCCATTGGATTGAGATCTGAGGAATTTGGAGGCCAAGTCAACACCTCAAACTCGTTGTCGTGCTCCTCAAACCATTCCTGAGCCATTTCTGCTTTGTGGCAGGAGCATTATCCTGCTGAAAGAGGACACAGACACCAGGGAATACCGTTTCCATGAAAGGGTGAACATGGTCTCAACAATTCTTAGGTAGGTGGTACGTGTCAAAGTAACATCCACATGGATGGCAGGACCCAAGGTTTCCCAGCAGAACATTGCCCAAAGCATCACACTGCCTCCGCCGGCTTGCCTTCTTCCCATAGTGCATCCTGATGCCATGTGTTCCCCAGGTAAGAGACTCACACGCACACGGCCATCCACGTGATGTAAAAGAAAACATGATTCATCAGACCAGACCACCTTCTTCCATTGCTCCGTGGTCCAGTTCTGATGCTCACGTGTCCACTGTTGGCTCTTTCGGCGGTGGACAGGGGTCAGCATGGGCACCCTGACTGGTCTGCGGCTATGCAGCTACATACGCAACAAACTGTGATGCACTGTATATTCTGTTGGATCGGATCACACGGGCCAGCCTTTGCTCCCCACATGCATCAATGAGCCTCGGCCACACATGACCCTGTCTCCGGTTCACCACTGTTCCTTCCTTGGAGCACTTTTGACACTGACCACTGCAGACCGGGAACACCCCACAAGAGCTGCAGTTTTGGAGATGCTCTGACCCAGTCGTCTAGACATCACAATTTGGCCCTTGTCAAACTCGTTCAAATCCTTCCGCTTGCCCATTTTTCCTTCTTCTAACACATCAACTTTGAGGACAAAATGTTCACTTGCTGCCTGATATATCCACCCACTAACAAGTGCCGTGATGAAGAGATAATCAGTGTTGTTCACTTCACCTGTCAGTGTTCATAATGTTATGCCTGATCGGCGGATGTTTTCCCAAGTCTCAATAATTTCATTTAGTCAGCTCAAGTCAAGTCACCTTTATTTATATAGCACTTTTTACAATGCAGATTGTGTCAACGAAGCTTTACAGTGATAGAGGGAACATAATTTTGGCTGCAAAACAGCTCTATGAGAAAATGGTGTCATTGTCCAGCTTAAGTAAGATCAGTATTTATTCATTTTGTTGTAAAAATCATTAGTTATTAATTTAGTTAATTTATCTATACAGCGAAAAACAGCGAGAAAACAGTATTGTCATCATCCAGCTCAGTTCAGTTCGCATACAATGGTGTCAATGCAGGCAGATCAAAACATTGTTGAATATCAAGTGTCCTCAACTAAGCAAGACAAAGGCTACAGTGGCAAGGAACCCAAACTCCATCAGTTGACAAAAATGGAGGAAAAGTAGTTTTCCTCTGGCCAACAACAAACAGTGCATGATTGATTCAGGCAGGTCAAAATATTTAATCCAGTTCCATCTAGATGAGGATCGTATTCATCACACCAGTATGGATGGTTGTTGAGGAACTGTGTCACTGGTTGTTGTATCGATGAGGCCTTCACAATGGATGATCTAGTCGACTCGATCTCTGCTGATACTTCAGGGCTGCGTTGTGGTCGTGCCATGGCACCGGTCCTTGGTCTCAGCTGGATACGGCCCGGATCCGGTTGACTACGGTAAACCTCGGGATAAACAGAAAGACTAATCCCAGCCAGCAATGACATGTGGGGCCCAGATGAGGGCTTCATGGGCGGCAAATGTGGGCCCCATTATGGGCTTGCACCCGGGATCCACATTGGGGCAAGCCGTGGAAGCCCAGACGTACTAAAAGTGGGACCTGTAAGGGTACTGCATGGGTCTTAATTGGGCAATTCATGTCAGACCCATTTGGGCCCCACCTGCCCAAAGGGGTCCAAAGTGGGCTTTGCAACATGGCTACACAGATGGGCTTTAAATGGGATCTGTAAGGGTCTTATGTGGGTCCTAACTGGGCAATTCATGCCAAACCCATTTGGGCCCCACCTGCCCAAAGGGGTTTAAAGTGGGTTTGCAACCGGGATCCACATGGGGGCCAGCTGTGGATGCCCAGATGGGTTTTAAGTGGGATCTGTAACAGTCTTATGTGGGTCCTAACTGGGCAATTCATGTCAGACCCATTTGGGTCCCACCAGTCTGAAGGGGTTTAAAGTGGGTTTGCACCCGGGATCCACATGGGGGCCAGCCATGGATGCCCAGGTGGGTTTTAAGTGGGATCTGTAAGGGTCTTATGTGGGTCTTAACCGGGCAATTCATGACACACCCATTTGGGCCCCACCTGCCTAAAGGGGTTTAAAGTGGGCTTGCACCAGGATTCAACTGTGAATGCCCATATGGGCTTAAAGTGGGCTCTGTAAGGATCTTATGTTGGTCCTAACTGGGCAATTCATGCAAGGTAAGCCCAACCATTCATTTAAGGAAACAATCTAAGAGAAATTAAAAACGAAGAATGAATGTAAGTACAAGATAAATACAAGACACTTGATGCTTTGAACTGCAAGAAATATATTAAATTGAACAACAAAAATTATCTTTAAAAAACAATGTCACAACATACAGTAAACTAAAAAATATATTTTAAAAAAATCTCTGAAAAAAAACCCCTCCAAAAATACAATACAAAATACACTCATTATATAATACATTGAACAACAAACATAATCTTTAACAATTTAAATTAAAGCCTTATCCCAGGAACATCACGGTTGATGCTCATGATGCCAAACCACTCAGATGTTCCTGGGAGTCATAAGGCTGATATTAATTCAGCTCCATCAAATTGGCTGTGCTTGTTTTACTTTCATATACTTAAAATGTAGGTAATTATATTATTATTATACAATTATCATTTATTTAGCTCCTTTGTCAGAATATTTTAAGAGTTTTAATAATTCTTATATTTTTATAATAAGATATCTGCAGCTATATTTGCTCTTTGGGTTATGCAAGCAAACAAAATTCAACCTTAGTCAATATTTATCCTTCATTTTGTATTAGCTGCTAGTGCAGTTGTAACTGCAACACTACAACTAACGATAGAAGCCAGCAAGATGCACAGGGAGACCGGGGAGACCGACATTATGATGTTTACAAGCCCAAAACATTTGAGACTGTTTGCTTACACATTTAGTTTGATTTGATTTGTTCCAATTTATTCTTAGAGCAAAAGGTGGGGACAGTGCAATATGTTGAAGTATGTGTTATGCAACATGTGCAATATGTTTTTATGTTTAAAGCATGAGGAAGGGTTCGGGAAGGAACCAAACTTTGAATCTGATATTGACTCAGATGAATTTGAAGTGAAATAATGATGAATATATTTTATATCATATCACCGTTATTGAATAAAAGTATATTGTGATATATTGATACTGAATTATTGTCCAGCCCTATAGCTAAACCAAACCCGCTGTTTTTCCTTTTGGTTAGATTCTACATCAGATTAAACAGCACAAACCAAAAATACAGACTACTGTACAATCTGCAGTGTTATTTTTATGGCAACATAATATTTCAACTTACCTTAATTTTATGGAAATTCGGCGTTGGTCGGAAGAAATATGCATTTCACCTCCAAGTCACAGCCAGCTTGCTTTCCGATTCCGAATGGACTGTTAACGTTTTGAATGCGAAACACGGCCTTTGCATACAGGCCCCAGAGATGTCCGAACTGCCTGACCAAATAACAATTTAATACAGTAAAATTCGTAATATATTCATAATAAGGATATGTGAGAGAATTAACAAACGACTTAACTGCTTCGCTGGCTTCATTATGAATGAGCCTAATTAGGTGTTATTGTGCATAACAGGCAGTGGTGGAGAGTACTGAAAATCTGTAGTCAAGTACAATTAAGTGCATTGCTAAAATATTACTCAATTACGAGTAAAAGTACCGGTGTTAGAGAAATACTCAAGTAAAAGTACAGTTTGTAAAAAAACAAACAAACAAACAAACAAAAAAAAATTTAAAAGAAAATATTCAGAGTATTAGTTACTTTTAACCACTGATGTCACCGTCACTTCTCCAGACTAGGGCTGGAAATTGTGTGTTTTCCTTTACCAGAAGTTAACATCCCAACAATCTATTAATCATTAAAGGTCCCATTCTTCGTGATCCCATGTTTCCAACTTTAGTTAGTGTGTAATGTTGTTGTTAGAGTATAAATAAAATCTGTAAAATTTTAAAGCTCAAAGTTCAATGCCAAGCGAGATATTTTATTTAACAGAAATAGCCTACAACGAACGGCCTGTTTGGACTACATCCCTCTACTTCCTTCTTTAATGACGTCACTTAAACTGTGTTTTGACTAACCTCCGCCCACAGGAATACACAAAAAAGGGGGCGTGGTCTTGTTGCGCTCCCACGGAGAAGAGCAAAAGTTGCGTTTGTAGAGTGTTGAAAAGAACTATAACCAATAATATAGGTAGGTGAATGCTCATCCACTACGGGGCTCCGGTAAGAAGCGTGACAGGAGACATGGAACAGTTCAACTCTTTATATTTGTTTGCATATTTGGCATCATTCAGTTATGTGCAAGGTATTAAATGTGGTCTTTCTGAAATGAACAAAATAAAAATATACATCAGTGTATGTCCAATAACATTAAGTTACATAAACAAACAGTAACACACTACTGACAAGTTATACATGTACCAATGTCACAGAGAGGGGATTAACAGCAGTGAACATATGCACGTGAATCACTGTATATAGCTCTCATATTATAACATAGTGCACAATGTAAAATTCGGTTGCACAAACTGAATATTTAAACACAACAACATAATAAACATGTATCACTTATAATTTGTATAATTAAATAATAAACTTACATTCAATCACGCACATTAACACCTGAAGAAATGGCGGAGCAAACGGCTGGCAAAAGTGAAAGTAAAAACACAATAGCGGAATAGCGGAAACTAGCGCCGCCCAGTGGAAATACACTATAAGATGTTTCATGACAAAAGTCCTTCCCGTATACTCTTACAGGGAATTTAGAACAGCCGCCCCCAGATTAGCATAGCTAATATGTGTGAGAATAAATTCCCTAGTCCTTGGGGTCAGCGTCACCTCCATCCGGAAGTGCTGGAAGTCTGACGAGTTTGGCCACAGGTCGTATGTATAAGCGATCACTGACCTTGATTTGAGCTGACCTAATGTGTCCATCAGCACTGGGTATCAACTTGACTACCTGACCAGTTGGCCAATGGGCTCTGGGAAGCTGCGGATCCATAATCATCACTACCATATTCTCAGTTAAATCTTGGGTTTCTCGCTGCCACTTCTGGCGAGTCTGAAGGCTTGGGAGGTAATGCCGGGTGTAGTATGACCAGAAGTGATCCACAATGGTTTGAGAGTGACGCCAGCGACGCTTGGATAGCGGTTCAGGAGTGTAGATTACCTGGGGGAGTGAGGCGTCTCGCCGCCCCATGAGCAGCATGTTAGGGGTAACCGGGTCTATGTCTGCCACATCGGATGAGACATATCCCAATGGCTTGCTGTTAAGGATGCCCTCGACTTCGATCAGTACTGTGCGTAGTACTTCCTCTGGAACCGACTGGCTACCAACAACTACCTGCAGGGCAGACTTTACTGATCTGATCTCCCTTTCCCATGCACCTCCGAAGTGTGGTGCGGCGGGAGGATTCATCCTAAAGTTGATCTGATAGTTAGCCAACAACTCTTGCAGTTTGGGTTCCATTACTTTGAAGGCTTCCCGTAATTCAGTTGCAGCTCCTCGGAAATTGGTCCCCTGATCCGAGAAAATTTCGGATGGGGTTCCTCTGCGAGCTATAAACCGTCTAAGTGCCAACAAAAATGCATCGGTATCAATGCTATTGAGGAGGTCAAGGTGAATGCATCTGGTCGTCAAGCACTTGAAGATGACTCCCCATCGTTTTTCAGTGCGACGGCCAATCTTCACAATGAAGGGCCCAAAGCAGTCAACTCCAGTTGAGAAAAAAGGCGGTTGGTATAGTCGCAGACGAGCTAAAGGTAAGTCAGCCATGATAGGCACAGTCGGCTTGGCTCTCCACTTTTGGCATTCTACACACTCTCTCTGATGTTGCCTTACCGCCTTGTCTGCCTCTCAGGATCCAGTAGTGGCGACGGAGTTCGGCGAAAACCCTGTCAGGTCCTGGGTGGAGAAGGCGTTCATCAAAGTGCTTTATAAGAAGTTTAGTTACTTTATGGTGCGGGTCTAAAACCACTGGGTGGATCTCGAATTTGACTTAAGTCATCCAGTTTCCGCAGTCTTCCTCCCACACGGATCAATCTCAGTGTGGAATCCAACTCTGGTGCAAGTGTGTTCAGACGACTGGAAACAGGCACAGGTTTCGCTGACTTCAGGGCTCTAAGCTCCTCTGGGAAGGTCTCCTCCTGACATTGACTCAATATGAGTACTTCCGCACTCTGGTAGTCAGGGTGTTGTGTGCTCATGGTTTGGGTAGCTGCCCCGTGAAGAAACTGGTAAGTAGCATTTACCAAGTCTCTCCAGGAAGTATACTGGGATGCATCAGGAATCCCAGAACTTTGATCCCCATTCCCAACCAGACCACAGAAGACAGCTTTCCTTTTCTCTGATATGTCATCTTGGGCCTCTAACAAGGGCGTGACTGGCCAGTGATCTGGTGGTTCACAAAGGAATTTTGGACCCTGACTCCATCTACCTGGGTTTGCCAGCTCTGTAAGTTTCCTCCCTCTGGTGATATCATCCGCCGGGTTATTGGAGGAATCTACATACCTCCATGAGTGAAGCTCGGTCAACTCTTGGATTTCCGCCACTCTTGTCCCAACAAAAACTTTATATTTACAAGACTCTGACTGTATCCATGTCAGGACAGTAGTAGAGTCAGTCCATAATGTCACCTTCTCTATGGCGATGGTCAGTTCCTGACTGAGGAAATTGGCAAGCTGGGCACTGGTCAGAGCCGCGCAAAGTTCGAGACGTGGCATTGACAGCTGCCGTTTGGGGGCTACCCTAGAGCGGGCCATAACAAAGGAGGTGTGGATCTTCCCATGCTGCTCAATAAGGAGGTAAGCCACCGATCCATAGGCCACTTCCGATGCATCACCGAACACATGCAAATTAAATTTTGATGTCTCCACATCAAAGTTGGAAGGGATGTAGCATCTGGGAAGCTTGATCTTGCTGAGGTCGGGCAACTCCTCCTCCCACCTATTCCATTTCTCTAGCAAGTCTGTGGGAAGGTTTGGATCATCCCAATTCCTTGGTTTGGCCCAGAGCTTCTGGACAAGAATCTTGGCCCGTGTGGTAAAGGGGATGATAAACCCCAGGGGGTCATATTGTGATGCCAAGACCTTATAAATGTGTCTCATTGTTGGGGGGTGATTTATCATTTCACGATTCCGGAAGCCCACATGGTCTTCTAGACAGTGCCACACCAAGCCCAGAAGCTGGTTCCAGGGGATCCAAATTATACTGCTGCAACCACAGTTCAATGCTCTCTGAGCGAGCTGTGGAAGGTAAGTGCTGAATGACTGAAGGTACATTAGAAGCCCACTGTCTTATTTCAAAGCCCCCTGAGGCTAGTAGAGGTCTCATCTTGTCGATCAGTTGCTTAGCTTCCATAGCAGTGGCGAAACTCTGCAGACAATTGTCTACATAAAAACTCCGCTCTATGGACTGCAGCACTTCTTCATTTCCGGGCTGTTGGCTGCGCACATGTCTCTGTAGAGCAAAGGTGGCGCAGCAGGGACTGCAGGTCGTCCCAAAGGGCAAGACTTGCCACTCGTAAATGTCAGGTGGATCCTCCCTACGCATGTTCCTCCAAATAAACCTCAACAGGGGTTTGTCTTCGGGTAGGAGTCTCACCTGGTGAAACATACCACGTATGTCACCACTGATGGCAACCGCATACTGCCGAAACCGAAGGAGAACTCCCAACAATGAGGCACTGAGGCTGGGACCAGGAAGCAGCTGCTGATTAAGAGGAAACACCTAGATGCACAAAGGAGCAATTAAAAACCAGCCGATCCTTGCCATTGTGGTGTACGAGGTGATGTGGTATGAACCATGACTCCTCAATGGGCTGAAGATTCTCCAGGGGTATCTTGACAACATACCCTGAATCAAGGAGTTTCTGTATCTCAGCTTCATACATCTTTGCCTTTTCTGTGTCTTTGCTGAGACGCCTCTCAGTGTTTCTGAGGCTGGACAAAACTGACTCTTTGATTCCTCTCAAAGGTGGGGCATCCCGTGCACGAAGGAGTGGAGTAGCGTAACGCAAGATGCCATTAACTTCCACACGTCGTGTTCTGGTCTCCAGCATATTCACAGCTGCTTGATCCTGTTTTGATCGTGTTACCAGCTTTTCACTGCGGTATGGGAGGACATCCAGTTGCCACAGTCGCTCAACATGTTGGTAAACAGGATCGCGAATTGGAGTAAGGGAAGTGAATAAGCACTGTGGTGAAGGTACCTGATGTGGCAGAAGTCCATCTGGTCCCTGGAGAACCCAACCGAGCTGCGTACGAACAGCTGCCGGTCCACCAGCTGGCCCTAGTCTGATGGGCTCCTTGGCTGTGATCAGGTTTGGGTAGTCAGACCCAATTAGGAGAAGGGGCTGCACCTTATCAAAGGTTGGAAGAGGAATCCCTCTGAGATGGTAATAGCATCGCTGGAGTCTCTGGATGGGATACGTTTGGTCAGTTAACGTAAGGAGAGGAGCAGTAAATACATTTGTGAGGCTGTACTTCTCCTTTGGACTTGACTGTGTGGAAAGTAGCAGATCGATTGACTGTCCCTTTAACTCAGTGACATCATGTCGGATGGTGCGAAGGGCCATATGCTCTTCCCTACCCACAAGTCCTAGCTGCTGAACTGCTGCTGGAAGAACAATACTCCGCTGGGCCCCGTCATCCAGGATAGCATATGTTGGTACAGATCTTTTGCCTTTCCACAGCAGCACTGGGACGACTTTCAGGTAAACACGTCCTGTTGAGCTAGGGGAAGTCAGATATGCTCGATCTCCAGACGTCGTAAGTAGCACAAGGTTGGGACCATCTTTGGCAATGGAATGCAGCACACTGAGGTGTATATTACCACATTCTCTGCAAGGTTTCTTTAGCGTGCATTCCTCACATTTATGACTTGTACGTCCACATTTCCAACATCTCTTACTGTCCTTTATCCACTTGAAAATCTGTTCCGGTGAGCGCTCAGTGATTTCACTACACTGCGACAAATAGTGCTCTTGACTTTTACAGAACAGACATAGACGTTTCAGCTTCTTAACTGATTGCTGGGCATGAGCAGGCTCTGTATGGGCATAATTTACTGTACTGACCTCTTTGGGTTGGTTGCTGCCATGATACACTGCAGTGAGTCGAGTTTGGGGCTTCGGAATGGGTTGACGTTCTCTACGTGGGACTTGAACTCTCTCAGTCTGGTAGCGCTGTACCATTTTAGATGACAGACGCTGAGCCTCTGCTTTCACTTTCAACCAGTCAGCAAGATCATGAAGGTTATACGGGTTGAGGCTGTCAGTGCTCAGTCTGCCTCGTAACTGGAGGTGCTCAATAAAACTATCTCTGTAATGCTTGGGTAGCTTACTGAGTAGTCTGTCAACATGCCCCGTGCAAGTGAGTTCTCGTCCCTGTGGCCCCTCAAGTGACATCAGCATGCCTACTAACAAGTCAACATTGAGCGCAAAACTCTGGAAAGCCTTTGCATCCCCAGCTCTAATATCAGGCGAATTTAACAAAGATGCAATTTCACTTTGAGCCAGCTGATGAGGTTGGCCATACTGACGTTGTAATGCTGTCATAGCTGCTGCATAGGGTGCAGGATGATGCCGGCATGCTTGGACGATAAGCCTTGCTTCCTCCAGGACTAACTGTTCCATTAACACCCTATATTTATAATGTTCAGTGAGCTCAGTGTGAGGATTGAGGAGATTATCCAAAGCCATCTTCAGATCTGTAAACTCTCTCTCACTATCATTCACAAGTTTAGGTAATGTTGGGATTGGAACTGGCTGGAGTGGAAGCGCTGCAGGTATTGGCTGGTAAACAGGGGTTGGAGGTAGTGGCGGGTACATTGCTGGAGAGCCATACCAGGTCTGTCCTGGAATGTGAATAGACGGCTGAGTGACATAATACCCTGGGACTGATGGTGGAGGTCGATATGGGTCTGGCATGGTGAATGACTGCCATTGTGGTTGGCATGGAACAGTAGTCTGTAACTGATAGACAGGTGGCACACAAGTGGTGTGGGCTGTTGTAACTAAAGGCAGCTTCACTGATGTAACAGTACGTGGCAATGATGAGGTAAGTTGGCATGAAGGACGAAAATCTAGTGTACTGGATGAAGTTTGCTGATGCAGCATTGCATGTGGAGCGGATGAAGGTGAGACACCAAGATATGGCGCAGTCGTACCATATGCGGCATTAGGCATCGTTTGTGTCATATGCCATGGAGCTGACTGTTGAGAAATGTCTCGGGTGACTACAGCAGCATGGAATGGCTGAAGTGGGATAGATGGTGTCGCAGTAGCTTTTGGTCTGACCACAGGTGGTGAGATGGCTCTAGCCTGTTCTTCATCACGGAGTGAAGGTGAAACAGCACCACTGCTAAGAGACTCACGTTCGGATAGACTGTGATATTCTCGCTGAACTACAGGTGATCTAGAATGACTATAGGATCTGTCATCATCTAGCTGTCTTGCAAAAACACCAGATCCATTATCAACGCTGCCCAAATGACCTGTAGCTTGACCTACTCCATACTGCACCAGAGATAACTCACTCATAGGAAGCTGCTCCACAGTCGAGACTGGCTCGGCCTGTCCACTGAGGTTTAGCTGTGATGCTGGGTGATTCATCCTTGGCTGGTGGTATGAACTGTCGTACAGCGCAGGGTCTGGTATGAGAGATTTAGGCAATGTTATGTCATAAGCTTGCAGACGTGTTGAGAGCTGACGTGCTCTGGCCTGTGGTCGAACAGGATGTGTGGTATCAGGAGAGTAATATTGGCTCCATTGCTCCATATCACCGTAATGAGTGTAGCATCCGGCTCGAAGGACCAAAATGAAAAGAACTATAACCAATAATATAGGTAGGTGAATGCTCATCCACTACGGGGCTCCGGTAAGAAGCGTGACAGGAGACATGGAACAGTTCAACTCTTTATATTTGTTTGCATATTTGGCATCATTCAGTTATGTGCAAGGTATTAAATGTGGTCTTTCTGAAATGAACAAAATAAAAATATACATCAGTGTATGTCCAATAACATTAAGTTACATAAACAAACAGTAACACACTACTGACAAGTTATACATGTACCAATGTCACAGAGAGGGGATTAACAGCAGTGAACATATGCACGTGAATCACTGTATATAGCTCTCATATTATAACATAGTGCACAATGTAAAATTCGGTTGCACAAACTGAATATTTAAACACAACAACATAATAAACATGTATCACTTATAATTTGTATAATTAAATAATAAACTTACATTCAATCACGCACATTAACACCTGAAGAAATGGCGGAGCAAACGGCTGGCAAAAGTGAAAGTAAAAACACAATAGCGGAATAGCGGAAACTAGCGCCGCCCAGTGGAAATACACTATAAGATGTTTCATGACAAAAGTCCTTCCCGTATACTCTTACAGGGAATTTAGAACAAGTGTGTTTGTCGCCATGTCGTCGAAACGCTGTTATTTTCATCCCGCAGTCCAATCACCTTTGTTTGGTCTTCCCAGGGACGCTGTACTTAGAAATCAGTGGTTACAATTCATGTTTAACTCGGTTCCCGAAAATTATAATCCACATGTTAAACTATGTGCAGCACATTTTACTGAGGACAGCTTCCTCAATCTCAGTCAGTTTAATGCCGGATTCGCACAAAGATTATTTTGGAAAGATGGAGCAGTTCCCTCTTTGTCTGGAGAAGGCGTTGTTTGTGGACCACAACAGGTAAGTGTATTTTATTATTTACGTTGGTGCGTTTAACAGTTTCTGTAACTTATCACACAAAGGGCAGCGCTGTTTAGCTTTGTTAACTAGATGGCAACTGAAACTTATCCGACCAAAACTTTTAAAAAGTGTAGTAATTCAACCGTACACCATCGATTGTTGGTGTTTGTTATGATCAGTTTAAATTATTTGTTGATTATATCTGTTGTTTACTGTTTAACCACATGCTGGTTTAGCTGCAGCCACACAAATCATTGTTCTATGTTTAGGCCTATGTAACGTTACCTACTGTAAATAAACAGCTTACCATTGTGACACATCCTGTAAAAGACGTGTTTGCACAGGTTCTACTCGATCCTCTTCATCTATGTTCTCCGGGTCTGATTCCGGCTCAAATTGATAGGGTAAAATTAAAGACATGTTTACGATAACACTGAGCGCATGCATCTCCACGTTATGGTAAGAGGCGTGATCTTTCCGGGCACGGTTTGCTCAGAACTGTCGAATCACAACACAGGAACCGCTGGCACAATCAGAACTCGTTACGTATTTCTGAAGGAGGGACTTCATAGAACAAGGAAGTCATCAGCCCGTTTTTATGACAGTGGAAACAGCGGTATACAGATAAGTAAATTATGTGAAAAATACTGTGTTTTTTTACACACGAAACATGAACACATGTTATATTGCACACTATAAACACAATCAAAGCTTCAAAAAACCACGAAGAACGGGACCTTTAATAATTGATAAGATGCAAAACAAGTGTTTTTCCCTCATTTTTTTCTCATTTAAGTTTTTATTTCCTTATTAAGCAAATGTCTCTGGCAGACAAAAAACTAAATTACATGAGGAGCCACGACTATTGATTAAATATCCATGAATACATTTTTAACTGGTTAAATTCTTCATTCAGAATCAATGAAAGATCAATCATTAACGTCCTTTTTTTGTTTTGTTTTGTTTTCCGTCCTCATGACCCGGTTTTCATCGGCTTGTTTGCTATCAAATCACCTTACTGGCTACAGAAATGCAGATAAAAGGTTTGGATATGAATTAAAATTGTACTCAGTACTCAACTATGATTTTAAAAGTAACTTAGTAGATTACATGTATTAATGAATATTACAAGTAAAAGTACAGGCTTGAAAATCTACTCATAAAAGTACAAGTACCCCAAAAAACTACTTAATTACAGTAATCTGAGTATTTGTAATTAATGACTTCCACCTCTGATACCAGAAACCACTCCCCAAGTGGGTCTTGAATCTGGGTATCCGGCGTGGTAGATGGATGTGCAAACTGACCAAAAGCCAATTGGGTAGCAAAATGGGTCCTGTGAGGCATCAGGGAGGGATTTACCCAACATTCTACAGGCAACTATATGTTATAAGCAACTTATGTTAAGTTAGCAAAATATTCATACAATATAAATATTGTAAATATTCAAATGCCAGCAGTAGCAATGCTGTCTCCTTTACACTTATCCCCATAAATCTGTCCCAATCTGGGTCACTGCACCAATGAAAGTGTTTATGTGAATGCTCCATGCACTGTCGGAAGGCTTTCTGCAGCTTTATTCTTTTACTTAAATTGAAAGGGCCTCTGTCCTTACAGGCCTACTTCTTTAACTACCTCAGCCCCTCCCTTTACCGTCTTAAACCATAAACCATGTATATGTCAATGCATCCTAAAGATCTTCAGATAGCCTAACCAAACAGATCTACTGTACCTTTTACAGCCAACACATCAGTCATTGTTGGTGTATGAGCTACACCTTGATAGAAACACATGCTACTCCTTGGTCCAAGGACATCTAACAACACAGAAGTGGCAGACAGATTGATGATGAGGCCTCCTGCAAGTCCTTTTTTTTCTTTTTTCCTCTTGTTCTGTCCAGCATCGAAGCAAGCAGAATGATGCTCTGTCTGCCATGTTGTGACGAGCAGATTTTGCTTTGCCAAGAGGAGCTTGAATGATAAGGCTCCCCTTGATATGGGCCAAAAATAAAATAAAATAAAATAAAATAAGCTTAACTTATTAAGCTTATTTTATTTTATTTTATTTTATTTTTGATGCTTGTTTGTAGATGAGCATTACATAATATTGCTGGACCTGAACCAATCACCCAAACCCATGCCCACTTGGCCCATAAATATGCCATTCAAGACCCATATATGTGTTCCCAGTTCAAACCCATGCCCACTTGGCCCATAAATATGCCATGCAAGACCCATATATGTGTTCCCAGTTCAAACCCATGCCCACTTGGCCCATAAATATGCCATTCAAGACCCATATATGTGTTCCCAGATCAAACCCATGCCCACTTGGCCCATAAAAATTCTATGCAGGACCCATATGTGCATTCCCAGTTCAAACCCATGCCCACTTGGCCCATAAATATGCCATGCAAGACCCATATATGTGTTCCCAGATCAAATCCATGCCCACTTGGCCCATAAATATGTCATGCAAGACCCATATATGTGTTCCCAGATCAAACCCATGCCCACTTGGCCCATAAATATGCCATTCAAGACCCATATATGTGTTCCCAGGTCAAACCCATGCCCACTTGGCCCATAAATATGTCATGCAAGACCCATATATGTGTTCCCAGATCAAACCCATGCCCACTTGGCCCATGCCTGTCCCTTATGGGGCCCATGTAATCAGCTCATATGGGCTTCCTATGTGGGACTCGTACTACAAAACCTACATGGGACCCGCTGATTTCACCCAGCCAAAGCCCATGCCCACACAGTACCCATGGAACCCGTAGTTAACCCATCTGGGCCCCACGTGTCATTGCTGGCTGGGATAATAGCATAGATGCCATTCTTTTTCAGATGTAACGAGTACATCTGGTGTTATAGGAAGCGTTCCCGGTTCCGGCTGACCTAATTTATGCAGTGTCAGATAAAATAATTTGAAGATCAAATATTTAGAGAAAATGTTTTAGGTTGAGCAATTCGGCACAGAAAAGCAGGTACCTGGATGCCAAAAAATGAGAGAGACACAGAGTCCAGTTCAATCATTTGGCACACACTTTATTGTCCAGAGTTGCATTATATAATTAGAATATAAGAAGTGAAACTAGCAGTTCAGTGACTGAAGTACATAAAAGGAATATAAGGTCACTCATTACTGTGACGTGAGGCCTGCATCTCTTTAAGGTGTACAGAGAAAGATCACATGATGAAAAGAAATAGGGCACAATATGTTTCTAGAATCTCACAATGGCCACTTTAAGACAGAATGTCTTACCATTAAAACATCATTGTGCACACAAAACTTGATTATTGTAGACATAGACACACATATCCTTTTTTTTTGGTGTTAGTTCGAGTATATATCAAACTAATTAAAAATCTGATTGGTTACTTAAAAGTTAATTAGATAATCTTTAAGTATTAAATTCTATCTTTTTATTAAAGATTATAACTCATAAACAATCACTTTTGATTAAAGATTATAACTCATAAACAATCACTTCTGATTAGAAATTGTAACTCATAAACAATCACTTCTGATTAAAGATTGTAACTCATAAACAATCACTTCTGATTAAAGATTGTAACTCATAAACAATCACTTTTGATTAAAAAATTATAACTCATAAACACGGGCATAATCACAGTCACTGGCATCAGTATCATCATCGAACTCACGTTCGTTTGGCTGAACAACAGTTGGACGAGAAGATGTCTGGGTATGTTGAATATTTAGCATCACTTGGTATGTATCTCTTGATGTAATAGCTGTAACCCAGCCAGCAATGACACGTGGGGCCCAGATGGGTTAACTACGGGTTCCATGGGTACTGTGTGGGCATGGGCTTTGGCTGGGTGAAATCAGCGGGTCCCATGTAGGTTTTGTAATACAAGTCCCACATAGGAAGCCCATATGAGCTGATTACATAGGCCCCATAAGGGACAGGCATGGGCCAAGTGGGCTTGGGTTTGATCTGGGAATACATATATGGGTCTTGAATGGCATATTTATGGGTCAAGTGGGCATGGGTTTGAACTGGGAATGCACATATGGGCCCTGCATAGAATTTTTATGGGCCAAGTGGGCATGGGTTTGAACTGGGAACACATATATGGGTCTTGCATGACATATTTATGGGCCAAGTGGGCATGGATTTGATCTGGGAACACATATATGGGTCTTCAATGGCATATTTATGGGCCAAGTGGACATGGGTTTGAACTGGGAATGCACATATGGGTCCTGCATAGAAATTTTATGGGCCAAGTGGGCATGGGTTTGAACTGGGAACACATATATGGGTCTTGCATGACATATTTATGGGCCAAGTGGGCATGGGTTTGAACTGGGAATACATATATGGGTCTTGAATGGCATATTTATGGGTCAAGTGGGCATGGGTTTGAACTGGGAATGCACATATGGGCCCTGCATAGAATTTTTATGGGCCAAGTGGGCATGGGTTTGAACTGGGAACACATATATGGGTCTTGCATGACATATTTATGGGCCAAGTGGGCATGGGTTTGATCTGGGAACACATATATGGGTCTTCAATGGCATATTTATGGGCCAAGTGGACATGGGTTTGAACTGGGAATGCACATATGGGTCCTGCATAGAAATTTTATGGGCCAAGTGGGCATGGGTTTGAACTGGGAACACATATATGGGTCTTGCATGACATATTTATGGGCCAAGTGGGCATGGGTTTGATCTGGGAACACATATATGGGTCTTGCATGACATATTTATGGGCCAAGTGGGCATGGGTTTGATCTGGGAACACATATATGGGTCTTGAATGGCATATTTGTGGGCCAAGTGGGCATGGGTTTGATCTGGGAACACATATATGGGTCTTGCATGACATATTTATGGGCCAAGTGGGCATGGGTTTGATCTGGGAACACATATATGGGTCTTGCATGACATATTTATGGGTCAAGTGGGCATGGGTTTGATCTGGGAACACATATATGGGTCTTGCATGACATATTTATGGGTCAAGTGGGCATGGGTTTGAACTGGGAACACATATATGGGTCTTGCATGACATATTTATGGGCCAAGTGGGCATGGGTTTGATCTGGGAACACATATATGGGTCTTGAATGGCATATTTATGGGCCAAGTGGGCATGGGTTTGAACTGGGAATGCACATATGGGTCCTGCATAGAATTTTTATGGGCCAAGTTGGCATGGGTTTGAACTGGGAACACATATATGGGTCTTATATATATTTATACAACAGTTCTGTCTGGTTCTCGAATCTGATTGGCTGATAGCCATGCGATATTTCAGCGATAACAGCACTCCTCCTACCTTTTCACCGTTTGTATCACTCCGCTTGAAGTGACCGTCATGGCGGCCGACCAAATCAACTGTAATTTTTACAAATACTACTTGTTGTACCACAAACTGTAGTTTTAATAGTTTTTTTAGGCGAGAATGTTGTTGTTTAGACCTGAAATATGTGACTCATATTTAATAACAGCGCCTATTTTACAACTTGTTTTGACGTTTTCGGAGATGTGAGCTCCAGGGCGTCAGCGGCCGTTCAGTGCTTCTGTAACCGCCGAGAACAGCTTAATCTCGGCCAGTGCTTCGTGGATTTGCCGCTGGCTCTTATAGTGGTTAAACATGAGACATTATTCAATTCGAGTACACAGAACAGGCAGTCTTTGGTCGTTATTAATCTATTATTTGTTCCAGAGCAAGTCGAATTGTGCTATGTTAAATTTGATAATAATAAACGACGTTATGTAACATCATTATGTATAGCATATTGGCTTCAACTAGACGGGACATATCAGACGAAGACTCTTCTCCGCTTTTCAAATACGTAAAACATTGAACTTTATAAACATAGGGTTTTTTGAGTAAAGAAAACGCTTTACAATTTTTTTTTCAAACATCAGATCTTTATTTACCTTGGCATTGCATAGAGGAGATGTCCAAACTGCGTGCGCACTTCATTCACGAGGGGAGGCGGATTAATGTAATGAGGTTTGATTGACAGTTTGAGGATCCAATGGAGTTGAGAGGTTTTGTCACAAGCTCTTTAAAATCCTTTTCATTCGTTAAATATTTGTAAAACCCACATACAAGCGTAAATGTTTTTTTTTTGTTTTTGTTTTTTGTAAATAACTAGTGCTTTGTTTGACTGAACTGTACAATTGTGCTTATTTGTTGTTCAATAAATATTATTTTATATAAATATGTCCATTAGTAAGTAATATGGATTGAGTGAAAGTTACCCCAGGTAAAAAAGTAGTATACTTTAGTGTATTTGAAATATGAATGAAGTACATGAATTATAAAACAAGTATACTTCTACTTGTTGTACTTTATTTAAAGAGTATTTGATTTGTACTTTTTAAAAGTATACTTCAAAAAAGATGTAATTAAGTTCAACTTAATAGTCCAAACAGTAAGTATACTAATTTATCAGTAATCAAATTATTTTTTAAATGTACTTTTTGAAAGTGTACTTTGTTGTTAATGTATTTTAAATTGTATTGAAGTTTATTTTTTTTTAAGTGTATTAAATTTGACACACTTAGAGTGGCAATTCAGTGTACTTATGGGAAGTATATTTTTTGGAAATTAATTGTTAGTATACTTTTTAAGTGTACTATGTTCTCACTTCATTAGAAGTGTGACTTCTGTACACTTTATACAGTACACTCTAAAATAAGTGTATTTTTAGTGGCATATCAGAGTACTCTCATAAAATATGTTAAAATACAAAAATGTATAGTGGTAATTTAGTGTACTTTTAGTAAGTATGCTTATTTGTAATACAAAGTATAATTTACACTGATTTCACTTCATCTGTAGTGTAATCTTAGAGTCAGTCTGTTGTTCGTTATCTGGCTCGGCTCGGTGTTCATCTTCAGTTCTCTCTTCACAGCAGTTCAGTCAGTGTACTGTTTGAGTACATGAATTACTCGGGGATATTGGTTTGTTTGAACTCAGAGGGAGTGTCAGCCACATTAAAAAAGTTAACAGCTTAAGCCATTTGTGGATTAATGCGTATTGGAGACGCGAACCGTTTAAAACGATTCAGTTCGATTTGGTGAACTGGTTCAAAAAGATCCGGTTACATCGAATGATTCGTTCGCGAACCGGATATCACAAACTGCTTTGTTTTGAACTCTCTCTCACAACAGACACGGAAAAGAAGACAATGGTGAATAAAGTCGTAGTTTTTGCTATTTTTGGACCAAAATGTATTTTCGATGCTTCAAAAAATTCTAACTGACCTTCTGATGTCACATGGACTACTTTGATGATGTTTTTCTTACCTTTAGAGCTCTCGGACTAAATCTAAAATATCTTAAACTTTGTTCCTAAGATAAACGGAGGTCTACGGGTTTGGAACAACATGAGGGTAAGTTATTAATGACATAATTTTGCTATTTGGGTGAACTAACCCTTTAATTTGAAGAACATGCATGTTCACGTTATGTCTTGGAATACAGACCTGACTTCCCAGTTTACAAATTTGAAAATCCACTTAACTCTGCCATTTTTGCCGTCATTGACTAACGTTACTGTTAATACTTCTTGTTTGAATTTCACTGATTAAGCAATAGCCTATGGTAAAAGTGACAGTGGGTTGGTACGGATTAGGGCTGGGATAAACGATCATTTTTTTTAATGATTAATTTAGCGATTATTTTTCGGTGCATCGATTAATCTAACGACTCTTTTTTGATTTTGTTTTTTTCAGTCCGATTCTATTTCGGTTTGATTCGATTATCGATAATCTCCCCATTAACTGACTAATACCAATTTATAAAAAGTCCAAAATAAAAGACTATACAAGTGCAAAGTAATGCATTCTTAGTCAGAGGTAGCGTTCGATAAAACTTTGAAGCCTTAAACACATAGCTTACTAAAAAAAAAGTGCATCTTGTAATTCTTCTTTCAGATGAAAATAACAACAAATTGATGTCTAGCATTCAATAAAAAAAAGGTCACCCAAAATACTTGTTTAGAGCAATTGAAAGAATACAGTAACCAATGTAAACTTGAGGGCTTTAAGCTAACACAGAGAGTGCTTTTCCAACAAAAAATCAATAAAAATTAACAGCGACAGTGGGAGCCAGCAGCCTGTCATGGTGTCCTTCCTGAACCAACAGAATTTAACATTTGTTGAAAACACATAGCTTACTGAAAAAAGTGCATCTTTTAATTCTTCATTCACATAAAAATAACAACAATGTATAGTAGTAATACACTCTGCCACTCACCTTTTTCTTAAAAAAAAAATACTAATGTAGGTAACTAGAATTTAATAAATGGAACATTATGGTAAAGTGTACCGATTTGTTATACACCGATTCAGACGTCTCATGAGTTCAGTGTTGGACAGATCAGTTGTTTTAACCATTCATTTAAGTGAATCAGTTCAAATGAGTCATTAGTTTGCGAATCGGACATGTCATTATTGGACGTGTAGCCTACGGCAAGCGTTGTGTGATTATCCCGGCAGTTTATTTTTTAGCACAACTTACACTCCGCAGTAATTCAGCAAAAAAAATATCTCAGAATGCTCCACGTGAAACTTTGTTCATCCCAGCCCTGGTACGGATATAACTACAAGGCCTCTGGCAAATTGGCGCAGGTACCAATACTGTGACCACAAGTGACATATTGCGTTTATAGGCAACCCTCACAGGGAAAGCTTGAGCCAGAAAAAAACAACGCAATTTTAGGTACAGTAATATCATAGTTATGAATCCAAATCCATTGTCATGATTGATTGACAAATCCATTATAATCAATGATTGTATTTCAATGTTATACATTGTCTATCCTGTTTTAATTCATCCCCATGTCTCTTTCCTGTTTTCACAGATGCAGTGAGGGAGCGATTCCCCAACACCGAGGTGGCAGAGATCCGGGCCCTTCTACGGAGGAAGTGCAACAATGGGAGCTACAAGGCCTCTAGTAACTCAAGTCAGAGCTAGTCATATAATTAGAATATTGTGAAAAAGTTCATTTTTTTATTGTAAATTATTTTTAAAAATGAAACTTTCATATATTCTAGATTCCCTACATGTAAAGTAAAACATTTCAAAAGTTTTTTTTTTTTTTTTTTTTAAATTTTGATGATTAGAGCGTACAGCTCATGAAAGTCCAAAATCCAGTATCTCAAAATATTAGAATATTTTCTAAGATCAATCAAAAAAAGGATTTTCAAAACAGAAAAGTTCAAGTTCTTTAAAGTATGTTCATTTGTGCACTCAATACTTGGTCGGCAGCACATATTACAGCAAATGACTTGCTCCTAGCACAAATTACAGCATCAGTGAAGTGTGGCATGGAAGTGATCAGCCTGTGGCACTGCTGAGGCACTATTGAGCCTTCAGATCATCTGTATATTGTTGGATCGCCTGTTTCTCATCTTTCTCTTGAAAATATCCCATAGATTCAGGTCAGGCATGTTGGCTGGCCAATAAAACACAGTAATATCATGGTCAGCAAACCACTTGGAAGTGTTTTTTGCACTGTAGGCAGGTGCTAAAGTCCTGCTGGAAAAGGAAATCAGCATCTCCATAAAGCTTGTCAGCAGATGGAAGCATAAAGTGCTCCAAAATCTCCTGGAAGATGGCTGTATTGACTTTGCACTTGATAAAACACAATGGACCAACACCAGCAGACGTCATGGCCCCCCAAATCATTACTAACTTCAGAAACTTCCCACTAGACTTCAAGCAGCTTGGATTCTGTGCCTCTCCAGTCTTCCTTCAGACTCTGGGACCATGATTTCAACATGAAATGCAAAATTTACTTTTATCTGAAAAGAGGACTTTCAACCACTGTTCACTGTCCAGTTCTTTTTCTCCTTAGCCCAGGTAAGATGCTTCTGACATTGTTTCTGTTTCAGAAGTGGCTTGGTAGTCCTTTTCCTGAAGATGTCTGAGTGTGGTGACTCTTGATGCGCTGACTCCGGCTTCATTCTCCTCATTGTGAAGCTCTCCCAAGTGTTTGAATCGGCTTTACTTGACAGTATTCTCAAGCTTGTGGTCATCCCTGTTGCTTGTGTACCTTTGCCTACCCAATTTCTTCCTTCTAGTCAACTTTGCATTTAATATGCTTTGATACATCACTCTGTAAACAGCCACCACATTCAGTAATGACCTTCTGTGACGTACTCTCTTTGTGGAGGGTGTCAATGATTGTCTCCTGGACCACTGCCATGTCAGCAGTCTTCCCCATTAGTGTGGTTTCAAAGAACAAGAGATACCCGGAATTTATACTGTAGGGATGGTCATTTAATGAAACTCAAATGCAAATATTCTAATATTTTGAGATACTGGATTTTGGACTTTCATGAGCTGTACGCTCTAATCAACAAATTTAAAAAAAAACAAAAACTTTTGAAATGTTTTACTTTACATGTAGGGAATCTAGTATAAATGAAAGTTTCATTTTTTAAAATAATTTACAATGAAAAAATGAACTTTTTCACGATATTCTAATTATATGACCAGCACCTGTAGATATGCATGTGTAGTAAGTTGTTTGCCATTGTTCTGTTCCCGGCATTTCAGAGAAAGTCGACTGTTCAAGGTTCCTCCTTTTGCCAATATCTGCTTTTGTTTGTGACTTTTGTGTTAATAATAAAGATCCTTTTCTGAAATGCAATTTGTAATCTGTTGATTTAATGTACTTGAACTGAATTGTAATGTAATACACTTGTAGTGTAATAACAACATTCATGCTTAAGTATAACAAAATGGGGATAAAATTACAAATGAAATGTACTTTCAATTTGTTTCTACCTTACACTATAATAACATTGCACTGAAAGTATGTGTCTATGATGTTTAGGTTGTAATTGAACTTCACTTCAAAAACATTACTATTGTCATAGTGGGACACTTTAAAAGCACTAAATATAGTTAGGAAGTGCATTTGTAGATCACTTGAAATGTTACAGAGGCATACTAAATTAACTGTTCATAGTAATTATAAGTATGATAGAAGTATGCACAAAATGTACTTAAACACAACTATAATTTGCACTGCAATGCCTTTTTAAGTGTATTTCCATTAGAATGGCAATACAATGCAATTGTACTGTAAGTGTGCTTAATTGCTCATGAATCTTGATTTTCATTAGTGTATTTTAGTGCACTTGAAGTTTAAAAAAAGTTGTTCCATTTTAGTATACTATTTACACTAGAAGTGTAGTTAAATAGATGTTAAGTTGAAGTTAATACAAAATTGAATACACTTAACTATACTTGGATTTGACGAAAATAGTACAAAATGTAGAAAATATACTTAGTACACTTTATTAAAGTATATTTTTAATAGAATTCTTTTTCACCTGGGACATTAATACGCCATTAGATGGGGGCAACACTTTACAGGAGAATGAGTCAGTGAAGCACAAGAGACTTTTAAATTGAAAGGAACTTTTGCAAAGGAAGTTGTTTTTAGCGCTGTGGTGTTATACAAAGATCGCTTTCCTCAGAAGACATTCAAACGGACTTTTATAATGGATATAATATTATGGACATCGACTTGAAGAATGAATGTAATGCAATATATCAGACACAGGTAATAGCCTACTCTCTCTCTCTCTCTAATACTGTATAAAATTCAATGTGTTTCAATGAAGCGACTCGACGTTCCTTCGTTACTAGTTCTAAAGTGACGTTTTAGAGTTAGTAACGGAGGCTTTGTCCAACTGACAACTTGAGATTTGGATCCGTGGCGGAAGGAAGTAGTGCTGCACAAAAGAGGGTTTTAAAGACACTCCGTTGTTGTTCTTATTTATTTACACACTCCTGCCGTCGAACTGTTGTATAAACGCAATATCACACTCGTAGCCGTGCGATATGGCTGTATATCAGCACGCTGTGATTACCTACAGCACTTGGCCTGCGGCCATATCGCACGGCTACGAGTGTGATATTGCTCATATATCTATGGGTAAAAAAAGAACATCGACAACATAAACGCTATGACTGTTTTTGATGTATTTTTTGGAGAGATGTTTTGTTTTCTTTTTTTCAGACATTTTTAAAAATATATATATATATTTTATTTATTTACCGGTACGTTGTAAAATTTAAATTGTTAAAGATTATGTTTGTTGTTCAATGTATTATATAATGAGTGTATTTTGTATTGTATTTTTGGAGGGTTTTTTTCAGAGATTTTTTTAAAATATATTTTTTAGTTTACCGTATGTTGTGACATTGTTTTTTAAAGATAATTTTTGTTGTTCAATTTAATATATTTCTTGCAGTTCAAAGCATCAAGTGTCTTGTATTTATCTTGTACTTACATTCATTCTTCATTTTTAATTTTTCTTAGATTGTTTCATTAAATAAATGGTTGGGCTTACCTTGCATGAATTGCCCAGTTAGGACCAACATAAGATCCTTACAGAGCCCACTTTAAGCCCATATGGGCATTCACGGTTGAATCCTGGTGCAAGCCCACTTTAAACCCCTTTGGGCAGGTGGGGCCCAAATGGGTCTGTCATGAATTGCCCAGTTAAGACCCACATAAGACCCTTACAGATCCCACTTAAAACACACCTGGGCATCCACGGCTGGCCCCCATGTGGATCCCGGGTGCAAGCCCACTTTAAACCCCTTCAGACTGGTGGGCCCCAAATGGGTTTGGCATGAATTGCCCAGTTAGGACCCACATAAGACCCTTACAGATCCCACTTAAAACACATCTGGGCATCCACGGCTGGCCCCCATGTGGATCCCGGTTGCAAACCCACTTTAAACCCCTTTGGGCAGGTGGGGCCCAAATGGGTTTGGCATAAATTGCCCAGTTAGGACCCACATAAGACTCTTACAGATCCCATTTAAAGCCCATCTGTGTAGCCATGTTGCAAAGCCAACTTTGGACCCCTTTGGGCAGGTGGGGCCCAAATGGGTCTGACATGAATTGCCCAATTAAGACCCATGCAGTACCCTTACAGGTCCCACTTTTAGTACGTCTGGGCTTCCACGGCTTGCCCCAATGTGGATCCCGGGTGCAAGCCCATAATGGGGCCCACATTTGCCGCCCATGAAGCCCTCATCTGGGCCCCACATGTCATTGCTGGCTGGGATGGCTTCCTCTTTCGTTGACCTTTCCATGCCCTACAATCACGCCGTAGATGGCCCTCTCGCCCACAATAATAACAAACTATTACTGAATTTCTTTGTTGGGCTGAGGGTTGTCTTACTTCTGCTTTTTGGTCATGAACTTTCACTTGAGGCTTCTGCTCTGCAAACATTGCGGTCTCAGTTTTAACTGTGAAACCTCCAGACGAGTCTAGTTCCCTAATTCGCTGTCCCAATGCATCTATTTCCATATTGAACAGATTAGTTGTTGTAATTCTGATCAGTTGGGCTTGTTTGCTTTGCATATTGTTCAAGAAAGTATTTGTGAACAAAGCCTTCATTTCATTATTTATTGGAAGTTTAGATTCTTCCACCCATGCCTTCTTAAACCGCATGTAAAAGTCTGAAGCAGACTCTCTCGGCTTCTGCTTAGTATTAGCAGCAAAGGATAAATCTTGCCTTGCACCTATGCGCTTGTCTAAGAAAGCTCTTAGCTCTTTGAAAAAGATATCGTGATTTTCAGGCTCTTCCCAGAAATAAACATGGGGTGAGGCAGCTGTGCCCGAGCCGGTTGGTTTATCATTGTCACGTTTTAGAGTTGGACATTCATCCATTAACAATGCCTCAGTGACATCTTCTTGCAATGTTCTCAACAAAACTGCTCTGTAATCTGCCCCTGTAAGGTGAGCATATTTTGTATGTGTTTGCAGAACAGTCACAAATTTACTAGGATTCTGAGGAGAAGGCAGGCTTTTGCATATTGACTCCATATCAGACATTTTTAATGGTTTCATAGATATTGCATTTCCAGCTCTAAGCCACACCATTGCATTCTGACTGGGCGCCTCAGTTTCGCTTCCCCCCCTTTTTACAACTTTCGAATCATTCTGCAACTTTTTTGGTTTTATCACAGAAGGTGCAGATGGTTCAATACCCATACAATAGGGTGGGGGATTTTCTGCTACGAGTGCTTTTTTCTGGGCTACATAAGCAGCTATCTGTTTCTTTTCTGGCCCCTCATCCCAAATTTTCTTTATTTCTTTCCAGACATTAAAACTTTTTGTCATATAATCATAATCCCATTGCGGGTCACCCCATCCCTCCTTCACTTAACGTTTAGCCAATTGCATATTTTCTTCTGTAAACGAACCCTCTCGGGGGTATGATACTTCAATTTGTGGTTTCATTTGTTCTGACCACCCTGCCATATTACTGATATATGGTTCAGTGTAAAATCCCTGATTGTTTCTAAACATGAATTCAACTGGCGTTTCATTAAGTAGTGGTCTAGAGACTGAACCCCCCATCTTCCACTTCAATGTATTAATAATTGATTTCAGCGTTAGTAAGCGTGTGCAAATTTCTGTACTCAATTGCCCAACCTTCAACCGCTTTACATGTATCGTATCTGTGACATGGGTGATGGTCCTATGTTAGGCTCGCACAAGACTTTTCGTCCTGATTGCCTCTATATTCACCTTCTTTTGTTTGGGTGTTTTAATCTAATTTTGGGCTCTCGCCAAACTGAATTCGGGTCGCCCCTAAAAACACCTTCTTCTTATGTCACGATATATCAACATGCAATAGCGACTGAAATTATTTTCATGCTCAATTTCTGAACCTCAATTGCTTTACATGTATCGTATTTGTGACGTGGGTGATGGTCCTAGGTTAGGCTCACACAAGACTTTTCGTCCTGATTGCCTCTATATTCACCTTCTTTTGTTTGGGTGTTTTAATCTAATTTTGGGCTCTCGCCAAATTAGTCCGGCTCTCGCCAAACTGAATTCGGGTTGCCCCTAAAAACACCTTCTTATGTCACAATATATCAACATGCAATAGCAATTGAAATTATTTCATCAATATGAAATATTAAAAGTTTTTTTTTTTTTTTTCACGAACTAGTATACGCTGCCGTGATCCGAAGTACAGTTTGATCAGTACTGCACTTCCAACCACCCTAAGTTAATAGCTTAATCAAAGCTACTGTTGCCAGCCGTAGTGTCACAACAATGGAACTATCAGTCCACTAACATCTGGTGATTAAAACCCAATCCTCACGTTAATAGTTTATTAAAACTACTGTTGCCAGCCGAAGTGTAACAACAATGGAAAATAAATTCCACTAACAATTGGTGATTCAACCCAATCACTCTTACGCTAATAGTTAATTAAAACTACTGTTGCCAGCCGTAGTGTAACAACAATGGATATATTCCACTAGCTACTAGTGATTACAAAAAAACCTCTTGTATTTCCACGAGATGTTATAATAGGATCCTACAGGGGTAAGTGCATACTTCATTTAAGAAATATCCAAAAAAACACTTACCCCCTTTTCCGTAGGTCCTCCAATCCCCGGCGCGCTTTTCTCTTTTCCCAGTTCTTCAGGGAGAATCCCCCCGTTTCGCGGACGAGCCCTCAAACTGTCAGATAAAATAATTTGAAAATCAAATATTTAGAGAAAATGTTTTAGGTTGAGCAATTCGGCACAGAAAAGCAGGTACCTGGATGCCAAAAAATGAGACAGACACAGAGTCCAGTTCAATCATTTGGCACACACTTTATTGTCCAGAGTTGCATTATATAATTAGAATATAAGAAGTGAAACTAGCAGTTCAGTGACTGAAGTACATAAAAGGAATATAAGGTCACTCATTACTGTGACGTGAGGCCTGCATCTCTTTAAGGTGTACAGAGAAAGATCACATGATGAAAAGAAATAGGGCACAATATGTTTCTAGAATCTCACAAGCAGCCTAATAATCCTTTAACGGATTTGAAAATATAAATTGATAATGTGTTATGTGTATGCCAGGTTAAAGAGATGCGTTTTTAGTCTAGATTTAAACTGACAGAGTGTGTCTGCTTCCTGAACAATGCTAGGAAGATTGTTCCAGAGTTTAGGTGCCAAATAGGAGAAGGATCTACCGCCTGTGGTTGATTTTGATATTCTAGGTATTATCAGCTGGCCTGAATTCTGAGATCGCAATAGACATGAAGGACTATAAAGCTTAAAGAGCTCGTTCAGGTACTGGGGAGCTAAACCATTTAGTGCTTTGTAAGTAATTAGCAAGATTTTAAAATCTATATGATGTGTAACAGGAACCCAATGCAGTGATGACAGAGCCGGTCTAAAATGGTTCTAGTAACAACTCTAGCTGCTGCATTTTGGACCAGCTGTAGTTGTCTAGTGCATGAGTGCAATTTACTTACCTTAAATAACTGATCAATTATAAGACCCTTCTCAATCAATCTTTTAAAAGTATCATCCCACCTAGGGTAGAAACTCAGGGCTATCTGCTATAGACATGGCTCTTGATAAGTTTGCCACTCCTCTCAGTTTTTTTTAGGGGTTTAAGTGCTGAAACTCCATTGAAACTGCTCAGATTTTTATTATTTTTCTTCTTTCCTAAAACTGATCGGGCAGCCCAAACCATAAGGCAGAGAGACTTGAAATTTCAGATGGTTGTAGTCTTGCTCGCTACTCAGATACCCAGATTCGTCCAAATCGGCTAATAGGTGGCGCTACGGCGATCAAAAGCATGAAATGGCTCATAACTCCTAAACCAGACTCAAGTGTCTAATATTATTGGAAAGTTGAGCCCAGGACAAACAAACAAAATGTATATCTCCGATTTAATTTCTGCCTAGAAGACTTTTGTCAAAAACCTACTTTTGTGAACTAGTCCTAGGTTTTTCACCCGATCAGAACCAAACCAGAGCAGAAATGTTCTCTGGAGTCTGAATATCAATAATTATCAAAAAGTTACAAGTTTGATTTACGGACGCTAAGAGTGCCAAAAAGAAAGATCTAGGAGGAGCCACTTTTAGTAAAATAACTCAAGAACTAAATCAGATATTTGCACCAAACTTGGTACACGTATGTAGGGGCTCAATCTTTGGTAACAATAAAAATGGCATCAATTGGACTCTAGGTGGCACTATAACTTGGAAAAAAACATGAAAACAGCTATAACTATGCAACCGTTAGTCCGATTGACTTGAAATTTGGCATGCAGTGTCTTGGTCCAAGGGGGCATGATAGTCTATGTGGACTTTGGCGTATCTTTTGAAAGAAATTGGCCACTAGTTGGCGCTAACTAGTTTTATGCATCTGTAATGGTGTTTCACAGATCCACAAAATATGCATATCATTTGATAGATCTCCTCATGCTAAAAAATTTACTTTTACGAACTAGTCCTAGGTTTTTCGCCCGAACGGAACCAAACCAGTGCTGGACAATCCTCTGGACTCTCTAGATCAATAATTATCAAAGAAAAGTTGAACTTTTCCCCTTGGCTCGCTATACCAGGGTCATTTACATAATGATCATGGCCAAATATACTCAAAAGCCTATAAATTGTAGGAACTGTGGACGAACCAGACAATCATTCAGATGATTCTTTTAAACTAAAGATCTAATTCAGAATCAAGTTCCGACTCCAGCTCGTCTGCAGAGTAAACCCAGGAGGATTAATTTTATGACACCCCATGCTTCCTGATAGCAGGAGAAGTGACAAACCAAATGGTCACCAGGAAGATTAAGAGCCTTTGATCACCAAATCAAAGAAACAGAGAAAACAATGCAGGCCCCATTTGTTCTCTAAAGGACCTAACTTCACAGAAAACTCAACAGAGACTGTTATACAACTAAAACTGCATCAAAATTGTTCCAAACAATTTTAAATGGACTTATCAAACATCTTTTAACTACATACATTTTACATTATGTGTTCACAAATAGTTATGCTTCAAAACACTCAACAATTCATGTAAATGTGTTAATTCTCGACTGAATGAATGAAAGTATGCTTTATTTTGTCTCTTTCCCCCTTTCCTATATCCTGACTTGAATGAAATCTGTTTAAAATGTATTGTATTCCATTTAATAGAAATTATGTTAAATTGACACTCTCTGCCGAAGCAGACCAGGATGTAACACCCATGTTTTATTGGGGGCAGAGAAAGCCCTTTTGAAACAGGACAATATCTGATTGGCCAAGACTCTGCTGAGGTGTGAAAACAACTAAGTTAAATAGTCAAACTGCAAGAGAAGTTGGAGTTTTTTTTGTTTTTAGTTTAGTCATAGTTTTGTTGTTGTCGTAAGCAGAACCATGGAGTAACAAGAAGAACAGACAAGCCGCTCATTCAAGCCATTCAAGTTTCACTCACTTTTCTTTTCTTTGCTTTTACTTAATTTTCTTTTCCGTTGAAAGTCTCTTGTTTTAAGTATTACCGCAAAGTTCAACAAACGACTTTTGCCGCGTCAACTCCAACGACAAAGAGACTTCCTTCCACACAGACCGAACCTGGACTGCCCCGATGTTTTCTGAGCTGGCATCAACTGAGAGTGTCACTGGTTTCTGTACATCAAAGAACTTTAATGTCTGAGCATTTGTGAGCAAATTCTTCATTTTTGTGAAGCTTTTTTGTTGCTCTTCCTCGCAGTGCCACTGAACATCATCTTCTAGCAACTTTCGAAGAGGAGCACTGACGTCAGATAAGTTTGGAATGAATTTGGATAGGTATTGCAGCATACCCATGAATCTCATAAGTGCTTGTTTATTTTCAGGTGGTGGCATTTGCACAATGGCTCTCACCTTTTCATCATCTGGCTTAAGACCTTCCTCTGAAATCATGTGTCCAAGATATCTTATTTTTTATGTTATTATCTGTCACTTGCTCTTGTTTAGTTTTAGATTCCATTCTCTTACTTTTTCCAGCAGCTTGATGATCAGCAGCTCCCCATACTATGTCATCTATGATATTGACCACACCCTCAAGACCTTCTAGCATAGTGTTTCTCAATGGGGGCATTCAGAGAACAACGGGGAGTGTTGGAAGTAAGATTTTTGAAAGGGGGGTGTTCAGGTGTTCTTGGGGGGTGTTCACGAGTTTACACTAAAGATCCAGGCAAGACCAGATTAAATTTGTAATTACTTGCAAAAGAAAAAAGTTTAAGAAACTTAGAAGGTTAAAAGTTTATGAAACGTAAAATCTGCTTGTGGCAGCTACAGTGTCAGTGATACAATTTACAAAATCATATTAATGCATAAATTCAATCTTATCCTCCATGTGAAGAATATAATATATTTCTATTGATTAAATAACAGTTCAAAACAAGACATGGTTTGTAGTATTGACATCCATTCATCCGTCTTCCGTGCCGCTGCATGTTATCAGTATGTTTTGGTAAAGTTTTCTGCTCAGATCAGAGTTCAGATCAACTTCAACCTTGAAGAAGCTGTGAATCATGTGTATCTGGGTATGTGCGCTAAGTGTTCTGTGCAGGTCCTTTGTACTGGTGGACAATTGGTATTCTGCTTGAGACCATCAGACGCCATGTCATGACCCCAAAAGGACATCCAGTACCTAAATCCAGAGTCAGAATCATTCAACCGGAAGTAATTACATAGTTAAATTTGAAAGAAATGTCTTTTAATTTTATAGTATATATTTATATCTAGTTTATTTGATGTATGACGCAAACATTCATGAAAAACAAGTTATTAAAGTAATGTTTAAAGTCAAGCCTGATGCCTTGCACAAAGGAATGATCCTTGGAATGATCAAAAGAAGAACATTTTACATCAAGTAATTTTAGATGTAACCACATGGAGCACATTATTTAGGTTACCATTTTTGTAGTGTGCCAATCAACGTTATATGGTGTTTATGTGTGTGTGAATACTGAAAAAAATTGTGTGTTGCAATTTCATTGGATAAAAACATTGTGTGTATATATATATATATATATATATATATATAGATAGATAGATAGATAGATAGATATACAAACCCAATTCCAAAAAAGTTGGGACACTGTACAAGTTGTGAATAAAAAGGAATGCAATAATTTACAAATCTCATAAACTTATATTTTATTCACAATAGAATATAGATAACATATCAAATGTTGAAAGTGAGACATTTTGAAATGTCATGCCAAATATTGGCTCATTTTGGATTTCATGAGAGCTACACATTCCAAAAAAGTTGGGACAGGTAGCAATAAGAGGCCGGAAAAGTTAAATGTACACGTAAGGAACAGCTGGAGGACCAATTTGCAACTTATTAGGTCAATTGGCAACATGATTGGGTATAAAAAGAGCCTCTCAGAGTGGCAGTGTCTTTCAGAAGTCAAAATGGGCCGAGGATCACCAATTCCCCCAATGCTGTGGCGAAAAATAGTGGAGCAATATCAGAAAGGAGTTTCTCAGAGAAAAATTGCAAAAAGTTTGAAGTTATCATCATCTACAGTGCATAATATCATCCAAAGATTCAGAGAATCTGGAACAATCTCTGTGCGTAAGGGTCAAGGCCGGAAAACCATACTGGATGCCCGTGATCTTCGGGCCCTTAGACGGCACTGCATCACATACAGGAATGCTACTGTAATGGAAATCCCAACATGGGCTCAGGAATACTTCCAGAAAACATTGTCAGTGAACACAATCCACCGTGCCATTCGCCGTTGCCGGCTAAATCTCTATAGGTCAAAAAAGAAGCCATATCTAAACATGATCCAGAAGCACAGGCGTTTTCTCTGGGCCAAGGCTAATTTAAAATGGACTGTGGCAAAGTGGAAAACTGTTCTGTGGTCAGACGAATCCAAATTTGAAGTTCTTTTTGGAAAACTGGGACACCATGTCATCCGGACTAAAGAGGACAAGGACAACCCAAGCTGTTATCAGCGCTCAGTTCAGAAGCCTGCATCTGATGGTATGGGGTTGCATGAGTGCGTGTGGCATGGGCAGCTTACACATCTGGAAAGGCACCATCAATGCTGAAAGGTATATCCAAGTTCTAGAACAACATATGCTCCCATCCAGATGTCGTCTCTTTCAGGGAAGACCTTACATTTTCCAACATGACGATGCCAGACCACATACTGCAT
This sequence comes from Megalobrama amblycephala, assembly GCF_018812025.1. NCBI lineage: Eukaryota > Metazoa > Chordata > Actinopteri > Cypriniformes > Xenocyprididae > Megalobrama > Megalobrama amblycephala. Next base: position 66,812,695 of record NC_063044.1, on the reverse strand, counting down.
CAATTACAACATCATGGCTGCATAAAAGGATCCGGGTACTGAAATGGCCAGCCTGCAGTCCAGATCTTTCACCCATAGAAAACATTTGGCGCATCATAAAGAGGAAGATGCGACAAAGAAGACCTAAGTCAGTTGAGCAACTAGAAGCCTGTATTAGACAAGAAAGGGACAACATTCCTATTCCTAAACTTGAGCAACTTGTCTCCTCAGTCCCCAGACGTTTGCAGACTGTTATAAAAAGAAGAGGGGATGCCACACAGTGGTAAACACAGCCTTGTCCCAACTTTTTTAAGATGTAATGTTGCCATGGAATTTAAAATCAACTTATTTTTCCCTTAAAATGATACATTTTCTCAGTTTAAACATTTGATGTGTCATCTATGTTGTATTCTGAATAAAACATTGAAATTTGAAACTTCCACATCATTGCATTCTGTTTTTATTCACAATTTGTACAGTGTCCCAACTTTTTTGGAATCGGGGCTTTAAAGGGCTGGAGCTGAACTCTGCAGGAAGGTAGATCTCCAGGAACAGGGTTGGGCACCCCTGGCTAGAATAGCCAGGGAGACTTGTAAAAGTGCTGTAGACTTGTAAAGCTGTAGAGCTGTAGACTTGTAAAATTGAGTTGAAGTAGGGGTGCCTAGTTCAAGTTCATTGCTTTGAACTTGATGCGAGCAGCAAGTGGTAGCCAGTGCAGAGAGATGAAGAGAGGCGTGACCTGGGCCCTTTTGGGATCGTTAAAGACGAGACATGCTGCAGCGTTCTGAATCATTTGTAGAGGCTTGATTGTGCATGATGGCAGCCCAGCCAGAAGAACATGACCAGGGCCTGGACAAGAAGTTGTGTTGCATGTTCTGATAGAAAAGGCTGGATTTTCCTGATGTTGTGTAGTGCAAATCTGCATGACCAGATGCTTTCTCCGGCAAGGTAAGCAGGATAATGAACAAAGAAACTTGACACCAGGACACCAGGTAGGAGAGCGATGAGTGTCGCATCCTCTCGGCATGATGGAATGCGATCCTTCCACCTAAGATTTAATGTCGAGTAGAGTTTGGAACAGAGGAACAGGAACAGATGGCACGCCATATACATCAGCGCCATCTTTGATGTTGGTGTCTACTTGATTAGTTGTCTATTTACTACTGGTAGTTCTTTACTATCAGTTGTCTACTTAGGCCATTACATCAGGGCTCACTTTTAAGGCATTTTCAATTCAAGTTTCTCTCTTTGAATTATTTTGATGTTCTGTAAATAAATTAATTATTTTTTTATTGATTTCAGACCTGATAAAAAAGAGCGAGGAGAGCAAAGTGGCGGAGAAACGTCATGTCAAACCTGGAGAAAAACCTTTGAGTTGCTCAAAGACTAAAAGACATTTTTAAAGAAAAGAAGAGCCAAGAAATCTACAACCTGCACTCAGTGTGGAAAGAGTTTGACAACCAAACAGGGTCTTGAGATTCACACAAGGATCCACATTGGAGAGAAGCCGTTCACATGTGATCAGTGCAGGAAGAGTTTCTCAGAGAAACAAAGTCTTTACACTCACTTGAGACTTCATGGAGAGAAGCTGTTCACATGTGATCAGTGTGGGAAGAGTTTCAGACAAAAAATACACCTTAAGGTTCACATGATGATCCACACTGGAGAGAAGCCACATGCATGTGATAAATGTGGGTAGAGTTTCATAGATTCAACACGCCTTAAAAGACACATGAGAATCTACACCGGAGAAAAGCCGTTCATGTGTGATCAGTGTGAAAAGAGTTTCACATACAAAGATAGTCTTGAGCGTCACCTGAGAGTTCATACTGAAGAGAGACCGTTCACATGTGATCAGTGCGGGAAGAGTTTCAGGGATTCTTCAAAACATAAAAGACACATGAAAATCCACACTGGAGAGAAGCCATACGGATGTGATAAATGTGGGATGAGTTTCACGGATTCAGGATACCTTAAGAGTGTGATGGAATTTTTGAACTAATTAATAATGAACTAACATTTCTTTTCTTCAGAGTTCGAGGCAGGCAGCAATACAGTACAAGGTCGATACACAGGCACAGATCAGGGTAGGCAGCAGAGGTTCGAGAGAGGTAAACAGTCCAGGTCGTAACAAGAATTCAGTCCACAGAATAAACGCTCAGAAATTATCACTAACAGCAAATCAAGACTTCGCGGTGTGTGTGTGTATGCGTCTTAAATAGTGTGAGGTGATATGGTGCAGGTATCAGTCCCAGGAATGCGGGCCTATGGGAAATGGAGTCCAGATGGATATGAGTCAATATTCCGGTGAGGGCTCCCTCCGGTGGTCCGGTTTTAACCTATTGAGTAATCTGAACTATTAACCCTGAGACATTTTTTGATAATCTTGTGATTCAGTTGTTCTAATCTAAATTTATGCAGGACAGAGGAACTGAGATGTTTTTCTTAAATCTGAACCAATCGTATTAAGACTGATGATAATGAGTAATAGATCATGCCATACTGACTGTAAAGTGTACCTGAAATCCTATAAAACCTGTTGTATTCCTTTGTTCGGAGAGAGATTCTCTGGAATGATGAGAACTCTCCCGGCCGTGATTAAAGCATATTCTGAGGCATAGACTGGAGTCTGTCTGGTTTTTAGGCTGCAGCAAACCTAAGCACTAGAGATCTTACTTCTATACTATAGTGATAGTGTTTAGTGGAGGTGAGGAGCACTAAAGAGCTTAGTATCAGGTGATAGTGCCCCAAACAGGCCGAGACGTCGGCCGACTCGAACAGGTATCGAAGTACGCTTAGTAGAGTATAAATTTATATGTTCCGCATGGGTGTCTGGGACACCCGGATTAACTTAAGTCAGGTGCGTAGGGAAAAATCTACTACAAGAGACACATGAAAATCCACACTGGAGAGAAGCCGTTCATATGCGATAAATGTGGGAAGAGTTTCAGGGATTCAGGATGCCTGAAGAGTCACATGAGAATCCACACTGGAGAAAAGCCTTTCATGTGTGAACAGTGTGAAAAGAGATTTGCAAACAAACAAAATCTTAAGCTTCACATGAGAATCCACACTGGAGAAAAGCCTTTCATGTGTGAACAGTGTGAAAATAGATTCACAAACAAACAAAATCTTAAGCTTCACATGAGGATCCACACTGGAGAGAGACCGTTCACATGTGATCAATGTGGGAAGAGCTTCAAAAATAAACCAAGTCTTGAGCTTCACATGAGAGTTCACACCGGAGAGAAGCCATACATGTGTGTTCAGTGTGAAAAGAGATTCACTCACAGACAAAATCTTAATGCTCACATAAGGATCCACACTGGAGAGAAGCCATTCACATGTGACCACTGCGGCAAAACATTTATTAGGTCATCAAACCTGAAGAAACACCTGACAGTTCATACGAAGGAGAAGCCACATTCATGTTCTGTGTGTGGAAAGTGTTTTTCGCTGCTGCAAAGTTTACAGGAACATCAGAATATGCATACTGGTGTAAAAGCTTATATGTGCTTTGTGTGTGAGAAGACTTTTACTCATGCAAGTGCTTTAAGGCAGCATAAGAGGATCCACACTGGAGAAAAACCTTACAAGTGTTCACACTGTGACAAGAGATTCAGTTGTTCATCACATCTGAAAACACATGAGAAGATCCACAGCAGAGAGAAGCCACACACGTGTGATCAGTGCAGAAAGAGTTTCTCTTATAAAAGTCACCTGAAAATACACATGAAGATCCATACAGTGGAGAAACCACTTTGTGGCAAAACCAATTAGTTTCCTAACAGCCATGATGAGTGACAGGACATTTTGTTGGTGGATTGTAGGGGTGGATGATCTAATCTTGACCAATATTTTATATTGTGATCAATCTTGAAAACGTCAACTATTTTTCAGGAGAATCATGGAGATTGTGATCTTATATGTATTACAAATTGTTTCATCCCTATGGGTGTGCCCGTGTTTTCTCTCTCACTCGCTTTGTCATTTTCTTAGGCTCCACTAATTTAATCTGTTGTTAGTTTGATAACATGTCAATCTCTGTCAACGGCATGACATTGTCTCCTCCGCTGCCAATCAAGGTTCCCACCAGCATTTAAAAGGATGCCAAAATGAACATCTTCAGATCAGATCCTTAAGCTCTGCTGATCAGTATCTCTTATATGTCCTTTGATCACATTTAAAAAACCAAGGGCAACAAAGCTTTTTCAGTTGCTGCCCCTCACTTATGGAATCAGTTGCCACTGGATATTCACCTTGCACCTTCTATTACCATTTTGAGAAAATGTCTCTTTTCTCCCAGGCATTTTAATATCATTTTAGCATTGTGTTATTGTAGTATATTCATCTATGTTGTTTTATTTTGATTTTATTTTATTTATTTTTTCTATACTCTGTTCAGCACTTTGGTCAGCTTTGCTGTGTTTAAATGTGCTATATAAATAAAATTTACTTACTTACAAATATGTTAAACTGTATTTGCAGCCGCGTTTAAAATGCATTGATATGCTTGCATCAGGGAACCCCTGGTATTACAACTTGTATGGCTTAATATAATGTAAATGATGTCTGCTGCAAGAAAAAGTATGTGAACTGCTTGCAGAATCTGTGAAAATGTGAGTAATTTAAACTAAATAAAGGAGATAATACAAAATGCATGTTGTTTTTTTAGTTAGTAGTCAAGTCAAGTCACCTTTATTTATATAGCGCTTTTTACAATGCAGATTGTGTCAAAGCAGCTTTACATTGATAACTGGTATATCATTTTGGCTGCACAGCAGCTCTTAAAGAATAGTGTCAATGCAGGCAGATCAAAAGCACTATTGAATAAATGTCAAGAATACTGTCGAATATCGAATATCAAGTCAAATGTCAAGTGTCCCCAACTAAGCAAGCCAAAGGCGACAGCGGCAAGGAACCCAAACTCCAACAGGTGACATCAGGTTGCAAATAGGTGTTAAAATGGAGAAAAAAAATCTTGGGAGAAACCAGGCTAGTACTCTCCTGAGTAAGATATTTTACGTAAAAGATGTTTACATATAATCCACAAGACAAAATAATAGCTGAATTTATTAAAATAGCCCCATTCATAAGCATGTGAACCACTGATTCTTAATACTGTGTGTGGTTACCTGGATGATCTACAGCTGTTTTTTTGTTCTGTGATGAAAACTTTTGAACAGGATGAAGATGTCCAAATTTTTTTTATTTTGTTTAAATATAATTTTTTTTTTCATTTAGTAGTACCCTTCAGAAGCAACAGAAGATACTTGCATGTTTCCTGGAAGACAAATCAAATACAATTTACCTTGATCTTCAAATTCCAAACTAACATGGTGCATATGGCTCAACGCAATCATTATAAAGGTGTTTAAAGAGCAAAACACATCCACTTGCACATATTTGACAATCAGAATATCAGATATTTTGTGTGATTTATCTGTCAATCATCTGTCAATATGCGATAGAGCTGTAGTTCTGGATGAATCTTCTGTATTAATCTCTGGAGTTCTTTGATGGTAGATGGAGTAGGCCAGGTCTTCATGGCTTCAACCTTCCCCTCGTCTATTTGGATGCCGCTGCTTATGTTGTATCCAAGGAACTGCACTGAGGGTTTATGGAAGGAGCATTTTTCAGCCTTGAGGAATAGCTGGAACTCTCTCAGGTGTTTCAGGACCTCTGCAACGTGGTGGCAATGTTTGCCCATGCTCCGAGAGTAAAGCAGTATTTCATTGATGTAGACCAGGAGTACCTCATGGATGAAGTCCTGAAATACAGAGGGGGCATTGACCAGGCCATATGGCATAATGCAGTACTCATAGTGTCCAGTAGGGGTCACAAAAGCTGTCTTCCACTCGTCCCCCTCATGTATTCAGATGAGATTGTTGACGATGTGGAGATCTAACTTGGTGAAGACAGTGGCACCACAGAGATGTTCCAGAGCCGCTGGGATGAGGGGAAGAGGATAGCAGAACTTTACAGTTATTTTGTTTAAAACAAAGCAACACATGAGAGGTAGACGAGGGAAACAGTTCAGGAAACACTTCAGGATTTTGCCGGTGGTCCAAGAGATGATGGGATTGTGCTGCTCCAAATGAACCCATTTTCGTCTGACTGCTTTGCCAGTTATTGAGTGGATCTGGTAGATGGACGGCAACATTCTGGTCTTCAGCTTGAGCTGGCAGCAGAGGGCACCAGAGATGAAGTTACAGGCTGACCCGAAGTTGAGGAGAGCATTGACTGGAATGGAAACATCGACAGCTGTAAGCATTACAATAGTAGTGAGTGGCTTCATTTTCTTAATGGAAGGAATAATGGCACTCACCATGGGACGAGAATGACGAATGAGACATGCTGAGATGACATGCCCTGTGGTTCCACAGTACAAACACAACCCCCGGGTCAGCTGCCTCTGCCACTTAACAAGTGTCAATCTGTTGTTCTCCAGATGCATGGGTTCATGAACTGGTTCTGGAGGGCTGATGGATTCTGGCTGGTGGAGAGATGGTGTGCATAGCTACTGGCCTGGTGTTCTTCTAGACACAACTGCATACGAGTGGCGAATCGAATGGAGAGTGGATGAATCGTTCGAGCCAGATGTAATCCTCATATACAGGTCCTTCTCAAAAAATTAGCATATTGTGATAAAGTTCATTATTTTCCATAATGTAATGATAAAAATTAAACTTTCATATATTTTAGATTCATTGCACACCAACTGAAATATTTCAGGTCTTTTATTGTTTTAATACTGATGATTTTGGCATACAGCTCATGAAAACCCAAAATTCCTATCTCAAAAAATTAGCATATTTCATCCGACCAATAAAAGAAAAGTGTTTTTAATACAAAGAAAGTCAACCTTCAAATAATTATGTTCAGTTATGCACTCAATACTTGGTCGGGAATCCTTTTGCAGAAATGACTGCTTCAATGCGGCGTGGCATGGAGGCAATCAGCCTGTGGCACTGCTGAGGTGTTATGGAGGCCCAGGATGCTTCGATAGCGGCCTTAAGCTCATCCAGAGTGTTGGGTCTTGCGTCTCTCAACTTTCTCTTCACAATATCCCACAGATTCTCTATGGGGTTCAGGTCAGGAGAGTTGGCAGGCCAATTGAGCACAGTAATACCATGGTCAGTAAACCATTTACCAGTGGTTTTGGCACTGTGAGCAGGTGCCAGGTCGTGCTGAAAAAACGAAATCTTCATCTCCATAAAGCTTTTCAGCAGATGGAAGCATGAAGTGCTCCAAAATCTCCTGATAGCTAGCTGCATTGACCCTGCCCTTGATAAAACACAGTGGACCAACACCAGCAGCTGACATGGCACCCCAGACCATCACTGACTGTGGGTACTTGACACTGGACTTCAGGCATTTTGGCATTTCCTTCTCCCCAGTCTTCCTCCAGACTCTGGCACCTTGATTTCCGAATGACATGCAAAATTTGCTTTCATCCGAAAAAAGTACTTTGGACCACTGAGCAACAGTCCAGTGCTGCTTCTCTGTAGCCCAGGTCAGGCACTTCTGCCGCTGTTTCTGGTTCAAAAGTGGCTTGACCTGGGGAATGCGGCACCTGTCCACCTGTCTGACTCAGTCCACTGCTTCCGCAGGTCCCCCAAGGTCTGGAATCGGTCCTTCTCCACAATCTTCCTCAGGGTCCAGTCACCTCTTCTCGTTGTGCAGCGTTTTTTGCCACACTTTTTCCTTCCCACAGACTTCCCACTGCGGTGCCTTGATACAGCACTCTGGGAACAGCCTATTCGTTCAGAAATTTCTTTCTGTGTCTTACCCTCTCGCTTGAGGGTGTCAATGATGGCCTTCTGGACAGCAGTCAGGTCGGCAGTCTTACCCATGATTGCGGTTTTGAGTAATGAACCAGGCTGGGAGTTTTTAAAAGCCTCAGGAATCTTTTGCAGGTGTTTAGAGTTAATTAGTTGATTCAGATGATTAGGTTAATAGCTCGTTTAGAGAACCTTTTCATGATATGCTAATTTTTTGAGATAGGAATTTTGGGTTTTCATGAGCTGTATGCCAAAATCATCAGTATTAAAACAATAAAAGACCTGAAATATTTCAGTTGGTGTGCAATGAATCTAAAATATATGAAAGTTTAATTTTTATCATTACATTATGGAAAATAATGAATTTTATCACAATATGCTAATTTTTTGAGAAGGACCTGTAGAGCGAGATGCAACTGCACCTGGGGATCCAGACCCTGATGATAGGTAGTGAGCAACGACTGTTTATTCCATCCACTGGCAGCCGCAATAGTCCTGAATTTAAGGGCATATTCATTAACAGACATGGAAATTTGTTTCAAATGGTAAAGTTGTTCACCAGCAGATGAATCACCGGCAGGTCTACCGAAAACTTCCTTGAAATGGGTAATGAAGTTGGTGAGAGACTGAGTAACAGGTCCATCTTGCGACCCAACAGTTTCCGCCCATTGGAGTGCTCTACCATTCAACTGGGAGATAATAAAAGCTACCTTGGAGTGGTTGTTAGGGTACAGGTGCGGTTGCATCTCCAGGACCAGCGAACACTGCAGGAGAAAGTCATTGCAATGCTCCGGCGAGCCAGAGAAGGGCGCTGGTTTGGCCATGGGACTGGCATAAGCTGGTGGTGAAGGAGTGACAGCGGTGTTGATGGAGGTGATCGCTGGTGGAGATGCAGGTGGATTGGTGGTGAGTATTTGGCGCAGACCATCCACTAGGTCCTGGGAGGGATCCGGTGAACTCATGCTGTCGCCTATTGTGTTGGTCCGGTCTTCTGTTACAAACAGAAGGGTCGGAGACAACAGGAATACAAGGAGGTGGTATTTATTCGACAGACAGCAGTTACAAGCAGTGAAGCAGGTAAGTGTATAGCAGATATAGTCTGTGACAGGATAATGTATCAGAGATAGGATATTAAGAAGAGGAGAAATCAGAACAAAAATTCTGCTGAAGCTTTAGATGCATGTATTAAAGACGGCTCTAGGGGGAGTTAAACATTTATCTCCTGGAAGAGATGATATATGTTATGTAATGATTCAACATTCATCAGATAGATCTTTTAAGTATTTTAAATCTTTTCAACAAGTTATGGAATGCAGGAAAGATTCCTTCTTCATGGAAGCATGGAATAATAGTATCAGTTGGCAAACAAATCTAATCCAATTATAGGCCAATTGCTTTAACTTCTAATTTATGTAAACTGATGAAAAAAAATTATCATATGTAGACTAAATTATATATTGGAAATAAAAGGTCTTCCATATCAGAAATCAGGGCATGTCAGATACAAGGGATGCTGTTTTAAGCTTAGAAGCCAATATCAGGAAAGCCGGTAGAAAAGCAGTTGAGCCCAGAATTTGAACGCAACATGTTTAAATTCACAAGCATTTTCCTCATATAGAAAACTGTTATAAAGAAAATGTTTAACGTCGCTTAATGTTAATATTAAAAGATCAAATTCGGCACAAACCAATTTTTCTGTATATTATGCTTTAATATATTGTTTACTAAGTTTGGTCTTTTAATGGCACTGTCTTTTTTATGGGAGGAAACACTTAATTAAATGTGTCGTTAATAACACTGCAGGGGAATTTAAAATAATGCTCTAAAATAATGATCACCTTAATATAGTATATAATATTATACAGAATTATGAATATATATACACTAATATATATTAGTGTAGTAGAATTTAGATAAATTAATTTAATAATAATATAATTAATTTAATAATAATAATTTACTTATATTATACTTATTTAAAATGTTCCTGTCAGATGTTAAATAAACATTTATTAAGAGAATTTATGATGTAGCCTATATGGTTTATAATTCATGTAAATCCACTTTGAAGATGAACATGTGCTTACTGAAGCTCTCCTGTTAGCTGTACATAATAAAACATGTTTTTACAGCAAAATCACAAAGTACTATACTTTCTAGCGTCTTTACACCTTTAACAGTTACTCTACAGTAGTTCAACAAATGCGATTTTACGAGAACGTGTTTCTTGTTTTCAGTACTCACATTTAAAAACTTTTGAGCACAACTGTATGTGTGTGTGATACAGCAGGCTAACATCAGTGAGATATCAAGGGGTCTATCATCCTCTACCATGTCCTTTCTCGTCCTGTGGAAACTGCCACTGGTGTTTCAAAAGGTTCTCGTCACCCACCACAGTCCTTCAGATGACTGGTTGGAGCTGGGAATGGAGGATCCTGTGACCAAACAAATAAATAAAAAAATATTTTTTAATACATTACAGTTATCATTGGTTAAAATGATGCAACATGTTATGTCATACGCGACAGGTCATTATTTTTAACCTTGTCAAAGAATTATTTCACCTGTCACCAAATACGTTCCTCTCCAATGTATTTCTTATTTAATATGACCTGTTGTGCTCTGTCTCATGCCTGTATCCACCTTTGTGTCCTTAAACATTCGATTCATTTTTGGGGGGTCGACAGCTTATAAAAACTTAGTTCTGGGGTTTTTAGCTTGTTTGCTGTACACCATGTCAAATAGCAGCTTTAGACATCGTTCTGTTTTTTGTTATAAGTCAGCAATTATAAGGAGGCAGCCTCACGGACACCACAAAGCCCGACTGCAAAAGATGTTACAAAATAAGGCAAGCGAAGGGAGTCAAAAGCATCTTGCCGACAAACATCCCGATTTGTACAAAGAATTTAAAATACGACGGGTTAGTGAATGTGATACCAGCATTATGATTATGCTCTCAAACATTAAATGAGTGTTATTTATTTATTTTACTCGTGCAAGCAGAACTCCGCAAAGAGGTGTATTTTGAGTTTAATAAGTGATATCTGGTTGCAAAAATAAAATTAATTTAAAAATACATAAATTTGAAGGGTATATACAGTTATTTTAAACCAATTTATGCTTTATAACATTGCTCTAATTATTTACAGTAATATAATTTTTACAATAATCTTACTGTCAAAAACACCTAAATTTATAAAAAAAAAAACATAACAGCAAATAATTTACAATTTTATTGAGCATGAAAATAATAAACATTAAAAATTATATTAAATCTAGCTCAAATCCAGATTTATCAGCCTGCACACTGAAAGAAGTTCTGTCATATGTTATTTACTTTTTCTGCTGTTTTAGGCCATAGTATCGTTTAAGTATCGGTATCGTGATATTTAAGTTGGGTATCGTATCGAAGTCAAAATTTTGGTATCGTCACAATACTAGTTCATTGTTTATTTCTTTTATGCAACTTGCAATTTTTCATGAAAAATTATACATATATAATATTTTTCTCATCATGTAAATTAAATGTTTTTACATTAAATACATAGTTCTAAAGCTACATTACATAAAGTACCTTTTACAACTATATAGGCTACAACAGAACTTAGATTTACTTTTTAAATTATCAGTATATAAAACAGAACAAAACATATTTGTGTACACTTTCATTCGACTGAGAAGGGAGACGCTGATGGAGCGCATTATATAATTATATAAAAATGGAATCAGAAATATTTGAACATACAAAACAAATCTATGGTATATTCAAATTTTGTCTTGGTCATCATTGCTTTAAAATTCATGCCTGTTACAAGCCGTCATGCTCAGCAGGTATATTTTAAGATGTCAGTGTGCAAGTTTCTTTTAGTTAAAACAACTTACACAGTTAACGTTTCATTTAACATAAAAACAAACAAGGTTAACTAATTGCTAACGATATAAAACTAACATTACATAGTTTAACCATACATATTTTGGTCTAGTGTCCTGTCGTCGTCGGCAGTGAACGTGTCAAAACCCAATAGTCATACAACTTTAAAATGCAACACAAATGTAAACTGTGAGCCGTCTGTCACACAGCCGCTAGCCATGTAACGACGCTCGGCTCATTGTTGCCACGTCTGGGATTGGGATACTTTTACACTGTGCTGTGACTGCGCTACTTTTTGTTGCGCAGACCTGGCAACCCTCCACTCCAAAACCCCACCCCTTTAATGCTCTTCGAAGTGCGTGGCCCCTGTGGGCGTGGCCTAAATTTGCTCTGTCTCTGTGAGAACCCAAAACATTTTTTTAAAACTTGGACACGCCCATTACTCCGAGCTGCAGCCAGTTCATGTTCCGTTCAGTTAAAAGTCTTCTGAGGTGAGGAGAGCATTTTACGGTATTTTTCATGTCTACACATCTTTCAAACATACATAGGCCTACAGTTTGTTTAAGCGATATTTTACAGCCTCATTTCTGTGTTGTTTTCATCGAGCACAGGGCTACTTGTGCGTCTTTTCTGGCGTCTTCCTACTGAAACAAACATTTAGTGCAGCAGCAGGGAACATGTGAGGAAAATATTGAATTAATTCAGACCAGAGCGATTTTGTGTTCGTGTGTGTGATTGTTTTGATGTTTGGAATGAGATTTTTTACTGAATGTAAAGTCAAAGTTTGAGATCTGTTGGGAATATTGACCGATATAAAGTTGGTTTGACGTTGGACGTTTGACTCGCCAGAGATTCAGCTTCAAATCACTTCAGTAGACCAATAACGTTTCAGCATAAGAACAAAAAGCAAGTTGTGCTCGAATTGTTTTAAAATGTGGAAGATGTAGTTTGTGTTTTAATCTGCTTCGCTGTATTAGAAACCCATACCTTTTTTAATGTAAAATAGCAGATAGGGACCGTCTATAAAGTACAAAACGAAGAGGGAAACGCTTAATTTTTCCATCCTTATGTTTTACTCTTGGAAAAAAAGGCAATTGAATTGTGCACACAAAACTTTGAAACACACACACACTCATCTGGTAAAAACACCGTAAATGTTAATGTGATTTTATGGACTAAACTTACCTAAAAACAGTGGAAACAACAGCGAGACGGAGTTTCCATGGCAACTCGGATCGGTATCAGCCGATACTGAATCAGTGTTGCCAACTATTTTCAAAGTAGCTAAAGCCTGCCCCAAAAGTCGCTAAATGTCGCTAGATGACGTAATGCGGCAACTAGCATATTCGTGACGTCATCACATCGGTAGCGTTCTGCCTTCCTAGTGTGTTTTCTCTCCTAATCTGTGCTCACATACTGTATTTTAATACAATATAACATAATATAGCCGAATATCAAATAAAGCTGCTCTCATTTCACATATTTATTTATTTATTTGTTTATTTTAAATATATTTTTTTTATTTTTTTTTTGTCAGGCAACAGAACGAGTATGATATAGTGAATGACTACATTTTTATATATATTTGTAAATTACATGAATTCAGAGAGTTCGGAAACTGCATGAACTAAAGCTCTGTGATAGTGAGTAATATAAGTGATAAGCACACGAGAAAAATGGAAATCAAAACGGTAAAATTAAATTCTTTAAATATAAAACAAAAGAGAATCAGAAACAGTGTTTGGTCCGTGACAACACTGTGTGCTCGTGTGTAGCTCGCTCATTCACGTCTGTCAGATGTCGTGCACTCAATGGTGCTGCTGCTTCTCTCAGCCACTCACTGAACAGAGTAGACGCTGAGAGAGGAGTGACAGCAGCGGGAAAGCAAGACCTCGCGCTCACAGGACAGTGCTGGTGACATTTGGAAAGTTTCTGAGGTTTGTCCAAAAAGTTGCTAGATTTGTCGCTAGGCGCTTTTTTGAAAAATAGTCGCTAAAGGGGTCTGAAAAGTCGCTAAATCTAGCGACAAAGTCGCTAAGTTGGCAACACTGTACTGAATACCAGGGAGCATCCCTAGTTTATTTGTTGGTTAATTTAATGCTTTTTAAATGTTAAATAACATTTGTGTGTGTATGAAAAATTGTGTGGTCAACACCATACCATAGGCGATTTAATTTATTTTTAAAAAACAAAAAATGTTTTCTGCTATTCTGACATAAATATATAGAAATGTAGGTCCACCTAACAAGACACACCCTTTAAATTTGAGATGGAAAATATGAATTTTGAATGCAAATGCATTTAAATTTTGAATTTCAAACTAAGTCAAAACAACTGCAACATGTTCCTCCAGGGGGCAGTAATACCGCAGTCTTTTTTTATTGTAGAAAGAAACACGTACAATATGAATAAGAATCTTAAGAAAATCCAATAGAGCACAGCACAACAAAATATAAAAGATGAGAGAGAAAAATAAGCAAAAAAACTTTAGGGTCTTCTAGTTTAAATTTCCTTAACTCTTTCGCACGTAAGTTTCAAATATTTTGTCTGACCCCCCAGCGTGAGTTTTTTTTAAGGCGACCGTTATTTAGAACGTATCACTTTATGGTTTCCATGGTGACACGTCATTGCTTGTTATGTGACACACAGCAGCACTGTATGAATGATGATCTGCTTTCATTTAATTTTTCCTTTTTTATTCAAAATATTCACAAATTTGTTAACTATAGCATGAAATATCTAATATTCCGATTGCCAAATATGTGCAAGTGGATGTGTTTTGCTGTTTAAACACCTTTATAACGATCGCGTTAGTTGAGCCATATGAGCGATGGGCGCCGCCATGTTAGTTTGCACCGCGCAGAGAATCGGATCTGTTGGATTTACAAGCCGTGAATTTATCCACTTCTCCTGAAATACATGAAAGTAAGTGTGCCGGTGAACTGGGGAAGAATAGAGTAAGCTTTTAAGTTACTTTCACAATGTATATCTGATATGAATTAAACGTGTTGTCAAGTTATAATGGAAAGGGTTGTTATTTCCGCTTCTATAGACATCATTGTGTATTTTACAAACTCTAAATATATTGTTTTGTTAGTACTCATGTGCATTTAAATGTCTGAAACCTGAAATGAACATTATTTGGTTGAAAACACTGCATATATGTGATATGAAAAGCGCTGCGCGCGTCCGTCTCTGGTTTAGCGCCAGTTAAAGCGCGCACGCACATTTGAATTTGGCAGTTGATCACGTAATGCGCTGAACGTTCTAATCACACCGGTGTGATCGTACGCTCCTGGGGCCAGCCAAGACTGATCACACCGGTGTGATCGTACGTGTTAAAGGGTTAATAAGCTAAGTAGTCTTCTTCATGTAATGCATTTTTACAGTACACCCAAAATTCTTTTTGAAAGATAGAAAATAATGGTTTTGTCTTAAGGCACTTACATTTGTGAATGAAAATTTTTCCCAAAATAAGAAAAGTATTCAGCAAAAATTGAATTTGTATTTAATTTTTAGAAAATTGAGAATTCACCTTAAAAGGAACTTTAAGCCACTTATACATATCAGACCAAAAAGCTCTACTATACAGTCAACGAAAAGATGTACAGTAATTTCAATGTCAAAACAACAGAAAGTACAATTACTGTGGTCAATATTAAATGTATGTCTAAGAAATTCTGACGACGGATAGATATCATTATAAATTTTAAAGTGTACTTCCTTGGCTTTGGGAGGTATGGGAAAAGAGAGATATAAAGTTCTTAATTTATGAATGGAGCTCGATACCGCACAGACTTTAGAGATTTATAACAATTGTTGCACTTCAATAACATATAGCAATAGCATCACTTCTTACAGTAAAAACAACATCAAAACATCTTTTTTTTTTTTTTCATTGCCACTGTGACATTGGGCTTGCTTGGCTGGAGTTTAAAAGATTCTTATATTTAGCTTAGTAATATCATTAAAGGTGCATAATAGCTTACTCAAAATTTCTTTCATAATTGATTAACTCTGCTACATCAATCCTGATATTGAACTGAATTAACATTGAACTAACTTGAGTTGAATAATGACACTATTCCCACTAAGCAAAATCATGTCCAGAAGACGTCTTTGTCACAAAAGTCATATGTTGAAAAGACGACCGCTGAGGAGCCAGAATGAACTTTTTTTTTTTGACGTCTTCTGAATGTCCAATATAGACATTCGTGGAACCTCCGTACAAGGTTAAAATAAAAACCCAGCCTCTGCTCCATCCACAGGCAGTAAAACACACGTTCACACATTTAGTCCACTTAGCATCTGTAATTCACACATCATTGGATTGTGAGGGAAACCAGATCTGAACAAAGACTTTCTGGCTCAGCTGAGACTCGAACCAGAAACCTTCTTGTTGTGAGGAGACAGCGTTTCCCACTGAGACACTTGTTCTGGTTTCTCTCACAATCCAATGATGTGTGAATTACATATGGTGTGAATGTGTGTTTTACTGCCTATGGATGGATCCATGGATCCAGCATATACTTTGTAGACGGTCCCTATCTGGCCTAAGCGCTAGCGTGTCACTGCTAGAGATAAAATACCTTGCTACACATTGAGAAGGATTAAAACTGTGATGTGTGTTTAGTTCTACATTATAACTCTTTTCAAATACGCCACTTTTACATTTATAATTATTCACAAAGAATCTATTGAACATTTTCGTGGCTGAATATCTAACATATCCAACATCTAACGTCAAACCAACTTTATATCAGTAATTTATGGGAATCGATCTCAAGTGTTGCTGCTGCCATTTTATTTCTACTCTTCTGACATCTTTGGCAGATCAAACTTGTTTCTTTATTGTAATTTATTAATTTAGCGACATAAGTGAGGAATACAATAAGCGAGTAATTGTAAAGAGGCAAATAGACACAAGAAGTGCTCACAATACAAGTTAAGACTTTCTGTCATATTGTGATAAATTACAGTATTATCTTTTAATATAGAGCATTTTTATATGCTTTTAGCATCCTGACTCAATCAGTTTCTAACAGCAAACAATAAGAATAAAATGAGATGATCTGCTGATAATCCTGAATGATTTCATGTCAATAGTTCCTGTTTTCACCTCATTTATTATGCTGATGTCTTCAGATCTGCTGTAAATTGACACTTAAGGCTATTTCATTGCTGTAAACAGACTGATGGGATTTGTTGGTGCTTTCAATTGTTTTTCTTTCCAATATTTATTTTAGCCCGAATTGACATTTATTTATATTCTGTTGTCTATTAGTATAAAAATAATTGTATGCTTAGGGCTATGTTGACTTTGTTCTTTCTGTTTTAAATTCTCTTAACAGATTATATATTATAAATTCTTCAACAAGTTAGTTCAAATGTACCACAGTAAATACAAGAGTATGTGATAAATTCTTGTAAAGGTGGTCATGATCATTTTTTCTCCTCTTTTCATCAGTCTTTTTAGTGGCTGTTTTCATTTTCTTAGGCTATTGAGAGAATAAAACACAGAAATTACTTAATTTCCCTAAAAAAAACAAAAAACAATTTGAACTGGAACATTTAGGAAAAATGATTTATTTATTGAATTTATATTTGAAATAACACAAGAACATTTAATAAAACCAAAAGGTAGAATAACAATCAAAAATCGAATGTCTATGATGATTAAATTCTGGAATCTGAGTATAATAACATGGAAGAAGAACATCAGAAGTGGTGCCACGAGAGACAGCAAGATGCAAGTCAAGATAAGTGTAAGGGTTGAAAAAACAAGCCAGTTATGTACCTTAAGCATTAGGAAAAACTTACATCAGACCCTTCCAGGTCTGTTTGGATAGATGAGAGAGGTCAGCTTGAACCTTTCCATTGTTTTGGATAATTTAAAGGATTTATGACATTTTATGGTTTCCTGCTATCAAGCCAGTCATTTGGATAATTTTATGGTCCCGTGACTGTTGATATTACTAGATAGAGTAAAAAAATAGCACCCAAAGTGTGGGTTAACACCACAGAATAGCAACGTTAACACATTTCAAATGTCATGTATCATTTGAATACAAAATATTATTACAGGAAAAGGTACATGGAACAGGAACATCGATTCTGAGAATATCTTCGCTTTGGCAGAATATGGCAAGCGTCCAACATCAACCACAAGTGTCACCATAACCATAAGTCATAAATGATAATTAATGATTAATATAGGATATGAATAAAATGCATAATATGAATATTGACCATTTTGTATTCACCAAAAACCGTTAAATTATACATTTTTGTTTTGTCAGATCAGCTCTGCCCACAATCACATCATCAGTGAAGCTCCTCTCACATAAATTCTCCAATAAATACTGGAATATTCCCATCAGACGAGCATCAAAGCATCAGGAAATGCTGAAATCTGCAAAGACTGAGTTTATTAAAGAGGACAGTGAGAACATGAGTGATCCAGAACCCTGCAGAATGAAACACAATGAAGATACTGAAGAACAAAGAGGTTGGTGTTTATTCTTCATTCATTCATGATGCTGAACAACATTCATGATAGAAAGATTCAAAAACACTTTAGCACATTTAGATAAACAGTTGAACGGAAATGGGTACAAAATGTCCTTGTTTGTTTTTAACAAATGTTCAGTAAAGGGAAGTTTAGAGAAACTTTAATTTGTGACTGTCAACGTCAGTTCAAACTAAATATTAGTTTTGCTGTTATCAAGTAGATGAACTTTCCAAAATGGCCGACAGGGTTGTAAGCATACTTTAAGTAAAACCTGGAGCTGTAAGTATAAAGCAGCTCAGAGTAAAATTTTAGTTTTAATTCTCTGGGGTCTGAGGATTTTGACCATGTTCTATTTCAAATCTGAAGATAACTCTGAAGATAAATGTTTTTCAAGACCATGTCATGTGATTTTATTTTGAGGAGATTAAATCCCTAATTTCTTTCAAACTACTCACTTGAGCTTCCTTGAAAGCGTATCAAATGCACTTCATGAAAAAAAAAAATAATAATTTCAGTGAGCTTTACACTTCAAAATTATTTGTAACAATAACAGCTAGGGGGCAGGTGCATCTAGGACTAGCATTTCAGCTTAGTGTGCCATCAATATAATGTAGCCCTAAAAGGCCTTTCATGAGAGAAACAGTGTATAAAAATCATAAAAACAAAACAATTAATGATTACAATATCACTTTATTAAATTATTGATCATGGGCAAGAAAAACATTTTCATTTTCAGTCTTCACTTTAAAATATATATATTATTTCTATAAAATTCTGAAAATTAATTGTTTTTTCTTCCATTTTAGATATGTTTAAAGAGGAGGAGGACAGTAAAGAACTGAGTGAAGTGGAAGAGAAACATCATGTCAAACCTGGAGAAAAACCTTTGAGTCGCTCAAAGACTAAAAAGACATTTTTAAAGAAAAGAACAGCAAATAAATCTTTCACCTGCACTCAGTGTGGAAAGAGTGTGACAACCAAACAAAGTCTTGAGCATCACATGAGGATCCACAACGGAGAGAAGCCGTTCACATGTAATCAGTGTGGAAAGAGTTTCTCAGAGAAACGAAATCTTGAGGTTCATGTAAGAGTTCATACTGGAGAAAAGCCATTCAAATGTGATCAGTGTGAAAAGAGATTCTCAAGAAAAGATAATCTAGAGATTCACATGAGGATCCACACTGGAGAGAAACCATTCACATGTGATCAGTGTGGGAAGAGTTTCACACAAAAACCAAATCTTAGGAAACACATGAAGAGCCACACTGGAGTGAAGCCATTCACATGTGATCAATGTGGGACAAGCTTCGCATCAAAAGTATGTCTTCGGGAACACATGAGGATCCACACTGGAGAGAAGCCGTTCACATGTGATCGATGTGGGAAGAGTTTCCCGTACAAACGAAGTCTTAACACGCACTTGAGACTTCATACTGGAGAGAAGGTGTTCACATGTGATCAGTGTGGGAAGAGTTTCACACAAAAAATACACCTTAAGGTTCACATGATGATCCACACTGGAGAGAAGCCGCATGTATGTGATAAATGTGGGAAGAGTTTCATAGGTTCAGCACGCCTTAAAAGTCACATGAGAATCCACACAGGAGAGAAGCCGTTCATGTGTGTTCTGTGTGAAAAGAGTTTCACATGCAAAGAAAGTCTTGATCATCACCTGAAAGTTCATACTGGAGAGAGACCGTTCACATGTGATCAATGTGGGAAGAGTTTCATGGATTCTTCAAAACATAAAAGACACATGAAAATCCACACTGGAGAGAAGCCGTACGCATGTGATAAATGTGGGATGAGTTTCACAGAATCAGGAAACCTTAAGAGTCACATGAGAGTCCACACCGGAGAGAAGCCGTTGGCATGTGATAAATGTGGGAAGAGCTTCGGGGATTCAGGACACCTTAAGAGACACATGAGAATCCACACTGGAGAAAAGCCTTTCATGTGTGAACAGTGTGAAAAGAGATTCTCAAACAAATATAATCTTAAGCTTCACATGAGAATCCACACTGGAGAGAAACCGTTCACATGTGATCAGTGCGGGACAAGCTTCAAAGATAAACCAAGTCTTGAGCTTCACATGAGAGTTCACACCGGAGAGAAGCCATACATGTGTGTTCATTGTGAAAAGAGATTCACTCACAGACAAAATCTTAATGCTCACTTGAGGATCCACACCGGAGAGAAGCCATTCACATGTGATCACTGCGGCAAAACATTTATTGTGTCATCAAACCTGAAGAAACACCTGACAGTTCATACGAAGCAGAAGCCACATTCATGTTCTGTGTGTGGAAAGAGTTTTTCACTGCTGCAAAGTTTACAAACACATGAGAAAATACATACTGGTGTAAAACCTTATATGTGCTTTGAGTGTGAGAAGCCTTTTACTCATGCAAGTGCTCTAAGGCAGCATAAGAAGATTCACACTGGAGAAAGACCTCACAAGTGTTCATACTGTGAAAAGAGATTCAATAAGTCAGCAGATCTGAAAACACATGAGAGGATTCACACTGGAGAAAGACCTTACAAGTGTTCACACTGTGACAAGAGATTCATTCGGTCAGCAGATCTGAAAACACATGAGAGGATTCACAGCAGAGAGAAGCCGCACACGTGTGATCAATGTGGAAATAGTTTCTCTTATAAAAGTCACCTGAAGCTTCACATGAAGATCCATGCAGTGAAGAAACCACTTAATGGAGAAACCAATTAGTTTCCTAACAGCCATGATGAGTGATGGGACATTTTGTTGGTTGATTTTAGGGGTGGGCAATCTGATTGTGATCAATCTTGAAAATGTCTACGAACTACTTTTCAAGAGAATCATGGAGATTGTGAACTTATATATATTACAAATTGTTAGAACCCTATGGGTGTGCCTGTGTTTTCTCTCTCACTCGCTTTGTCATTTTTTTTAGGCTCCACCAATTTAATCTGCTGTTAGTTTGGTAACATGTCAATCTCTATCAATGGCATGACGTAATCTCCTCCGCTGCCTCTCCTGCCACTCTGCCTTGTTTTGTTGTTTAGTATCTTTAATAGTGAAGCACACGTGACACTCGCTGTGTTTTCAGCCTCTACCGTCTGTCTATTTGAGGACATTAATGCACAAACTTTAATGAAATGTGTATCTCAGTCAGTATGTCCGTCACCACATTGGTGTGGATACTGTACTTATACGTCTTGGAAGGATGTATAATTGGGGTACAAGGGTAAATAAAGTACTGGTTGTTTCAATAAGTACTGTACAGTGTTCCCTTTACTCTTTAGTTTAAAAACTATGTCTATAAAAGGTAATATTTTATATATTTGAGGTCTGAGATGTGGGAACCGAAAGGGCATACAGTTTGCAGTTCAGCTCAGTATTGCTGTCTAATCAGCCAATATTCTCTTAAAAAGCCTGCATAGCACCATATCATGGTTTAAAGTGTTAGTTCACCAAAAAATAAAAATGTTGTCATTTATTACTTAACCTCATGCCGTTCCACACCCGCAAGACCTTCATTAATCTTCGGAACACAAATTAAGATATTTTTGTTCAAATCCGATGGCTCAGTGAGGCCTTCATAGGGAACAATGACATTTCCTCTCTCAAGATCCATCATCATCAGTTGGCTGCAAATATTTGTGGTTTGCAGGCATCAACAATCTTTTTCCATTCCGTTCTCTTTCTTGCTGCTGTTCTCATTTCTTCAACTGATGGTAGTATCTCACTGTTGATCAATTTGCCTATGTACTGCGGGTAGAGAAGATTTGGTTTACCATGCTTTCTTCACCTGTGTCTTTCGATTGGTTGGTAGAGAACGTACTTGTTGATCAGCTCGAACTCTGACAATGACCGATATATCTAAGTTGCCTCCGTTGTATCTGGAGGTCAAACGTTTGGTATATCACTGCGTTTGTGACTTTGTCCAAGTGCTTGATGTTGAGCATTACTCTGTAGCAGTTGGTGGCAAAACTGTTGAGGCTTTGTTTGAGCTTCTCTGTTATAATCCAGCTTTCGCAACTGAACAGAAGTATTGATAGGCATGCTGCTTGGAAAATGTTTATTTTGAGACGGATAGGAAGGTTCTTTGAGCGAAATATGTCCTTCATTTTCCAGAAGGCTGCCCACGCTACGGCCTTTCTTGTGCTGATGTCCATTTCGCTCGACTTGACCATTGATCCCAGGTACTTATAATCTCAAGAGCCATAAAGCTACTAAAAACACATCTAAATCCGTTCATGTGAGTACAGTGGTTCAATATTAATAAAGTGACGAGAATATTTTTGGTGTGCCAAAATAACGACTTATATAGTGATGGCCGATTTCAAAACACTGCTTCAAGGAAGATTCGGAGCGTAATGAATCAGTGTATCGAATCATGATTCGGAGCGCCAAAGTCTAAATAAGTCTTTGTTTTGTTTTTTTGGTGCACCAAAAATATTCTCATCACTTTATAATATAAATATTGAACCACTGTACTCACTCACATGAACTGATTTTGATGTGTTTTTAGTACATTAATGGATCTTGAGAGAGTAAATGTCATTGCTCCCTATGCAGGCCTCACAGAGCCATCGGATTTCAACTAAAATATATTCATTTGTGTTCTAAAGATTAACGAAGGTCTTACGTGTGTGGAACGATATGGGGGTAAGTAATAAATGACAGAATTTTCATTTTTGGGTGAACTATCCCTTTAAGTCATTTAATATCACCCCAATGGAAGGCATGGGGTGATGGGGGTGATGTACAGTGGGTATGGAAAGTATTCAGACCCCCTTACATTTTTCACTCTTTGTTATATTGCAGCTACTTGCTAAAATCATTTGTTCATTTTTTTCCTCATCAATGTACACACAGCACCCAATATTGACAGAAAAACACAGAATTGTTGGCATTTTTGCAGATTTATTAAAAAAGAAAAACTGAAATATCACATGGTCCTAATTATTCAGACCCTTTGCTGTGACACTCATATATTTAACTCAGGTGCTGTCCATTTCTTCTGATCATCCTTGAGATGGTTCTACTTGAGTCCAGCTGTGTTTGTTTATACTGATTGGACTTGATTAGGAAAGCCACACACCTGTCTATAATAAGACCTTACTGCTCACAGTGCATGTCAGAGTAAATGAGAATCATGAGGTCAAAGTAACTGCCTGAAGAGCTCAGAAACAGAATTGTGGCAAGGCACAGATCTGGCCAAGGTTACAAAAAAAAATTCTGCTGCACTTAAGGTTCCTAAGAGCACAGTGGCCTCCATAATTCTTAAATGGAAGACGTTTGCGATGACCAGAACCCTTCCTAGAGCTGGCCGTCCGGCCAAACTGAGCTATCGGGGGAGAAGAGCCTTGGTGAGAGAGGTAAAGAAGAACCTAAAGATCACTGTGGCTGAGCTCCAGAGATGCAGTCGGGAGATGAGAGAAAGTTGTAGAAAGTCAACCATCACTGCAGCCCTCCACCAGTCGGGGCTCTATGGCCGAGTGGCCCGACGGAAGCCTCTCCTCAGTGCAAGACAGGGGCGCCGTTGGCACGGGGGACAGGGGGGTCAGGACCAGGGATGGAAATTAGCACCCGCCACCAGCCAAATGCGGGTGATTTTGTGTTGTGGCGGGTAAACTCGCTTCACCTACCAGCCACCGTGGCGGGTAAATAAAAAGAGCATACTGTTTCACCTGGACGGCGGACACTTTTAGAGGAGGCACACCTTCAAAAAAAAATGTGGCGTTACATCGCACGCGTTGTGTTCACACCGCCGGCCGCGAGAGCGTCAAAGTGACAGGAAGTCATTCATTTTCAATGTGAGCTGGCGGCGAGCTCCGGCGAGAGCGGCGCGTCCTGGACGTTGAGAGCGTCGAGGAGAGTTGAAGTCAGGTCAACTTTATGGTAATGAGCTATGACGCGGTTCGGCGGCAACCAATCGGAATGTACAGGTCCTCGCTTGAGAGGCTTCCGATTGGTTGCCGCAACTTGTCATTCACTTTGACCCTCCCGCCGGTGGCGGTTTGAATGAACAGTACTGAAATGTATATCAGTTCATGGTTTGTGTGTGTATAAGAGAGAAAGAGAAAATGTCAGTATTTCATTGAGACTTGAGATTAAATAAACTGCTTAAGTATTGTAGATCTTGTAGTATTAATTTTCACATGCAGTTACACATTGTTGGTTAAAAACAAGAAAGTGGCTGGTAAAAACATTGAGTGGCTGGTAGATTTTGAAATCCACCAGCCATAGTGGCCGGTGGACAAAAAAGTTAATTTCCATCCCTGGTCAGGACCCCCGCAGTTTTGAAAAGATAGAAGTCGACCCCCACACTTTTGATAAGGGCTGCTTCAATTAGTCACACTATATAATCTTTTAGCTTAGGATATTTTCTTTCAAATGAGACCATTTTCACGTTTCTGTGAGCTTCCGTTCGTAAATAATCAGCTGTTTTGTCACGGATGTGAACAGGAAATGCGCTCTCGAATGGAGAAACACGCGATCTCCAAACCATCGATCAAAGCGTGCTACGTTTTAGGACAGGTCGATGGTATATAAATCAGGCCCGAACGTTAGCGTTTGTCAATCAAGCCAAACCGTCCATTCAGAAACCGAGAAATTTTACACTTTAAGGTAAGGAGGCTGATCTCTCAGGTTGACGCGCAAACTGGCTTGACTGAAGTTTTCGTGAGGATTTATAGTTTATGGACTGTTTTGATTTCGGTAATTACATCTTGAAAGGCAAAAGCATTGATGGCATCTATAAAAGAGATATCTGAAATAGAAACGAAAGTGATATTGCCTCATCCAGTGGAGGACGCACGAGAGGAGATCTGTACGTTTACTTGGTATGTGTATACTGTAATACTTAATTACAATTTAGAGCAGTTAAGACCTGGGTATACTTCATTTCCCACGTTCCGTTCAGTCTCGCGCGAGCCTTTCTGAGAAACTTCTTTGCATATGTGCACCGCCCGTTGTCATAAGCACACAGCTAAAATAACAAAGGAGTGGCTTCACAACAACTCCGTGAATGTTCTTGAATGGCCCAGCCAGAGCCCTGACTTAAACACAATTGAGCATCTCTGGAGAGACCTAAAAATGGCTGTCCACCAATGTTTACCATCCAACTTGACAGAACTGGAGAGGATCCGCAAGGAGGAATGGTAGAGGTTTCCCAAATCCAGGTGTGAAAAACTTGTTGCATCTTTCCCAGAAAGACTCATGGCTGTATTAGATCAAAAGGGTGCTTCTACTAAATACTGAGCAAGGGGTTGAATACTTAGGACAGTGGTCTCAAACTCAATTCCTGGAGGGCCACAGCTCTGCACAGTTTAGCTCCAACCGGCTCCAACTCACACCTGCTTGGAAGTTAGTAATCCTGAAGATCTTGATTAGCTGGATCAGGTGTGTTTGATTAGGGTTGGATCAAAACTGTGCAGAGCTGTGGCCCTCCAGGAATTGAGTTTGAGACCACTGACTTAGGACCATGTGATATTTCAGTTTTTATTTTTTAATAAATCTGCAAAAATGTCAACAATTCTGTGTTTTTCTGTCAATATGGGGTGCTGTGTGTACATTAATGAGGAAAAAAATGAACTTAAATGATTTTAGCAAAAGGCTGCAATACAACAAAGACTGAAAAATTTAAGGGGGTCTGAATACTTTCCGTACCCACTGTATATAGGGTTACCATTTTTATTCTGCACATGGCTGAAAAACATTGACCCGTCGGGATTTCTAAAATGTCTTGGCACACATCATAGGCGCCGATCCCGTGGATGCTTGGGGACTGGAGCACCCACGGAAATGGTCGTGCACCCATGGAAAAATACAAGATATTCTCCATTGATTTTAAAGAACTCGATTGGAGCTTTCAGACACTATCTTAACCCTTTTTTAATAGTTTATTTAAGGACGTTTCTATGGCGATATTTTCATGGCAAATGGCAAGAGCACATCCAAGTGATTATTGGTTGCGCGAGCACAAATGGTTTTGCTCTCCATCAGATACATGCGCA
Source organism: Megalobrama amblycephala (assembly GCF_018812025.1). Lineage (NCBI taxonomy): Eukaryota > Metazoa > Chordata > Actinopteri > Cypriniformes > Xenocyprididae > Megalobrama > Megalobrama amblycephala. The sequence continues at coordinate 66,786,546 of NC_063044.1, read as the reverse complement.
CGCTCAAACTCTACTTGCATCAGATAACAGCGAGAGCATGACTCGCGACAACACTCGTGAAAAGTATGTGTTTTTGGGTCAAAATTGTCATCTTGCTGTACGGATATAATGCAAATAAAACCTCCAGGAAAAAAAAAACTATTACGTTTATTGTCTGATAAAAAGAAAAGAGAAAAAATAGCATTTTATTTAAAATGAAAATAACCAAGACCCTTGATCACACCACAATTTATTCATACAAGTCTATGCAGTGCTCTAAATTGTAGTGAACATAAGCCAGTTTCACCCTAAAATAACCTCTGAATAGTTTTTTGAACTGGTTCACTGTCACTGAACCAGTGAACCAGTTTTTTTTTTTTTTTTTTTTCAAAAAAAAAAAAAAAAAAATTTCAGTAAATATCGGACTTCCAATTACTATTATTAGCAAGCAAGAGGCAAATTTAAGATCTGTTTATGGCTATTCCCCTTTATTCCAACCTCTCGATTCTTTTTGGAATCGATTCCCAGCCCTAGTCCCAACAAGAACTAGAAGGTCCTTTCACCATTGAGAAACCAAAAAAAGAAGAAAAAAAAAACTTGGACACGCCCATTACTCCGAGCTGCAGCGCCCCGTTTGCGTTCAGTTTCAGTCAGCGTCGAGTCTTCTAAGGTGAGGAGAGCAGCTCACGGTATTTCTCATATTTACACAACCATCAAACACACTTTATACAGTTTGGTTTGGCGACATTTTACAGTCTCGTTTCTGTATTATTTTAATCGAGCACAGCGCCTCTTGTGCGTCTTTTCTGGTGTCTTTCTACTGAAACAAACATTTAGAGGAGCAGCAGGGAACATGTGAGGAAATATGTTTAATTCATTCAGACCTCAGCGATTTTGTGTGCTTTTGTGTGTGTATGTGTGTGTGTTTTAAATTGTGATAAGTTTTACTAAATGTCAGGTAAAAAGTCAAAGTTTGAGATCTGATGGGAATTTATGGGAATTGATCTCCTAGTGTTGCCGCCATTTAATTTCTACTCTTCTGACATCTTTGGCAGATCGAACTTACATTAATGTCAAATTGTGGTAAATTATTACAGTATTAACTTTTAATAGAGCACTTTTAGATTTTAGCATCCTGATCAGTTTTTAACAGCAAAAGGGGCGGGCTAAAGCCCTATATAAGTGAGCATTTCGCCATAGGCCATCAGTCCTTTCTCCTTCAGCGATGACAACGCATCTCTCCGCTGATCCCCGCTGAAGCCTGCTTGCTGCCTGGAAAGAAGCACAAATGTTGCGTCCTCACACACCGCCGTTTTCACGGCGACCAATTTTTTACTTAATCCAAAAAAGAGCAAATTTCCTCTTCCACTCAACTCGGTGTATGGCTCCCTTCCCGGCGGCCCGTCATCCGACATCATTCTACCCCTTGCCACTCGGGCCGAGGCTTGGCAGGCCATCCCCGGGGTGTCAAGTTGGATTCTAGGGACCATAAGTCAGGGCTACTTGCTCCAGTTTGCCCGAAGGCCCCCACGCTTCTGCGGGGTGCTTCAAACCTCTGTAAATTTGGACGACGCTCACGTCCTCTGAGCCGAGGTCATGACTTTGTTGGGGAAAGGGGCTATAGAAATAGTTCCCTTCTCGGAGAGTGAGTCAGGCTTTTACAGCCGCTACTTCCTGGTCCTCAAGAAAGATGGCGGTCTCAGACCCATCCTGGACCTCAGGCTCTTGAACTGTTCCCTCATGAAACGGAAGTTTAAGATGCTAACGCTGAAGAAGATCCTTGCGCAGATATGTCACGAGGACTGGTTTTGCTCACTGGATCTGAAAGACGCATACTTTCACATCCAGATAGCCCCCCCATCACAGGCGATTCTTGAGATTCGCATTCGAGAGTGTGGCGTACCAATATACGGTCCTTCCCTTCGGGCTGTCTCTGGCTCCTCGCACTTTTACCAAGTGCATGAACGTGGCGCTTTCCTCTCTGAGACAGATGGGAATCCAGGTTCTGAATTATCTCAACGACTGGCTCATTCTGGTCAGTTCACGAGCAGAGCTGGAACACCACAGGTCCGTGCTCCTCAGCCACCTAGAGTGCCTAGGTCTCAGGGTCAACCTAGCCAAGAGCTCACTGCTTCCCACTCAACGTATCTCGCCAGAGCTCGTTCTGGCCATTCAGCAGCTCGCGGCTTCCATCAGGAACAAAGCCTATCTCCCTCTGAAGCTTTTCCAGAGGTTGCTAGGGCTGATAGCTTCTGCCTCCCCAGTTCTTCAGCTCGGCCTTCTTCGCATGCGACCTCTGTAGTACTGGCTGAAGTTTCGGGTCCCTCCTTACGCTTGGCGGCGCGGCCGCCTGCGTCTCAAGGTCAATCAGGCTTGCCTTTCAGCCCTGAAACCTTGGACGAACCCTGCTTGGTTCAGTCTTGGGGTATCCCTACAGGTGGTTTCGGGAGGACGGTGCTTTCGACAGATGCGTCCAACTCGGATTGGGGCGCTCTGTGCGAGGGCAGACCGGCCTTCGGCTCGTGGTCCCACGAGGAAAGCCATCTACACATCAACTGCCTCGAGATGCTGGCAGTGATGCGAGCCCTTCACTTCTTTCAGGCTCATCTGACGGGATGCCACGTCTTAGTCCAATCAGACAGTATGACAGTGGTGTCATACATAAATCGCCAGGGAGGTCTTTCGTCCAGCCGCTTATGCACACTGGCGAAGCATCTCCTGGAATGGCCATTACCAAGGGTTCAGTCGCTCAGGGCGACGCATATACCTGAGAAGAACAATCTGGGAGCAGATATGCTATCTCGGAGCAATGTCCCCTCAGACGGGTGGATGCTCTACCCCCAGACAGTTCTCACGATATGGGAGTCCTTCGGGAAGGTGGAGGTAGACCTCTTTGCCTCAGAAGACAACTCTCATTGCCCAACTTTTTTTTCGAAGGAGGACGATGCGTTGGCCCACGTTTGGCCCAACACCCTCCTTTACGCTTTTCACCCAATCGCTCTGATCCCGCAGGTCATCAGACGAATCTGGGAAGACAGACTCAGAGTCCTCATAGTGGCCCTGCTCTGGAGGAGCCAAGTTTGGACCTCAGAGCTGTTCAGGCTTTCCACGAAAGCTCCATGGCCCATTCCCCTGAGACAGGACCTCTTGTCTCAGGCAAACAGGACAATCTGGCACTCGCAGCCAGAGCTTTGGGCTCTGCACCTGTGGTCCCTCAATGGGAGCCAGTTGCTAGATACCATTTCTCAAGCAAGAGCTCCGTCCACGAGACGCCTCTATGCTCAGAAGTGGTCGGTCTTTGTTGACTGGTGTTCTACACTTAACATAGACCCAGTGGAGTGTGACGTGTCTCCGATACTGCCATCGCAGGGTTTCATTCTCCTATCACGTGCCAGTCAGTGGGACGAAACAGCCTTATAGTGCGTTTTCTGAGGGGTTCTAGGCGATTGAATCCACCTCGTCCCCTCACCGTTCCCGCCTGGGACCTTTCACTGGTCCTCAGAGCCACTGCGCTTAGCGGATCTCAGGCCCCTGATGCTCAAAACCGCTCTGCTACTTGCGTTAGCATTGGTCAAGCGTGTTGGTGACTTGCAGGCCCTCTCTGTGAGCCCTGCTTGCCTTGAGTTTTGGCCCGGTGACTCTAAGGTCGTTTTGAAACCTAGGCTTGGCTACATTCCCAAGGTGCTCTCGACTCCGTTCAGAGCACAGTAGGCATGTGACCATTGTGACGGTATCAAATTTTCATGTTGCGATTAATTGATTAAGCTTTTATCACGGTATACGGTATTATCATGATATTAAAATAAGTTGCAAAACCATTTTTTGTCATAGTTTAACAGGTTTAAGAACTCTTTTTGTAATAAAACAACTCTGACTGAAATTTCCAAACAGATTAAAATGCAAAAGAATTAGGCTATAAAGAACAACAGATAACACTTTACTCTATTTAAGCATTGACTAAGATTAAGCAATAGCTACATTTGTTACAGAAAGTGTTGTTTTTTGTTAATGTTAGTTTAGAAACACAACTGATCATTGTTAGTTTTATCTCAGGTCCATTAAATAAGTTATTTTGATTTTAGTAATGTTATTAAATAGTAACTAAGAAATTAACATTAATTAATAATAATTAATACTTTATAAGTATTTTTATTGTCAGTTTAGTGATAATGAATTAACATGTTAACTAATGAAGCTGTATGTTTTAAAAGTTTACTGAACAATAACAAATAATCAGAACATTTCTAATCATTAGGGCATGTTGTAGTCCAGATTAAAATATAAAAATGTTTAGATTTGAAAATAAATATCCTTTTAAGTCTTTTTAAAGTATTCAGTATTTGGTGCTGTGATGAACAACACTGAGATTACAAAAAAATGAATAGCTGTTTGAAGCATTTTAAAAACTTAATCAGTGCAGTTACTTTGTTTGCACGGTTTCTGTGGTAACCGCTGCATTCTGCTGTTCCATCAGCGCCCTCTGCTGTCAGAGAGTGAACGCGCACTTTCATTCAGCTCGTCTCCTTAACTCGTTCTGCCATGTGCCACATGCACGTTGGGATTGTTTACATCTGAGCGTGTGTCCTTTTGATGCAGAATACAGCGGTGTTGTGCATTTTATACGATTGATGGGTAAAGTATTCTTAATTGCCTTATAAAAAATTAATAATTGGTAATAAATTATTATTTACGGTATTCTGAAGTGCCGACGATTACAATATCGTGCATATTCATTATCGCGATTTATCGCATTACAGAATATCGGCACAAGTCTAGAGCACAGGTCATTTCGCTCTCTGCGCTCCCTCCTTCATCGAATGAGCAAGAGCTGGAGTTGCTATGCCCCGTCAGGGCATTGCGGACCTATGTTGAGCGATCGCAGCCTTTCCAGCAGTCATATCAGCTCTTTGTTTGTTTTGGCAGCCGCACCAAAGGGTCTTCGTCTAAAAACAGCGTCTCTCGCGTTGGATAGTCGACGCCATTGCTCTCTGCTACTCCTCTGTGGGCATGGATTGCCCCATTGGAGTTAGATCCCACTCCACTAGAGGAATGGCTTCATCTTGGGCCTGGTCCAGTGGGGTTTCGATTAAAGATATCTGTGAGGCAGCCGGCTGGTCCTCGCCGTCGACTTTTGTCAGGTTTTATCAGTTGGACGTTCCGACCTTCCAAGCTCGGGTCCTTTCGGTGTGACTACCTCCATAGAGCTCCGCTTCTTGCACAATCAGGAGTTTTCTCCACTTGTAGTGTAACAGGGTTCAGCGGCTCCGGCCTTCTTACTTGTCCTCTGGGCCCCTTATGGCGCCCGGACAAGTCCAGTTGTTCCCAGCCGTGGCACAGCGCGGTTGAATTCGTTCCCCATACGCAGTACGAGTGAAGTATAGAAAGGGAACGTACTCGGTTACTAACATAACCTTGGTTCCCTGAGATACGGAATGAGTACTGCGTTACTTGCCGTGCCACGAGGCTGCGGCTTCAGTGTCGTCGCTTCAGTCGATATGGCCTGATGGCCTATGGCGAAATTCTCACTTATATAAGGCTTTACCCCGCCCCTTTCGGCGGGAAAGTTTGCGCGCTTTGTCGCCATAGGCGGCGCAGCTATGCCACGCCGTCATTGGTTCAACAACTTGTCTATGATTGAACCAATGACGGTGCAGTTACACTGCGTTATTGAAAAGGCTTCAGTAGCGGGGAAAAAGGAAGGCTTTTCCCATAAGCAGTACTTGTTCCGTATCTCAGGGAACCGAGGTTACGTTAGTAACCGAGTACGATCATCAATATTAACGGAGCTGCTGAAAAACTTCTTTATTGTTTTCACCTCATTTATTATGCTGATGTATTCAGATATGTATTGTTGCTGCTTTCAGTTTTTTTTCTTTTATTTATTTTTGCAAGAGTTTAAAATATATATATATATATATATATATATATATATATATATGTATATGTATATGTATGTATATATATATATATATATATATATATATATATATATATATATATATATATATATATATGCTCTTCTCTGTACCTCCTACAGGATGTGACAATTGTGTCGTGGTCACTTCTTCTACTAACCCGGGTAAAATAAAAAAAGTAAATGTCTATAATGTACTTAAATTGCTCTATTTTCGTGCACTAATTTTGTATTTAATATATTAAAAATTGTTCTATAGTACTTCTTAAGATCATCTTAAGAACTTCTTAAGAACTTCTAAACTGTACTCAACTGTGCTATTTTGAGACAGCATTAAATATGAACTAAAATGTGCTTTTAATATACTATGTCTGTATTTAAAAAAATATATTTAAATACCACTTATAGTACATTTGAACCCATAATGTAAAACAAGTGGTAGCTAAATATATATTTTTTTTAAAAAACAGAGATAGTATATTTAATGCACATTTAAGTTCATATTTCATGCTGTCTCAAAATAGCACAGCTGAGTACACTTAGATGTTCTTAAGATTATCTAAAGAAGAATTTTTAGTATATTAAGTAACTAAGTACATTATAGAAATGTACTTTTTTTCACCTGGGAATGCTAAGGTGACAGTTTCACTTCCTATATTATCCATACCTCTAGACAATAAAATGTACCTTGATTGAACTACAATCCCTGGACCTGTTTACACCTGGTCACTGGATATAAATCCGATCACTCAAACCACTTCAGGAGGTGGTCTAGGATGCATTCCAGTCAAAAAAGAACAGGTCTAAATGCATCTGGTTGTTGAAACCATGTGTAAATTTAACTCCTCACAAAAATACTAAAAAACATGTTATAGTCAGATATGACAGCGCTACTGCAGCACGCAACGCCGCATATGAGCAGCTGAATATCTATTCAGCAAGACTGCGCAAACTGCCACAAATCAAACTGAAAGTAAGTCGCAGGCTCTGAAAACATAATCATCTTCATTAAAAGTAATGAGACTAAATTATCTTACCAGTGTTGTGGCCATGCTTTCTCCTATTGCGGTCTTTGATTTTTAAATTAGCTGATGATCAATAAATTAGAGCTCATATTTGTTACTTTCAGTGATGTGCCAGAGTATAAAAAAAGGTTTTAGGACAGATTTAAAAGTAGGAAGTGTTTGAGCATGTTTAATGTAGAAAGGCAAACTATTAAAAAGCTTCAGGGCCACTGCTACAACAGGCCATACAACAGGGAACCGGCTTTACTGACGAAATGCGCGTGACAATCGCATGCGATATATCAGTCAGCCCGAGTTCAAATGTACTATAAGATATTTAAATATATTTTTTTAAATGGCATCTTGATGATGCCAAGTTTAAGTGGAATATTGGGACGTGGTCTCCATCTCAACAGACGGTGCAAAAGAATAGGGATAGAAATTGGGAAGAAATCATGTTCATGGATGTGATTAAGTGGGATGTTTTAAGTACTCAAGTGAACAAAATATATTACACTGGACTAGTGGTTTTTGGATATTTTACTGCAAAATTGTTACATATTGCACCTTTAAAGAACATCTAGGTTACTATTGAGAAGTTATGTCGGTACTGACGTAATGGGGTCTCGCTTGGGAGCCCAATCACCTCCAATGGTACAAAACAAGCCAATGGGAATTGGCTAGTGAGATTTACATGCTGGGCCACACCCTGGCGTCTGGATATAAATAGGACCGGCATACTCACGAGCCAGTCATCGAGGTAGTTGAGTATGCGAACGCCCACTTCCCTGAGCGGAGCAAGGGTCCCCTCTGTGACTTTGGTAAAGACGCGAGGTGACAGGGACAGCCCAAAGGGTAGGACCTTGTACTGATATGCTGGACCCTCGAATGCAAAGCGTAGAAACGATCCGTGTCGAGGGAGGATCGAAAAATGAAAGTACGCGACATATAGCAATACGATGATGCATATTTTAATAAGGTTTGAATAAAATAAACCTCTTTGAATGGGCATGATGCTTCTGTGTACGGATCTAGGGGTGTTCGATTCCAGGTTTTTTTGGAGTGGACTCCGACTCCCACTGTAGAAGTTGATGGAATCGACTCCTCGACTACATTTTTTTTTTTTACATCAAAACGGTCATAAATAAGACAAGATGGCAGTCCTTACACAATTAATTAATTTTTCCCGGCACTAAAAGCACATGATCATTGTCTTAAAAGTGCTTGGACAGGACAGTTAAAGATACTAAAATTAAAACAATGCATACAAAAATGCATAAAATAATGTACACTTATGAATGTGTTTTTTGTTGCTGAAGTGAGTTTTTATTTTAATGTTTATTGTTAGTTTAACGATTATGAACATGGTTAACCATGGAAAATCAAATCGATATTTAGTGCATTAATTTAGGCCTAAGCTACCATCATTACTAAAGCTGACACAGAGGTATATAGGCTATAATTACAAACTATGACAGTTATCTATCTCTAAAGTAAGCTACATATAGAATAAATGTATGTGACAAAGTTTCTGCGACAGCTCTGTGACACAAATTCATCTCCTCATTTCGTTCACTCCTTGCTTCGAGTGCACTTAACTGCCATGCACTATAGGCTATGGATTTGAGAATCAGTAAACAAGTGAGCGATTTCGGACACAGCAACAGAGTCGACACCAAGAGATGACCCCACCTATGGGACTATTCATAGTCGAGGAATTGAGTCTTTTTGAGTCGACTCCCCATCACTAATCTACAATGCATGGCGTGAGATGGGTCTCTCACTAGCTGCGTTTACCTAATTGATGGCTTATGATTAATCAGTAGGCTATCTAAGAGCAGTATCTATGACAAATTAGATTAGATTATTGCAACTCATTATATTTGGGCCTTCCTCAGTCATCCCTTGCTCGCCTCCAGATGGTTCAAAATGCAGCTGCAAGGATGTTAACCAGAGCAAAGAAATTTGACCACATCACCCCAATCTTAGCATCGCTCCCTTGGCTTCCAGTCCATTTAAGGATCCAGTTTAAAATTTTGATCAATGCTATTATGATGATGAAGATCACCTGTAAATTGACACTTAAAGTTCATTTCATTTGGTGTTAACAGACAGAGTATATTATATTAAATTGTAAGATTCTAGAACATCCTGTGCTCTTCTCTGTACCTCCTAAAGGATGTGACCAGTTCATCATGGTCATAAGACATGTTGTCTCTCTTCCTCTACTAATGTTGAGCTGACAGTTTCACTTCCTAGGCTATATTATTTTTAAAATTATGTTTTATTTAATATTTTTTTGTTTTGTTTTGGTTGCCAGTTTTTTTTTTTTTACTTATTTTTAATTTATTTGTTGTTTATTTGTTCTATAAGAGGCCAAACTGGCTTTAAACAAAAATATGTGTAGCCATTTGGTATACAGGCACCACTGCATTTTAACTTGAGCAGTTGTTTTTGATTGTATAATTTCAAGATTTACAGAAAAAAAAAAAAAAACAGCAGGACTGACTTTATAGCTTTGTGAAATAATGCTACATAAAACACCTGCACAAAACAAAAATAGCAGATGGACTGAATGAAAACAGCAGTGATATAGCGTTTTCTCGGTTACCGCTGTACACAAAGCAGCAAAACATTTCTGAAGACGGTTCCCTTCTAAGTTACATTCATATAAAATTCAATATTTATATTTTTCTCCCTATATTTCACAAAGAGTGAGCTTGGCCTGGTACGGTATTTGCTCTGCTGGCGCATCTGTGTTCTTTGTGTCCGTATTCAGCGTGTGGCTGTGTTAACGTCCTGTTTACAGACTTTGTAATATTTCCACACAAATGAGAGTTTGGGAAATGATTGCAAAGCAGTTTGCAAGTCCAGAATAGATATTGGCCAAAATAAAACTAATAACTGTTCGGATTTATGGGCGGTGGACCATACATAACTGTTTTTTATTATTGTTCAAATCATCCCCCGGGCCGGATTGGACACCTTTTTGGGCCGTATTCGGCCTGTGGGCCTTGTGTTTGACACCTGTGATCTAGACCAGTGTTTCTCAACTCCAGTCCTCGGGACCCACTGCTCTGCACATTTTGTATGTATCCCTTATTTAACACACCTGATTTAGATCATCAGCTCATTAGGAGAGTCTGCATGAACTGAATTGAGTGTGTCAGATAAGAGAGACATACAAAATGTGCAGAGCAGTGGGTCCCGAGGACTGGAGTTGAGAAACACTGATCTAGACAACAAACCTGTGTACCATGATTGAACTGCACTCTCTGTGTCTGTTACCCCAACAAGATGAACAGAAACTTGTGACCGCCATTTTTGAAATAGCAGCTAATTAAGCTAATAGCAGCTCGATTGTAATCTCCGTATATACAAAAAACAGCGAGCTGCACAAACATGTTGGATTCGCCGTGTTTGGATGCTGATGTAGGTTCGCAAAGCCATGAGCATCAATAGTAATGCAGTGTCCACCATTGTTGATGGAAGGCTTGTTCGAGATGCATCGAGAACATATGACTTTATACAAGCTTGATAAAAATGCTCATTTTAGAAGAAATTTCAGATGGCACTTAAAGGCTTTTTTATCTGAAGTCTTCATATATAAATATATATATATAATTAAAAACTGATAAATGATACATTTTTGATTTGTCAGAGCAGCTCCTCCCAGGACATGTTTCATCAGTGAAGCTCCTCCCACATCACTCACATCATCAGTGAAGCTCCTCCCACAGCAGTTCATCAATAAATGCTGGAATATTCCCATCAGAGGAGCATCAGAGCATCAGAGCATCAGGAGGAGCTGAAATCTGCAAAGACTGAGTTTATTAAAGAGGACAGTGAGAACATGAGTGATCCAGAACCCTGCAGAATGAAACACACTGAAGATACTGAAGAACAAAGAGGTTGGTGTTTATTCTTCATTCATTCATGATGCTGAACAACATTCATGCTAGAAAGATTTAAGCACTTCTGCACATTTAGATAAACAGTCAAACTATAAAATAGGTACTGAATTTTCAGCAAATGTTCAGTAAAGGGAGGTTTGAGAAACTTTCATCTTGACTGTCAACACCAGTTCAAACGAAATATTATTTTAGCCGTTTCATTTTACATTTTATATCTGCTTCACAATTTTTTGCAACAGTGTTACTAGAATTTTGGACATTTTTCAATATAATTTACAACATTGTGATTTTTTTTTAAGCGATAAACATTGAACACCGAACTGTATCAATTGAATTGGTCGACTACTTTAGTAAAGCCTGGGGCTGCATGTGTTAGATTCTACAACATCCTGTGCTCTCTCTCAGTTCCTCCTAAAGGATATAACCGTTGCATTATGGTCAAGAGGGCATGTTGCTTTTCTTAGAATAGCGTATAGTCCCCTCTTCGTCTTTAAATCTGAGCTGTTTCACTTCCTATATTTTCCATGTATATTGCACCTCTAGACAATAAACTTGTGTGCCATAGTAAATTTTCTTTTAATGTTCGTTGGTTGAAGGGTGAGTAGAATAATGTCATCTCATTGTACCCAGTTTAAAACTAAACATATTATTGCGTTCATAGAGCGAGTCTTTCACTGACTGTTTACATCTTAACGGAAGTTACACCCATAACTCGCGCAAAGCATCATGGGGCGCTGGAATAAGGTGGATAAAGCACAATTAAAACAACATAATGTTGACCAATGTGCTGCACAATCACACAATAAAATAAAATGACAAAATTAACTTTCAAACAAACAGTGACATACAAACATCTGTTAAGAGCCTCTTGACTAAATCCAGCAAATGTAATTTCAGGTTTAATTTAAAATAACTTAGAGAAGGAGCCAGTCTAAGATGTAGAGGTAGATTATTATAGTGCTTTGGAGCTGCTACTGCAAATGGCTTGTCACCACTCAGTTTTACTCTGAATGTCTAGGATCATCTTATTTGCTGATCTGACAGACCTAGATGGTTTATGAATATGAAGGAGTTGTACTAAATATGGTGGGGCGAAGTTATGCAATGCTTTATATACAATAATCAAATATTTACAATCAATTCTGTACTGGACAGGCACCCAATAGAGTGAGGCTAAAACCAATGTTACAAGCTGATTTTTGCAAGTGCCGAAGACACACGATACACCCATATACAGTATAATCTAGTTTTAAGAAATGAAAGCATGAATAATCCTTTCAAAATCACTGGAGGACAAAAATGGTTTAACCTTTGCTATGGATCTTAAATAGAAGAAACAAGATTTGGCCACTGAATTGATCTGTTTATCAAATTTCAAAGAACTATCAAATTGGACACCAAGGTTTGTAACTACAGATTTACAGAAAGGAGCTAACTTGCCCAGATCAAATAAGCTTTGAGTGTCAGGGGCTCCGAACCAGATTATTTCAGTTTTGCTTTCATTCAAATTCAGAAACTTGTGTGACATCCAAGATTTAACTTCATGAAAACATCTGAATAGTGACTCAAAAGAACTTCTGTCATGTTTCTGTAAAGGTAGGTACACCTGACTGATATCTGTGAAACAATGAAAAGATTCTCCATGCTTATGAAATGTAGAACCTAAGGGTAACATATATAATGGAAAAAAAAATGGGGCCAAGAATGTATCATTGTGGGTCCATAATCAGAGTATCTTCCATTCATTCATGTTTTGATTTGATATTGAAATCAGAAAAATGAGAAAACCACACTTTTTTCGTTTTTCATTTTTAAAATGAAAACGAAAAAACAAAAAACTGGCCTGGAAACAAATAAGAAGTTTGAAAATTCGATCTCTACATGTGGGCGGGAATGAAACGCCTCTTTCCGCTGATTGGTCAACGAGACGTCAAACCATGTCGTCATCAGTTGTCCATCGGTTCTGCTCAACAGAATAAAAGTCTTTTTATTTAGTGTTTTTTGTTTTTGTTTTCATAGAGAAGTGTAGGACGTCAAATGTCAAATATTCAGTTATCCTATTCTGTATCATATATGTATATAATAGGGAACATGCTATTTTTTTCCTTTTCTTAAAGTTATAACTTTTGTTTAAGGCAATATTTTGAGTTTATTTCATTAATATTGAGTATTAATGAATGTCACACAAACCGTTGTTTTAATTTCTCTGCCGACTAAACTTCCAATGCATATCAGAACCGTTGTGTGACTGACTCCTAGCGCAGAGAGCAGTGTTTCATTCCTGAATGAATCAGAGTCTTTGAACAAATCAGTTGACTGAGTGATTCAGTGGCCCAAAAGATTATAGAGATCCAATTGATATTATTCTTGAATGAATCAGCGTTTTGAACGAATCGCTTAAAATGACTCAATGACTTAAATGACTCAATCATTAACACAAAGACTTGCTGACACCTACTGGCAACATTAATTTCATAATCCAATTATCGTTTCATTTTGTCATTTAAAATTTTCTGTATTCAAAATGATGTGTAAAACATTAGTATCATTACATTATGCAATTGTAATTCCTACACATATACTGCCCTCTCTGAGCAATCTAACAACTCATAAATCTCAAAGCAACTTCAGGTGGTGCTTCTTTGACACCTCTGCAAGCCTTTGTTTGATACTGATTTAATTGGTAACAACCTATAGCATCATATTATTCTAATTTAATTGACTAAATTTAAGAACTTAACATTAAATAAAGCATACATATTTAATAAGATTAGGAAAAAATCCCAAAATCCCCTGAAAATCAATTAATCAATTAAATCAATTACAGTTAATTTCTGACACAGACAGATGGCAACAAATAGGCTATAAAAATACTCTTTATCTCATTATTGTTAGTGTTATTTCAGGGTTTTGATATATAGCCTAATATTGATAAAGTATAATTGATATCTTAAGAGAGCACTATAATGGTTATTTTTTAACACTGTTTTAACTTTTTCCCCTTTATTTATTTATTTTACTTTTTTTAAATGTGTGATAGCCTATTTCAAATTGGCATAAACGAGTTCACCTCCGTCATCAAATCATCGAATTCACATTTTAAGTCCATCTCTCTATAGCACTGCTTTGATGAACTAATAACATGTAATATATTTTCATATATTTCAAATTCATCCCATGTCCAAAACTCAGGGTGTCAAAAAAACAGAGGTGTAAAGTACTTGAGTAATTTTACTTGATTACTGTACTTAAGTATTATTTTTGTATTATATTATTTATTACTTTACTTGAGTACATTTAAAAATCAATACTTTTACTTGATTACATTTTTTGAGAAAAGAGAGTACTTTTTACTCCTTACAATTTCATTTACAGTCAAAAAGTACTTATTTTTTGGAGATCACTTCATTCTATTTTCCTTTGCTATTACCAAACCAATTGAATTGCGCGGATGTCCAGTTTAATTTAAAGGTTATTTATTCAAGGAGATTCATTTTCACATTCCATGAAATTGGTCAGACATGTTCATTGGTCCTTTGGAAGTGAGGTCATGTCACATCAATTACCACAATGCACAGCACCTTGACCTCAAAGTATATACACTAACAAGAAGCGACACTCAACAGAATGTTCCATTGCAACACCTGCGCCAGCAGCGGCCTTGCATTTCCGCCATTTTGGGGTGAAGGCGACTAGTTTTTATGGCAATATCAGCTGCTTTGTTAAAAAAAAAAAAAAAAAAAACTTTTCACAAAACCTTTTTGCTCTCAGTCAGTTTGGGTTAAACCTCTTTAAAAGATCTAGTATTCGTATTAGACTTATAAACACTGAATTAATTACCGACATATGAAATTAAATTATGACATGCATCAGAAAAATTGGTAATGTTGGACAATAAATATATGAATATAACAGCTTGATTTTGCAGTGTTGTCTAATGTCCGTTAAAGCAAAAGTGTCCAAAAGTGGGAATAATGCGATAACGGACACATCAATGCATCATGCATTATAAGATCATTATGTTTGTAGCGTGATCCATTAAAATGTACAATATATATATATATATATTTCAATTCAGACCTAGATATTATTACTATTACTCCACTAGGTCTGAAATATACTGCTCACTGTAAATAAGAGATCTTAAATGTATTAATTATTAATTTACTATTAATAAATGTGTAAAGTTTCATAAAATGGAAATACTCAATAAAGTAGGCTAACTACGTTACCTCAGATGGATGAATGGTTGGATTCCACAACTGGTAAAATAAAACATATATAAGATGATACAACATTTACTGTAGGATCATACAATTTACTGGTGACTTAATTTAAAAAACTGTTCTACTGTGCTTCTGATTTGGCAGTGAAATTCGCCGATTTTGGGTGTGTAAGATGTGAAGGATTCAATGCTCCAGTTAGTATCTTCACCCCATAATGGCGGCCGCGCTACCGGAGCGCCATCTAGTGACTGTTGCCTAAAAAGTATCAGAGTGTCGCCTCTTTGGTTCTATACTCTTTGTTGACCTGGAAATTATGGTGCGTTCACGCAGCCTTGTAATTCCTGTAGTTAAGAGATTCTAGCTTGTAAAAAGCATTCACGTCCTCGTAGAGATCGTAATTACAGCTTGTAAGCTGGGAGTTTTCTGAAAGCTCACAAATGTACCACGTGGCCGCTGTACCACCTGACCGCTGTAGATTCATTTAGGCGTTGATAGTGGTGCCATGGAAACGCAGTCCAAGGACCAAAAGGACGTGAACAGCTCCGAATATAATGTCACGTGTTGTCATTTCAAGATACCGGTAAATACAAGGTGACGTGAACGCAGCATTATAACAGTCAGTGGAAGAAAATGCAGGAAGTCAAAAACTAGTCTGCTGTGTTCACACTGCACGATGGATCGGCGATAGAAGGTTTCACACTGTTTGACTTTACAATAGGAACAATCGCCGACAACTCTGTCTGGCACGCAAACAATGTTTCACAACCAAACACATGCGAGATGTGACAAGGAAACAACGCGATATCACTCAAAGACGTGTTCTGTGTGAATGGCCCCTAACTCCTCCCCGAACTCCCCGCTGCTCTGTATCTCACTCTCTCATTGGCTGTCGGTCACCGCCGATGTAGTTTTCAGTCAGAACACTTTTACTTTCATATTTAGCATGCCAAATATCTCACAGGCGTCGGTGACTCGTCAGCGTTTCTCTCAGATCGCGTCTTTGCTCATTCACACTGCGTGATTGTCACTCGCGTGAACGAGCACCAATTTGCCTGTGATTTCGGGCATTTGTCGGCAATTTCTCAAAACCTGTCGGCGAGCCAAAATCGGGGCTAAAATCGTGCAGTCTGAACTCGGCTTAAGTTAAATCCGAGGTTTTGCAACTTTGAGTAGCATGTTGCATATTGGCATTAGGTAGTAGTCTTATAGTTTGATAATTAAATACAATTAAACACAAACAGTTCTAAAGGAGGATAAAACTTTGTATGTGGTTCATTCACTTCATGTTTTTCATGTTTTTAGAGATTAAAAGCTTAAACAAGAATCTCTAGTTTTCATTCTTGCTGTTACTTTTACTTTTTTAATACTCAAGTACAATTTTAATGTAGTACTTTTTTACTTTTACTCAAGTATGATTCTGGCCAGATACTTTTACTTTTAATTGAGTAAAATTTTCACTCAGTACTTGTACTTTCACTTGAGTAACATTTTTGAGTACTTTTTACACCTCTGTCTAAAACAAAAGTTATGACTGCTGCATATTTACATTGATAGGCTACAGATTTGCACTTTTTAATTCAATACATTCACTGCCCAGTGCGTCGAGCAGCTTCGCTAGATTTTTATAGTTGGTCACTTCAATAAAACAGTCATTGTGCTAACGTTGTAGAATGGGAGTAATTGTGTGCAGCTGCAAAGTACATTAATATTTGATGAGAGAGAGATAAAATGTAGAATAAAAGTGTTAAGAACCCATACAGCTGTAGAGCGAAGGACTTTTATTTTGTTGAGCAGAACCGATGAACAACTGATGACGACATGGTTTGACATCTGGTTGACCAATCAGCGGAAAGAGGCATTTCATTCCCGCCCACATGTAGAGATCGAATATACAAACTAGTTATTTGTTTCCAACCCTAGAACGAAAAAAGAAAAATCAAGCCAATTTTTTGTTTTTTTGTTTTCATTTTAAAAATGAAAAATGAAAAAAAGTGTGGTTTTCTCATTTTTCTGATTTCAATATTAAATCAAAACATGAATGAATGGAAGATACCCTGATTGTTGTCCATGTATCTTTTGGTCATTCGTTTTAATTTAATATTGAAATCGGAAAATGAAAAAAAGTTTTTTTTCAAACAAAATGAAAATCAAGAATTCGGCTTGATTTTTTGTTTTTCGTTCAGGGGTGAAAATGAATAAACAACTTGGATATTTGATATCAACACGTGGGTGGGAATGAAACACCCCTTTCCGCTGATTGGTCAACCAAACATTAAACAGTGCCGTCGTCAGTTCTTCCGCAGTTCAGCGCTGCAGAATAATAGTCCTTCACTGCGATAGATTTAACGCGTTTATTGCAACTACACATAATCTCTTTTAAATGTACATTTAATCTTAATCTCAATCTCTTTCTCATCAAACAGCCAGACTAACGAATGACTTGACACATACCATATTGAGGCAGAGGCTATAGAGGCTTTCTTCTGTGTGTCCATAAATTTGGCAACTTATGCGTGTTCATTATACTAGTTTATCTCAGAAATAACAATTTACTTAGCACCTGCACTCACAACTACCTAATAACCAACACCTTTGGCACACTGCCTGTTTTATTATTGCTGACCACCTATCAAAAACTGTGGCAACGCTTCGCAACTCACGCGACAGCACAGAGATAGTGAAGCCCAGACCTGTGTCAATTTAAGTCATACACAGATGTCATAACTTTTTGTTTTAGGCAATACACTGAGATTATTCAATTAATATTAAGTATTGTCCGGCTAACTGATGGCAGACAGAATGGTTATTTTCTCTGCCAACTAAACTTCCAAAGCAAATAAAGTCACAGAACCGTTGAGCAACTGACTCGCAGTAGGCACACAGAGTTGATTCATTCCTGAATGAATAAGAGTCTTTGAACAACCCATTAATATAGACGATGATTCAGTGACCAATTAATATAGACAGCCACTTGATTTTATTCCTGAATGAATCAGCGCTTTGAACAAATCGACAAATGAATAAATGACTCCTTCTTTAATACAATGACTTACCGCCACCTAGTGGTGATATTACTTTCATAATCCAAGTATCATGCCTGGAGCCCTGGAGACCTACAGGCAGGTGTGGGGGTTGCAGACGGGTGCGGAGGTCTCCAGGACTGTTCTAGGACCTCGGGCCGTGGACAGCCATGGCGGGTCAGGGGCCATGGGCCACCATGGTGGGTCAGGTGACTTGGACGGTCCTGGCGGGTTTCGAGCCCCACCCATGGGTACATATTTTTGGGAGACTTAGGGGAGGCTGGATGGGCTCGTGGCATGGTGTGGGTTTGTGGGCTGAAGTGGACTTGTGGGCTGATTGGGTGGGCTCATAGGTTGCTGGGGTGAGCTCGTGTGTTGCTTAGGTGAGCTCATGGGCTGTTGGAGCTGGCTGGTTGACTGCTGGAGCTGGCTCAACGGCTGCTGGAGCTGGCTCGTCGACTGCTGGAGTTGACTTGGGAACACTTGGAACAGAATCGTGGACAGCGGGAGTGGACTCGTGGGCAGCCGAGGCAGACTAGTTGGCAGCTGGGGTGGGAGCGTGGTTGGCGAGGGCTGGAGCGGGCTCGGCGAAGGCTGGGGCGGGCTCAGCAAAGGCTGGTGAGGGGTCTGGAGACGGAGTCCATGACATGCCCTCATATTTAATTATAAGCTCCACTGGTACTGAAGCGGGCTCATGGAAGATGGAGCGGGCTCGTTGGAGACCGGAGCAAGATCGAAGAGGCTGGGAGCAGGTTCAGCCCAAAAGTCTATTAACCAGTCCTCTTTATCAATGACTGGCATTTTGGGCTCTTTGTCGGCAGAAAACTCAGGAGACTGGGACTGCACGGAGGCAGAAAACTCAGGACACTGGGATTGCTTGGTGGCCTTTTTCTTTTTTCTCCTTGGCCATCTGAGCTCAACGGAGGATCTATCTTTGGCCCTCACAGGGTTTGGGTCCGGCAGGACACCAGGGGAATACCCACTGGAGGGGCAGGCGGAGGAAAGCGGCGATTGGCGAACTGGCCAGGCCGCCTGTGTTTCTGTGGGGACTGGACAAGGATTACACGATCTATCAAGAACCTCCTCAATGACAAAATCAGAACAATTTAAAAAACAAAATCAGATTAATTGCTTCGACTAGGGAAAAATAACAGGCAGGTTCTTTGAAACGGATCGTGTCCTTGTCCAGCCCCACCAAAAAACAGGCATTCAACGGGGCATCTGGCCAATTCTGTAGAAAATCCTTATTATATTAGGAGGCCAATAAATAATCGTCCTCCATCTGAAGCACGGGAATACCCCATCCGTGTGCAGCCCAAATTTCGAGACCGTGCAAACGGTGTGCATGCAACAGCACATGTGCAAGCAGGACAGAGGAGTCTACTAGGTGGCAATATGCAGAATACTGAGCAAAATGTGCAGTTGTCGAAGAAGAGTGTATAAATAGCGATTCAAAAACAAGACGAGTAAACTCAGAAGCATGCTTTCTCTATCGTTTTTGATTCCTGTTTTGATTCTTCTCTGCTCCTGCACAGTGAATGTCTAGTTGATGACACGATGTCTGGTAAAAGTATAGAAAAAAATGCACTGCGCACGTGTCGGACTCGGTCATCCGCGCGCATCCGTGGTTTAGTATACTTTGAAAGATGAGCGGACACAACTGCGCACGAGACGCATCCGGGCATGGAAAGTGCAGTATATCCGGGGGTTGAGACGCAAGGGCAGACCAGGAATTTACTATCAAGGCCTGAGACAGATGTAATCAGTTGACATGGCATCTCCATAGAATGAATTGTGATGAAATAGTCTTTCTCCTTAATTTGATCTAATAACGGAGAATATGCTGTGACCGTCTGGGTTGATAGACTTGCCTTCAGCTTTACTAAAAAGACACCTCAGTTTCCACTTCTTCTACTACGCTTTCTCTGGCAAAGTAAGCAGGATAATAAAAAAAAAAAAAAAAAAACTTCGGGAATGGCTCACTTTTATGTCTTTACTTCAAATTCCTCTTTAAATTATTTTGATGTACTGAAAATGAAATTATTTTTTCATTGATTTCAGACCCGATGGAAGAGAGTAGTGAGGAGAGTGAAGAACTGAGTGAAGTGGAGGAGGAACATCATGACAAACCTGAAGAAAAATCTTTGAGTCGCTCGAAGACTAAAAAGACATTTTTAAAGAAAAGAAGAGCAAAGAAATCTTTCACCTGCACTCAGTGTGGAAAGAGTTTGACAACCAAACAAAGTCTTGAGGATCACATGAGAATCCACACTGGAGAGAGGCCGCATGCATGTGATCAGTGTGGGAAGAGCTTCACACAAAAACCAAATCTTAGGAAACACATGAGGATCCACACTGGAGAGAAGCCGTTCACATGTGATCAATGTGGGACTAGCTTTGCACTAAAAGTATGTCATAAGGAACACATGAGGATCCACACTGGAGAGAAGCCGTTCACATGCAATCAGTGCGGGAAGAGTTTCCCATACAAACGAAGTCTTAACATTCACTTGAGAGTTCATGGAGAGAAGCCGTTCACGTGTGATCAGTGCAGGAAGAGTTTCACACAAAAAATTCACCTTAAGATTCACATAAGGAGCCACACTGGAGAGAAGCCATACCCATGTGATAAATGTGGGAAGAGTTTCACGTGTTCAGCACACCTTAAAAGTCACATGATGATCCACACAGGAGAAAAGCCATTCATGTGTGAACAGTGTGAAAAGAGTTTCTCAATCAAAACAAATCTTGAGCGTCACATGAGAATCCACACTGGAGAGAAGCCGTTCACATGTGATCAATGCGGGAAGAGCTTCATGGATTCTTCACAACATAAAAAACACATGAAAATCCACACCGGAGAGAAGCCGTACGCATGTGATAAATGTGGGTATAGTTTCACAGACTCAGTTACACTTAAGAGACACATGATGATCCACACTGGAGAGAAGCCATTCACATGCGATCAATGTGGGAAGAGTTTCAGGGATTCAGGATACCTTAAGAGACACATGAGAAACCACACTGGAGAAAAGCCTTTCATGTGTGAACAGTGTGAAAAGAGATTCTCAAACAAACAAAATCTTAAGCTTCACATGAGAATCCACACTGGAGAGAGACCGTTCACATGTGATCAGTGTGGGAAGAGTTTCAAAGATAAATCAAGTCTTGAGCTTCACATGAGAGTTCACACTGGAGAGAAGCCATACATATGTGTTCAGTGTGAAAAGAGATTCACTCACAGACAAAATCTTAATGCTCACATGAGGATCCACACTAGAGAGAAGCCGTTCACATGTGATCACTGCGGCAAAACATTTATTGGGTCATCAACCCTGAAGAAACACCTGACAGTTCATACGAAGGAGAAGCCACATTCATGTTCTGTGTGTGGAAAGAGTTTTTCACTGCTGCAAAGTTTACAGGAACATCAGAATATACACACTGGTGTAAAAGCTTATATGTGCTTTGAATGTGAGAAGACTTTTACTCATGCAAGTGCTTTAAGGCAGCATAAGAAGATTCACACTGGAGAAAAACCTTACAAGTGTTCACACTGTGACAAGAGATTCGGTTGTTCAGGAAATCTAAAAGCACATGAGAGGATCCACACTGGAGAAAAACCTTACAAGTGTTCACACAGTGACAAGAGTTTTAAATGTTCATCTACTCTGAAAACACATGAGATGATCCACACTGGAGAAGTCCACAATAGAGAGAAGCCGCACACATGTGATCAGTGCGGAATGAGTTTCTTTAAGAAAGGTCACCTGAAGCAACACATGAGGATCCACACTGGAGAAAAACCTTACAAGTGTTCACACTGTGACAAGAGATTCAGTCGGTCATCACATCTGAAAACACATGAGATGATCCACAGCAGAGAGAAGCCGCACACGTGTGATCAGTGTGGAAAGAGTTTCTCTTGTAAAAGTCAATTGAAGCTTCACATGAAGATCCATGCAGTGGAGAAACCACTTAGTGCAGAAACCAATTAGTTTCCTAACAGCCATGATGAGTGATGGGATATTTTGTTGATTGATTGTAGGGGTGGGCAATCTCATGAGTTTATATTGTGATCTTGAAGATGTCCACAAACTACTTTTCAAGAGAATCATGGAGATTGTGATCTTATATGTATTCGTAATTGTTACATTTCTTTGGGTGTGGCCGTGTTTTCTCTCTCGCTCGCTTCGTTATTTTCTTAGGCTCCACCTCTTTAATCTACTGTTGGTTTGGGAACTGCCAATCAAGGTTCCCGCCAGCATTTAAAAGGATGCCAAAATGAACATCTCCTGCCACTCTGCCTTGTTTTGTTGTTTAGTATCTTTAATAGTGTTCTGTGACAGTCTTAACCATATCACTTTTAGTTTGCCATCTAGTTTTGGATATTATTTTGCTACTTTTCCCCTTTAGTTTTCTTTCTTTTGATGCCATTGTTCTCTGCCCATGAGTAAGGTGAACAAGTTAAATGTCACCTGACTTACAGTGGTGTGAAAAAGTGCTTGCCCCCCCCCCCCCTCGATTTTTTTTTTTTTTTGCATGTTTGTCACACTTCAGTGTTTCAGATCATCAATCAAATTTAAATATGAATCAAAGATAACACAAGTAAACACAACATTCAATTTTTAAATGAAGGTTTTTATTATGAAGGGAAAACAAAATACAAACACACATGGCCCTGTGTGAAAAAGTGCTTGCCCCCTAAACCTAATAACTGGTTAGGTCACTCTCAGGAGCAACAACTGCAATCAAGCGTTTGCAATAAGTTGCCATGAGTCTGTTACAGCCCTGTGAAGGAATTTTGGCCCACTCATCTTTGCAGAATTGTTGTAAGTCAGCCACATTGGAGGCTTTTCGAGCATGAACCGCCTTTTTAAGGTCAATAGGATTGAGGTCAGGACTTTGACTAGGCCACTCCAAAGTCTTCATTTTGTTTTTCTTCAGCCATTCAGAGGAGGACTTGCTGGTGTGTTTTGGATCATTGTCTTGCTACAGAACCCAAGTTCGCTTCAGCTTGAGGTCATGAGCAGACAGAGCCGGCCCAAGGCATAAGCGGACTAAGCGGCTGCTTAGGGCCCCCGTAGCCACCAGGGGGCCCCCAAGAGCATATGAAATGACAGCTTGATCAGTTTCAGTTCTAGTGCCTCCGTCCCAATAATACTGTACAACTCGACGTACATTCATATCACATTAGGGCTGCACAATGCATCGTTTTAGCATCAATATTGCGATGTGCGTATCCACGATAGTCATATCAAAGGAATTGCAATGATTAACCAAAGTTACACGTGTTTAGGTCCTGTCACACGGATCCGCGCAGACGCACATGAACACCGAATTGCGTTCAGACCAGTTCCGCATATTTGTGTTTGAACGGACATATACACGCAAAATTATGTCAAAATGTCCTTGTAAACACAGTTTCTTATGGCTTAGGTAATGCAAACAAAGAAAACGGATGTGTCTTAAAGTCACAGCAGGCTTGCTGCTTTCTGTTTCATGAATGTTAACAAACAAAATACAAAGAGAAAATTTGCTTTAACAGATTAATTATATTCAATTCATACAGTGAAGACTATGCAGTGTTATTTTACATTTGATTATTCATTTTCTGGACCTGAATACTTACCTGAAAAATATAAAACACTCATTTATTTCATTTAAATCACCCCAATCGTTCTAGAATTATTCTTTCCAAATAGAGCTATTCAAGTAATCTGTTAAATTTATTTCATATCGCAACATATATTGCAGAAAAACAAAAATCACAATGTCAGTTTTTTCCAATACTGTGCAGCCCTACATCACATGTTAACGCAGCAATACAGTTACACTCACGGGACACTGCACTTATTCACAATCACAAAAGTTCATTATTTGCATATGCTTTAAAGCCTTGCCGGTTAAACATTTCATTCATATGCTGTTCTGACATGCGCTTTTTCCGATTATGTCTGATTGCGCTAATATTGTCAAATACTCACTATGTTTACATAAACACAGTTGGTTATGTCTAAAGTAATCATTTCAGAAAAAAATGTGTCTTTTTGTTACATGCGTGCAGGTCTTAAAGTGACAGCAGCTTAATATTAAACATGCTGCCGCTTGTCCTTAAAGGGATAGTTCACCCAAAAAATGAAAAATTATTATTTACTCTTTCTCATGTTGTTCCAAACCTGTATTAACTTCTTTCTTCTGCTGAACATTTTGAAGAATGTGGGTAACCAAACAGTTGTTGGTCCCCATTGACTTAATAGAAAAAATACACTATAGAAGTCAATGAGGACCAGCAACTGTTTAGTTACCCACATTCTTCAAAATAACTTTTATGTTCAACAGAAGAAAGAAACTCATTCAGGTTAAAAACAACCTGAGAGTGAGGAAATGACAGAATTTTCATTTTTGGGTGAACTATTCCTTTAATGTTAATACATTTATTATTGTTATCTTGTTACAGATCCACCTGATCTGTTCATTTTATGTCTTTATTTAAGTATGTGATTTAATATTGTGCGTTTTGTAAATTAACATTTATTTTTTATATAATAAGATACTGTTTATCTTAAGTTATTCTAACGAGGGGCCCCCAAATAAAATTCTGCTTAGGGCCCAATAAAGTGTTGGGCCAGCCCTGCGAGCAGATGGCCGGACATTGTCCTTCAGGATTTTTTGGTAGACAGCAGAATTAAGCAGATGCACTTTTTCAAACAGGGCCATGTGGGTTTGGATTTTGTTTTCCCTTCAGATTACAGATACAGATTACATGTCAAGCCTACGCCATATTGAGTTTCATGATTAAACTAGTGATTAAAAACACACTTCATGACATTAAAATAGATCATAATCGTGACACAGCAGTTGTCGACCACATTTGATGGGATTAAAAAGACTACTGAAATCATCAGTGATCTTGACTTTGGGCTTCACTTTCAGTTTCACACAAAGGATATTAATATTACAGCAGAAAAGACACAGCGGTGTGTTTAAGTGCATGAAGTCCTTTACTACAGATGATGAACTGAAAGAGCACCAGCAGAAGAAGAGGCCATAACCCTTTTAAGAGAGACATGAATCTGATATTATTTTTTACTCTTTTTTTTCATTATCTTTCATTAGAACATCTAGTTTCCCTTCCACTTCTACTCTTCCATGCAAATGCAATGTATCTTTGAAACTGGGGACTTTGCTTCTCTTGAGATGCTTTGACTCTCTTATATAAATCTGTCCTATTCAGTTTCATTTTTACTTCATTTTTGTATTTGCTTTAAGTAATGATTGATTAAACTCT
Source organism: Megalobrama amblycephala (assembly GCF_018812025.1). Taxonomy (NCBI): domain Eukaryota; kingdom Metazoa; phylum Chordata; class Actinopteri; order Cypriniformes; family Xenocyprididae; genus Megalobrama; species Megalobrama amblycephala. The sequence continues at coordinate 66,761,198 of NC_063044.1, read as the reverse complement.
AATCATTTTATTTTTTGTCTGTTTTCATTTTCTACTGATTCTGCTTGCATCAGGAATAATTTAATAATTTTAGTTCTGAAAGTCATTTACCTTTGGGGCTTTCCATGTTTTAAATTTGGAAAAGGTTATAGGTGTCACGATCACCATCTGTTCCTGTCACGTTCCTGTTCACTCCGGACTCCATTTCCCATAATCCTCCCTGTCAATCACATGCACTCACTCCACCAATCACCTGTTGCCACATACAGCCATGCACACTCCACACTAATCACCACACCCAGCTGATACTCATTACCAGGACTATAAAGGACTCACACACACACCACCTCACCGCGAAGTCTTGATTACCCTGGTATCACTTCTGAGCGTTTATATTCCTGTCTGCCTGTCTGTTGCCGTTACTGTCTGTTCCCTGTTATTGACCCGTTGCTGCCTGTCCTGACCCTTGCCTTGTCTACCGTCCTGTGAATGATATCTGCCTGTCCTCGATCTACTGCCTGTACTCTGACCACGACTCTGCCTGTTCCTTGCTGTTCCTGTCTTATCCTGATTGACCCTGCCTGTACGACTACTCTTACTTCTAATAAACGCTGCATTTGGATCTTACTCTGAGTCCCGCCTTCGTTACAGAAGACTTCGCCACTACCAAGATCCAGCAGCTACCGTGAGTGTTCAGATATGACAGATCCATTGAGAACTATGTCATGGACTTTATTGAACTGGCACCGTTAACCTGTTTTAATGAGGAGTGCCTAATGATATTTTTTCGTGGTGGACTATCTGATCCGCTCAGTGCTGTCATGCCGCTACACGATCCAAACGGGACGTTGGAACAGTATATTGAACAGGCTTTACTACTGAGCGGATCTCCCTTTACTGTGGGTGTCGCAGAAGAACGCGACACTATGCTTAATAACATAATGGCCGCCGCATCAAAGAACACTCACAAAATGGCGGCCACCATCACAACAACACCAGTCTATGTCCCAGCTGATCTCCATGAGCAACGTCACGCCTTCGCTGATCGCCCAGAGCAACGTCACGCCTTCGCTGATCGCCCAGAGCAACGTCACACCTTCGCTGATCGCCCAGAGCAACGTCACGTCGCCGCTGATCGCCCAGAGTCACGTCACGTCTCTAGATCAGTCCGGGAGCGGAGAGGGTTGCGTTCCAGTGTGACTGATCTACCGCTGATTTCAGCACGAGCGGCTGGCATTCCTAAGCCTCCGCCGGCCGCTTCGCTCTCAAGCCCGGCGGCCGCTTCGCACTCAAGCCCGGCGGCCGCTTCGCACTCAAGCCAGCCTGTATCTGACCCGCTCAGTGCTGTCATGCCGCTACACGATCCAAACGGGACGTTGGAACAGTATATTGAACAGGCTTTACTACTGAGCGGATCTCCCTTTACTGTGGGTGTCGCAGAAGAACGCGACACTATGCTTAATCACGTAATGGCCGCCGCATCAAAGAACACTCACAAAATGGCGGCCACCATCACAACAACACCAGTCTATGTCCCAGCTGATCTCCATGAGCAACGTCACGCCTTCGCTGATCGCCCAGAGCAACGTCACGCCTTCGCTGATCGCCCAGAGCAACGTCACGCCTTCGCTGATCGCCCAGAGCAACGTCACGTCGCCGCTGATCGCCCAGAGTCACGTCACGTCTCTAGATCAGTCCGGGAGCGGAGAGGGTTGCGTTCCAGTGTGACTGATCCACCGCTGATTTCAGCACGAGCGGCTGACATTCCTAAGCCTCCGCCGGCCGCTTCGCACTCAAGCCCGGCGACCGCTTCGCACTCAAGCCCGGCGGCCGCTTCGCACTCAAGCCCGGCGGCCGCTTCGCACTCAAGCCCGGCGGCCGCTTCGCACTCAAGCCCGGCGGCCGCTTCGCACTCAAGCCAGCCTGTTGCAACGCTTTCAAGCCAGCCGGTTGCAACGCTCTCAAGCCAGCCTGTTGCAACGCTCTCAAGTTCGCCGGTTGCAACGCTCTCAAGTTCCCTGGATGCGATGGATGAGATGGCTGCTTTGCCAGTGCCCACGGGCAAGATGGCCGCCCCCTCGGAGCTTAAGGATATAGGGGGCGTTCCAGCCATTGAGTCCGCTCCAGAACCCGCTCCAACCGGCGAACCCTCGCCTCAGCCTCGGAAGAGGAGGAGGAAGAAGGCTCCTTCTGTTCTTCCTCCTCTTACACCTGCGCTTCTTGCCCTGCCGGCGCTACCTGAATTCCTTGCCCTGCCAGCACCACCCAAGCTCCTGGCCCTGCCGGCGCCACCCGAGCTCCTAGCCCTGCCAGCGCCATCCAAGCTCCTAGCCCTCCTAACCCCGGCTTCCTCCAAATACGCACGAAACAAACAGCCATCTCTGACGTGAGTGTGCACGTATTGAGCAGACGATTTTCATGAACACATCCACAAACTCTTTCATGTTCAGCATTTTCACACATAGAGCTTGTTAGTGTATAATACAGTTATAATTAAGGAAGTCAGGAAAAGCATCCTCCCCCTTGTACTTAACAATGAATCCGTTTGAACTGCCGACCATCGCCTGTGCTCCGTCAGTGTTGACTGACACCAGTTTAGACATTGGCAGCTGTGTTTTGTTGACAAAGATTATGTGAAACTGTCTAATTCTATTCAGTGTAAGTCATTAGAATAAGGCAAATGCCCTGGGTAATGTAATCTGTTGTGCTGTAAGTATTATTTTGAGTTTAGTGCTAAAATTTGAAAATTGTTGAATATCAAACAATGAACATTTATTTTTATTTTCCTAAATTCCATGTAGAGATTCATGCAGTACTAGCAACAAGCATTTGAAATTAAGCTGTTTTTTTTTTGGTTGGTAGATCTCATTTAGTTGATCATTTTAAAAGTAGATCATCAGGCAAAAAAGTGTAGGCACCCCTGAGTTAGTTTGTCTAAATGATGGTAGAAACACAAGAATAGATTTGGTACATGGTATTGAGTCAGCTATAGTTTTAACATTGGTTTCTGAAGGTATAGCTAGTAAATGTGTATGGGACATTTGGGAAGATAATAATATGGGTAGTGATCACTATATAATTTTGTGTAAGGTTGGTTTGAGTGTAATAGAACATGTGATTTTAGCTGATGGTCGTCCTCTTCCATGAGGGGCAGGTCTGTTGGGATGGGCAGAGTGGAAGGTTTCCAGCAGGTTTGGATCGAGTATGTTGTTGCGTGGTACCCATGAGCGTTCCTCAGGTCCATAGCCTTCCCAGTGTACCAGGTACTCGAGCTGACGACCACGGCTCCCGGAGTCCAGAATTTCTCGCACCTCGTAGGCAGCTCCATCATCCAGTAGGAGTGGGAGGGGGGGTTTGGCTGCGTCAACGCCAGGCTCTGTGGAAAGAGGAACAGAGGGATGGTGAGGTTTGAGAAGTGACACATGGAATGTGGGGTGAATGCGATACTCAGGTGGAAGTTGGAGTTTGTAGGTGACAGGGTTGATCTGCTCCAGGATGGTGAATGGGTCAATGAACCTGGGACTCAGCTTGGTGTAGATGGATGTCCCTTGTAGACAGCCAGACCTTCTGTCCAGTTTGATAAGCGGGTGCCTCGGAGCGACGAAGGTGGGCTGTCAGTCTACATCGACGTAGAGCACGTTGCAGTTGGTGATGTGCTGGTGATGTGCCTGCACGTACCTTCTGACATCAGATGCCATGCTGGGCCACCAGAAGCAATCTTTTAGCAGCGAGAGGGTTTCATTGATCCCCGGGTGACCAGTGCCAAGTGATGTATGGGCGGAGTGGATGAGTGGGGTGCGTCGTGCTCTGGTAATGTATTGCAAGCCTGGTGGGCAACCTGGCAGAGTGTTGGTGGAGGCATTGGTAGAGGGAAGGATCTCCTCTGACCAGGTGATGGGGCTGACAATGACCTTCTCAGGCAGGATGGTTTCAGGTTCATCTGTGCTCTCTTCAGGAGTGTAAAGTCGAGATAGGGCATCAGCCTTAATGTTACTGGATCCAGGTCTGTAGGAAATGGTTAAATTGAAGCGGGTGAAGAAAAGAGCCCAGGGGGCCTGTCGTGGGTTGAGTCTTTTGGCAGCTCAAAGATATTCCAGGTTTTTGTGATCTGTGAGTACCAGAAATGGATGTCTAGCTCCCTCCAGCCAATGCCTCCACTCCTTGAGGGCCAACTTAACAGCTTGCAGTTCTTGGTTGCCGATGTCGTAGTTCACCTCTGCCGGGTTGAGCTTGCGGGAGAAGAAGCACATGGATGGAGGCGGCTTGGATTCCCCTGCTGCTGCAACAGGACCGCTCCTACTCCTGTTGTGGAGGCATCCACTTCCACTATGAAGGGCTTGTCTGGATCGGGATGGACCAGGAGAGGAGCGGTCGTGAAGGCTTCTTTTAAGGTGTTGAATGCTTCTTCGGCAGATGTTGTCCAGGACAGATACTTGGGCTTGTTTCTCAGGAGACTGGTGAGAGGATTGGAGATGGAGCTGTAGTTTTGGATGAACCGTCTTCAGAAGTTTGCGAAGCCGAGGAAACGTTGAAGTTCCTTCAGAGTGGTGGGAGTTGGCCAGTTCTTGATGGCGGCCATCTTCCCCTCGTCCATCCAGATGCCACTGCTGTTGATGTTATAGCCAAGGAACTGCAGTGAGGGTTGATGGAAGGAGCATTTTTCGGCTTTGAAGAACAACTGGAACTCTCTCAGGCTCTCCCTCCGCAACGTGGTGGCGATGTTCGGCCATGCTCCAGGAATAAATAAGGATATCATCGATGTAAAACAGGTGTCGCCCCACTTCAGGACTTTGCCGGTCTTCCAGGAGAGGATGGGATTGTGCTGCTTCAACCACGGACGCCCTAAAATGACGTTAGCGGTGGATTCCTCCAGAACCAGCAATGAGATATTTTCCACATGAAGTACACCGATTTGTAGTAATGGGCCGACACTCCGACAAACTTGTCGTCTGCTTACTGGCTTTCCAGTTACCGAGTGGATCTGGTATGTAGCAGGCATAGCCGTGGTCTTGAGGTTGAGCTTACGGCAGAGGGCACCGGAGATGAAATTGCCTGCTGACCAGGAGCACCACAGTACAGACACCGATTCATGGGCTGGTTCTGGAGGGCTGACGGATTCTGGCCAGCAGAGGAAGGTGTTGTACTGAGACTGGCCCTGGTGCTCTTCGAGACACGACTGCATACGAGTGGCGAAGCGGATGGAGAGTTGAATAAACCGTTCAAGCCCGATGGAATCCTCGTATGCAGCGAGATGCAACCGCACTTGTGGATCCAATCCTTGACGATATGTAGTAAGCAGCGCTTGTTCATTCCATCCACTCTTGGCAATGTTCTGAATTGAAGAGCATATTCGTTAACAGACATTTTTCCTTGTTTGTTATTTTTCCAAGTTTCTCACCAATAGAAGAAACCCAGGAGGGTTTTCCAAACACTTATTTGAAATGATCGACAAAACTGGAGTAGGACTGGATAGCTGGATGATTTTGAGACCAGATGGAATCGGCCCATTGAAGTGCTTTGCCGCTCAGTTGTGTGATCAGGAACGCCACTTTAGACTGTTCGGTGGGGAACATGTGCGGTTGCATCTTCAGGACCAGTGAGCATTGCAGGAGGAAACCATTGCAATCTTCCGCCAAACCAGAGTAGGGCGCCAGTTTGGCCATGGGACTGGCGTACAACAGTGTTGAAGAAGTGATGGCAGTGTTTACGGAAGTGATGGCAGGTGGAGCTGGCGTGGGTGCTGGGTGCTGGGTGCATGGTGAGTGTTCGACGTAGAGCATCGATCAGGTCTTGGAATGGGTCGGAATGGCTCATGCTTGCGTCTAACGGTGTTGGTCCGGTCTTCTGTTACAGTACAAATGGCTCGGAGACAGAAGATCACAGTTCAGGTATTTATTGACACAAGCAGAGGGATTGTCGAACACAGGTGAGTAATAGTGCAGTAATTCAGAGTGATAGATGAATGGGTAATGATACTGTCCTTTTGTGAATTGCAGGGTGGATATCGGTGAAGATTGCTGGAGCAGTTGAGAAGCTGGAGACAGGTGACACTCACACACATGAAGGAGACACACGAGGTAACTTGGGATCGCTGGAGACAGGTAAGTAACAATGGAAGCCCTTAAGGTAAGCATTCAGGAATAGTCCTTGCTGTGAACGAGACCGGATGGTGAGTGACTGTGTGAGTCTTTTATGTGAGGGTTGATTGATGAGGTGATTGCATGCGGGTGTGAGTGATCAGTACTCAGGAGAGGGAGTGCTCTGTGATTGGTTGGTGTTGGAGCCTGGCGTGTCTGTGACACTCACGTCACCGCCGACATTGTGATTTTTAGATCACACGTCTCTTTAAGGGGTGGTTATGAGTACATCATATGACTACTTCCACCAGGGTTGCCAGGTTTTCACAACAAACTCTCAACTTCCCAAAACTAGCCCAATCGCATTTATGTATTGATCCCATTATATAATCGCTTTCCAGGGGTAATATTTGCATTTTTGGCGGGGCTCCCCTGGTAAAATTTGCATTGCAGGGGCTAAATATCACATTATCTTGGGTCGATTCAAACTGCAGACATAAAAAACAACCTGCAGCAACAGTAGCCCAATTCCACAGGAAAGCCACAGACTTGGCAACACTGACTTCCACCCTTTACCTAGTTTAGGGCACCAGTCTCAGGACAACTCTCTCAACAGGGGCTTTTCATTCATTAGAATTGATGTAATGTACCCAGAGCCTCTTCTGTATTATCAGCACAAGGAAGAGACAAGTGTAATACAATAAACAAAAGATAAACAAGAATAACTAACACAACCACTAAATGAATAGCATTGATGGTTTAGGAATAAAGTGTGTAAGATACATCAAATACAAGTAATTAAATTTGGTGTGGCTATGGAAGAGTTGCATTATCTTATGGAAAGATAAATTGCTTTATTGAAAATAAGGTGGAACCTTATTATGCACCAAACAAATAAACGAAAATGTATTTGTTACATCAGCAATATTGCATCCATTGTGAATTAGGAAATTATATACTGATAATGTACAACAATGCCAAGGTCTCTGGAAAGAGGTTTGGTTAGGTGATATTTACGTTCTTCGTGGCTTATTCTGATGATGGATACGACTTCCACTGGTTGTGCAGGGAGAGGAACCAGAATCTATTTAAACATCCTTGAACACGAAGCTCTGTGGGATGCTGATCTCCTGGAGCACCAAAGGGTCCTAAAATTTGAAACTCAGATGAAGGTCACCTAGAGAGAGGGCTTGGGATTTATTTCTGGCTCTCTTCCTGGGCCTGAACAAACACCATATATGTTTTTCAATTATATAGGTAGTGTATAAGAGGGGATGACTGTCACATGACAGGCTTCTCTTCTTTTCTTGTGATGCTTTCGCTCTTACATCTCATAAAAGAGATTTGTCATATTCAGTTATACTTTTACTTCATTTTTGTATTCACTTCAAGTAATGATTGATTAAACTCATTAATAATTTTATTTAAAAAGTGTTATTGTCTGTTTTCACTTTCTGCTGATTCTGCTCACATCAGGAATAATTTCATAATTTTAGTTTTGAAAGCCATTTACTTTCCATGTTTTAAAAAGCCTCAGTTTTTTAAATGCCTAATAAATTATATTTCACCCACACAAGACTGACATTGAATGAGATGCTGTTTGTCTACATTATTAACAGTTTCACTCTTGATATCCAGTATCATATATATACATTTCAATGAGTTTGTTCTAGTCAGTTTGATGTTCATTCACACCATGAGGCTTCATGAAGTCAGAACAATTACTATGAACATTAAACACAGTTTTTACAAAATAAAATGATTACTGTCTCCATTTCACTACAGCTTTACACAACAAGCATTGGTGGCAAATAAGTATCACCGCATAAGAGACAAACAATTGTCTTTCAAAAGTTTATTCCTTACAAGAAAGGTCAGACAGTCTTACAGAGACAAAAGTTGCTGCGGAGTGTGTGACAAGGAAGGGAAGGCTTCCTATCATATATCATATATATATATATAACAGCTGCAGCTTTTCACACATGGCCACAGTCAAAAACACATTTCCATACCATATCTTGTTCTTTAGGCTCCAAACCATATTTTGTTTTTCCACTACTTCAAAATAGATCTACGTAAAGCAAACATTACACAATGTCCCATAGAATATGAGTAAAAGCATGAAAAATTAACAAAAAATGAGTTTTTCTTTCACAATGTCACTACTAGTGCCTTCACTTCCATAGATATTATTTTGCGCTGTGTACTTTGATCTTAACACCTTTAGCCTTATTATTTATTATTCTCACGTTAGGTAAAATAAGTTGAGTCTGGCCTAAATTATACGCATTAATTTGACCTCCAGTAAACTCAACCAATTGTCTGCATGATTTCCTTTTAAGTTTCTAAGAGTAAACAACAGTAGGATTCACTGTTGTTTCATCTCTTTAACAGGAAGTCCCCACACCCACTGAAGCGTTAAATGCGTTATATGAATCAATATGAATTATATATATGAAGCGTTATATATGAATCAGTAGTGCTCATAAACGGCTGTTGATAGTATTCTCAAGCAAAACTAAGGCTTTTTGCCCGGAAACAGCATTCCTTATAATGTTTTTATTAATAATGTTATTATTAAGTGTTTTGGACAGCTCCATGTTATCTCTGCAGCTGCACTGTTATTTTTTCAGACACGTGACATCGCTAACAGATTCCGATTGGCCAACAAGAAGCTCCTTTCACCAATGAGAAACCTGAAACAAACCTTGGACACGCCCATTACTCCGAGCTGCAGCGCCCCGTTTATGTGTTCAGTTTCGGTCAGAGTCGATCTTCTGAGGTGAGGAGAGCAGCTCACGGTATTTCATCAAACATCAAACACACTTTATACAGTTTGATTGAGCGATTTTGTATGTTCGTTTAAGTTGTTTCTTTGTTTGGGGTGAGAACTTTTACTGAATGTCAAAAGTCAAAGTTTGAGATCTGTGAGGGGAATTGATGCGAATAGTGTTGCTGTTGCCATTTCATTTCTATCTTTTGATTTCTGAATTTATCTTTCTATCTCTTTGGCAGATCAACTTAATTACTTTACATTATTAAACTGGAACAGAGACTGCTAAATACATCGAACCTGTAATGAGTCAGGTGAGACATTTTAAAACTATATAAATGTTCATATAGTTTGACTCTGGAAACATTAAATGTTGCTTTGTGGTGCTCTTTTTTTCTCTCTTTCTAAAGTTTTTATGATCATCATCAGTTTCTGTACAAAACTAATAAGTTAATGATCGCATTACCTTATTTAGATTATATAATCTAAAACTATATTCTGATTAATAGTGTTGTAGAGTAGTTATTTATCTATCTTGTTAGTGTAGTGTTTCTGTATTATTGTTGTTTTAAAGTCATATTGTGATAAATTACAGTATTTTTTTTAGTAACTGTTAAATAATTTCTTATTTCTTGGGCTTCACTTTTTGACTCTCTCTCTGTCTTGGGATTTTTCCATTGTGCACATCATGTATCTTCCTAGACAAAACAAGAAGTAGTAGTCCTTGGACACACTAACACTCTCACGCGTAACCAGAAGTTGAAGACGCACACACATTTGTGACCAGTCACGGAAAGTAGGGACACAAGTCGGTTCTGGGGCATTTTGAGTTATTCACAGATTCTGAAAGTGTAGTCTCCAAGCTTTCCAACGATGTGTAACACATGGAAATCTGATAATATTTGGAGAAGTTGTGGCCATTTGAAGATGACCTAAAGATGTTGCAGTTCTCACCTGTTCTCACCTGCTGGGAGTGACAATAGGGCTCATTTACATCTCATTTAGATAAGCCATGCCCCCTGTAAAGCTGCATGGTTGCATAGCAACAACAGACGCAACAGGAAAAATCGGACCGCATACTATTAATAATAAAGCATAATGTGCATTGTAAATGTCAGTAATTTATCTTTTTTGACATTAGAACTTTTTTAACAGGATTCTGTGATAACCGTGATCATTTTGGTCACTATAGTCCTGGTTTAGACCTCAGTTAGTGGTTAGACCTGGTTTGAGTCAAAGGATTAAAAAATCATTTGCATTAAACTCTTCAATACTTTTGACTTATAACGCACATTTTACGGCTACGGATACTTTATACTTTTACTTACGTAGGAATTTAATCTGATACATTTACTATTACATTAGTAAATCCTTGTTAAGTAGTAGTAACTGGCTAAAATTATTAGCGTCACATTCAATTCAAGAATAGTAAGGTTTACATGAGCTAAGTCATTCACACCAGTCAATTCAAGCAGTTGAAGCGTTATTCAAATTAACATGCTAACATTACCATCTAAAAGCCCATTATAGTAATGGGGGTTTTTGGCAAGTGATACAATGCTAACGATTACAATTAAAACTAAACTCCTGAGCTAGCTAATAGCAAAAGACACATGAGATAACGTGTAGCCTACGTGTTCTTAGAATGAACACAAAACAACAAACTTTGATGTTTATGGAAACTCACCCCATAAGAAACAGAGAAGATCTTGTTGCCTCCAATGAATTAAGTTTTTCGGGCACACTTTCTCTTTGTCGGGGTCTTCTTTGTGGATGTCCGAAAATGTTTGAAGTACAACATACGGCTGGATTCTTTAGCTGCGGAAAAAGAGTGGCAGGACATGCAAATTATTGGACATTTAGAGGCAAACAGACACATAGTGCAAACTTCGGAGATGGTTACGGTGTAACGGCCACGGTTCAGCTCGTCTGCGATATTCTTTGCGGCATCCATCTTCATTAAATTTTGATATCAGCTAGAGCCGGCCAGAGCGCTGCATACTAAGTAGCCACGCTTCCCTTGGAGGGCGGCGGCAATAACAAAAGAAACAAAAGCCGGCGTATCCGATTCCAGTATGGAAATATAAACAGACAATGACACGCCCCTACTGTGAGATAGAATCTCTGAAAAACAAGCCGATTTCAACCTCAGAATGTACGCTTTTAAATAAATCAATACTGCTATATAAAACACTTAGATGCTTCTTCATGATCTCAACTAACAGATTCTGCAAAAAAACGAAAATCACCAATTTTGAAAAAAAAAGCTTCTTTCTCAGTTTGCTCAATAGTTGTGCTGCCGACTTGTGTCCCTGGTTTCCGTGACGGGTCACATTTACTCACATACATTAATTATTTGTTATTATATTTCTTGAAATGCCAAAAAATGATAAGGTTTGATTCTTAAGTCGTATGATTGGATGCTCAAGCCATTCTGGAGATTGTTGTTTGACCTATGTCTATAAATATGACCCTTCTTCCTGAATAAATCTGAGAATGCTTTGTACCACACTTGATCTGTGTCTGCTTGGTCATTCTCCTGAGATCTCGCACTGCTGCTGCCACACATCACAGGGGTTGAGGCACCTGTTTCTTAACTGATGACTGAGACTACAAATATTCTACCTAAGATTGAGATTTTGATCTAACAGTAACTCATCTGTATAGTTGTGGCCATCATTCGGACGGTACAACAGTCTTGTAGTAATATAGTGGATAAAAACAATATAAACACATAAAAAGGTATTATATTTTATTCAGCAAGCCTGTAAACACTTCGATCATAGATGGAAAAGACTATTTACAGATAATAGAGGCAATTTAATAAGGAATAGTAAATAGTCTTTTCCATCTTTGATCTAATTAGTGTTTACATGTTTGCTGAATAAAATATAATACCTTTTTATGTGCTTAAAGGCCTTAAATGCTCGAACCCCAATAAATGCTGCTTGCAGCTTTTATTATTATCATTATTAAAAAAACTTAGCAACTGATATATTTTTGATTTTATTAGAGCAGGTCTTCCCACATCAGTTCATCATCAGTGAAGCTCCTCCCACAGCAGTTCATCAATAAATGCTGGAATATTCCCATCAGACGAGCATCAGAGCTTCAGGAAGAGCTGAAATCTGCAAAGACTGAGTTTATTAAAGAGGACAGTGAGAACATGAGTGATCCAGAACCCTGCAGAATGAAACACACTGAAGATACTGAAGAACAAAGAGGTTGGTGTTTATTCTTCATTCATTCATGATGCTGAACAACATTCATGTTAGAAAGATTCAAACACTTCTGCACATTTAGATAAACAGTCAAACTATAAAATAGGTACTGATTTTTCAACAAATGTTCACTAAAGGGAGGTTTGAGAAACTTTCATCTGTCAAAATCAGTTCAAACTAAACATTATTTTAGATGTTTAATTTTGCACATTTTATATCTGCTTCACAGTTTTTTGCAACAATGTTGGACATTTCTCAATATAGTTTACAACATTGTTTTGTTTGTTGTTGTTTTTTTAGCAATAAACACTCCTACATTACTGTCGGTACTAGAGAAATTAAGAAAATACACATGCTGTTTATTATTGCTATATAGACGTTATCTTACCAGCCGTTTCTATATGCAATAATTAAAAAAATTAAACCATTTGTCTGTGATGCATTTTTGCTATTCGCAGTCAAGAAGAGAGAGAGATCTCTTATACTGAGCCATCTCTTACGACATCACCCTCATGTCGTTCCACACCCTGTAAGGCATTCATTTTTCTTCAGAACACAAATTAAGATATTTTTGATAAAATCTGATGGCTCAGTGAGGCCTGCATCGCCAGCAATAATATTAATAAATATTATAAAGCGACAATAATGCTTTTTATTAGGTATTAGGGGTGCAACGGTTCAGATTACTCATGGTTTCGGTACGGTTCGGTATGTCAAATAAAAATGTAGAAAATAAGAACATAATCAAACAGCACAAATAAATAAAGTAAAGCAAAGATACAAATAAATAAAGCTTTTCAGGTTTTTCATGTATCCAGGTTTAAGGTACAGAAATTTAATAAAGAAGCTAATAAAATGTAAAACAACATTGCATGCAATCTTCACTGTATAAATTAAATAAAGATCAATCATTATTAATTGATAAGTTACTATTCAGCCATGAGCAATGAGTGATTTCCTTGTCTTTTGTTGTTTGACTAACATTAAAAACACCTTCAGATTGCAGGAATGCAAGGGCTGCTGTCTCTTTATGACATAACACGGATCAGTAGTACACTGATACTGAACACATGCCTTCTTTCTCAAGTGTATAAGTTCACTTAACCCTTGTGCGGTCTTCGTTTAAGGGACTACACTCGTGGTGAAATTTCTCACTCTGGAGAAATAAATATTTTTTTTTTTTTTTTTTGTTTTTTAAATAGGTTTTTATGCAAAAGCAGCTTTTTATGTAAAATTCACTTTATAAAAGGCCCAGATTTCTAACTTTCATTCATGTGGATAACATGGATAATTTGACATGGTTTAGTGTAAGATTTTTGCCCATCTTTTGGAAAATGCAGTTATAAAACTAACATTTTTACCAGTAGATGGCTGCAGAGCTCCGCTATTTGCTATGTGCTATTTGAATGACTGAAAGACATCTTTTCACAAGTTTTTTTCAGTTGGATTCATATCTAAATGTTATGAAATCACAATTATAACAATAAAAATTACTTTTTGTCAAAAGATAGCATTTTTTTGTACTGAAAAAAATCAGTTTTTCTGATAAGCCACGCAATATCACGTTCATATCGCAGATGAATCGCCTTCGATAATGAACCCGATATTTGCGTGGCTTATCAGTGAACTACAGCTCTGTCTGTTAAATGACGCTCCATTTGAAAGCAGGTGATGGCGATTTAGCGGTAATCAGGGAACCGGCTTTACTGACGAAATGCGCGTGAGAATCGCATGCGATATATCGCCCAGCCCTAAGACTGATTCGATTTCGCCCGGCAACTCAGTCTGGAAACCCTTGCATTCATTTCTACTGCTTCTGTTACACTTTTGCGGGAACCAATCACAGACTGGCTTATCCACATTGGCGGGTAACATGATGACGATAGAGAAGCGACGGCAAGCAGCTTTTTGTTTACACTGAACATGGCGGCCACCGAAGTGCAGCAACCAGTTGATGCCACTGTCGATGCTGTTTTAAAAGATTTCAAAGGCAAGTTTACTTTGAAAATGGAACAGAGACTTGCCCTGGAACAATTCATAAAAAAGAAGGATGTGTGTGCCTTACTACCGACCGGCTTTGGTAAAAGCCTAATTTACCAGCTAGTTCCGCTGCAAAGTACGTCACCCGGATCATTGATCTGATTGGTTGAAGGACTATCCAATTGCGTGAATAATGCTCGTTGATCACACCTCTTGTGCAGTAGAAAATACATAGCAGGCTCCCCAGACCAATGTTCAATTTTAAATTGAGCTTGGTCTGGTGATAGCCACACAACTTTTTGTGACATTTGGTTGCACAGTTTTCATTCAGGAGAAAAAACTCATAATACACTCATAATGTACATATACTACATATATGCATACATTTACCGCACGGACACATTATACAGATGCACACACCAAATGCGAAATGCGAGTCTCACTTAGGCTCCTCCCAAGTCTTATCAAAAATCATCACAATCGACTGTGTACTCCTTCATAATGTTTAGAGCAGCGTTAGACACAGATAATACCTTTTGATCATTTAGATACACAACAATGTCATCTGAAACACAACTTTTAAAATCCTCTAACAGTTTTCGTAATTGTTCAAATGTTGTAACTCTACTAGCGGTACACCATTTGTCAAACAACACAATTTTTTTCACGAGCAAACTTACTAAATGTTTGTCTGGCAATTTTCTGATGATTTCTGAATTTCTGGCGATAAGCTTCAGGTACCAATTCGTACGCTCTCCACACAGCAGCTTTAACCGTATCATAGTTTAGACTTTGCTCAATAGGCAAGGCTGTACACACTTCCTGGGCTTTACCCACTAGTTTACATTGCAATAGCAACGGCCACAACTCTTTTGGCCAGCGTAATGCAGCCGCAATACGCTCGAAAGCGACGAAATAAGAGTCTGTCTCTGTCTCTCTAAAAGGAGGAACAAGTGTAACGTATTTACTCACATCAAAGCTGGTCACAGACTCACCAACAGATGGAGAGGTAGTGGGTGGCAGACTTTGGCTCGGTACAGGTGAAACGGGCACATTCACTGGTGAACGAGGAGATGGAGGTCTAGAGCTAGGCACAGGCACATTAGATTGTGATTTGGCTTGTAGTTCCAAACTACGTAACTTAAGTTTATGATCAGCCTCTAACTCCAGAGTTCGATAATGAAGAAGCTGCGCATCGTAATCCTGCTTCTTTAACTGCTGATCCAACTCCTTCAATTTAATAGCTAGCAGAATATCAAAACAGGGATGACTAGGATCTATACTAAGAAAAAGAAAAAGTATCCTCACCTACCGCAGTTCCAACACTCTTCCCTGCTAACCCTTCCGCAGACTCATCCGGCAAAATTCCAGCCTCCACCAATTTGCTGTATAACTTTTCTTTAACAACCTGTTTTGGCCCCTCGCTAGGAACAGGAATATTAAAGAAATCTGCAATTTGCAATAAATCAGCTTTACCACACCTATTAAATTCCTCCGTCGTAGGAGACAACGTAAATGACGTCAAATCAAACTCCATATTTGTCCATAAACTCGTCCCACACCAAAGGAAAATTACCAGACAAACAAACGCGTGTTTAACGATACCAATTACCTTCATTGATACGGAACGGACGAGCCCCCAATTTATGTTATGATCCCTGGTCTAGGTCAAGGTCGCAACATAAATGACACAACAATGATTACTTCATGATTTCCTTTCGAAAGGGAACTTCTACTCTGCGCTGACTGCGCTAGGGGAACGTCCTCCGTGACCCGTGCTCGAAATGGCAAAAATCCTTTTGTCTTTTCGCGACTGCTTTTGCTCGTGCCTTTTTCACTCTGCCAAAAGAAAATATGTCTGCTAAATCGTTCAGGAAGTGTGCTGATCCTTGTCCCAGGTTTTCTGACACCGGAGGACACACACAACTTGTGCATTTTCTGTCTGGGCGAGGAGCACGCACGGTCAGTACTCGAGGGTGCTGCCTGTGCTAACTGTGAGCGTTTTTCTATGAAAACGCTCCGTTCTCGTTTGGCCCTCTTCTTGAGGGGAGAAGTGCCACCACCGCTGCCTGGTGGTTCCGGCCCCGCTCGTGCTGAGGCTCAGCGGCGATTGAAATCATGGGGCTCGCAGGTGGAACTCGCTGAAGAATTTGAGAGGGATGTCTGTCTTTCTCAGGCTGAAGCGACTGACGAGGACGCGCTTCTGGCGGATGACGACAATGTTTTATCTTTAACATCCTCGGACCCAGGAGCGAGTGCTCTCTTGGTCCAAGCCCCGGAGACCAGAAGATGGCCGAGGTGGGAGACGCGGGCGAGCCCGCGGCTCCCGCTCGGCCTCCCTGCGCGGCGTTTTTCGGAGTGACTGGAGGTTATGGAACACGCCTCGAGCAGACTGCAGCTGCCCTGGGAGCGCGTGAGGAGGGAACCCGCTCGCAGCAGGTTAGACGATCGTTTTTTCTCTACCCATGGCCCGGCAACTCCGGCGAGGGCCCTGCCATCCAGAGCGTTGAAGGTGACGTCACGTTTGAATGGCAGGGCTTACGCCGCTGCAGGTCAGGCTGGTGCGGCGTTGCGCACTATGACGGTGCTTCTGGCGTACCAGGCTGATCTGCTTACGGATCTTGATCAGGGAGGCGAAGACGTGCTAGATCTTGCATACCGCTCAGATCCAGCTCTGGGCCCAGACAGCCAGGAGATCCCGGGCTGTCTCGAGCCGAGGCTCAGAGGCAGGCCCAGAGGGAAAGTGTCGCCGCTCGTGCGCCTCCTCCTCCTTGGAGTAAGTCGCAGAGACGGCGAGACGCTAGAAGGAAGAAGCAACACCTGAGGGAGGTGATCGAGGAGCGGCGCCAGCAGCGCCGGTAATCGATCCCCTCTCTTGCGAGGGCTTTTCTCGCCCTCGCTCTTCCTTCGCCTCCCGGTAGCATTTGTAACATCTATATGCTGCGGGCTTTATAGTCGGGCTGATGTTGCGAGCCTATGATGAATATATTCCTGACGGCCCGCCGTCTGGCTTGATAGTGAAAGTGCTTTTGGGCTTATGGGACTTTGGATTTTCCCCTCCGTGTGACGAATCGGGGAGGAATCTGCGTTCTACGAGCCGCAGGAGGTAAGCCAGGTCCATTTTTCATTCTCAATATAGACCTTGCTTTTCCTGTATAGCTTCCCGTGCATATAGTTGTCATCTGTTCATGTTTTAAGGGGTTATTTGGGCAAATAACTGTATGTTAGGCTGACTGTTACAGGCAGGCTCTTTATGGCCGCTTTGTTGTTTAGCGTTGGTGTAGTTTCTCGGCCGATACTGTGTATAGCTAGAACTAGTTTTCGCTATTGTCAGTTATGTGTTGGCCGGTTTTTCGGCCACCTAATGCTGTCGCTCGCGCTGCTTTCTCCGTGTGTTTGGGAATTTGTAGCCCGAGTGTAGCTTGGTCTACATACAGTCCTTAGCTAGCGGCTAGGCTAGAACTAGGTTAGGTGTGTGTTTGTTTACATCCCCCTGTTATGACTATCCCCCTGCGGTTGTATAGTTCTTAATTCTGGCCTCCTTCTGAGGAAGTTGCTGGCCGTTTTTTGCCCATATTTCCCCTTCATATGTTTATGCAGGCGTGTTATGTGAGCGTGCTTGTGCTGCCACAGGTTACACCTGTTTTTTTATGATAGCAGGCTTTATCTGGCCTCTATATATGAATACGGTGTTGTTGTTGTACTCCCCGGTTAGGGTTTGTGTTTCACTGAGTGCATCACCTGTTGGATCGCACACTCAGGATGAGTGTAGGGAATTTTGTTTACCCGACCTCTCCCGGTCGTTTGCACCACAGCATCTGGGGTTCATTGCTGTTTGATTGTTGGCTATTTGTTTTTAGCCTCTCTGTATGCAGCTTGTTTGGATACAGCGCTGTTGGTCTACGATGCTGGTTACGCTCACGCTGTTTAGCATGATTTACATTGCCTGCTGGAATGTGTATGCCTAGGCTCAGGTTGTGTAGCTAGTTCCCTTAAATTTGTCATTTTATGTTATACTGGCCCTTCCTTGTAGTTAGGGCCCTTTCATGACGACGGGCCGGTGCCACATGGTTCTTTAAGCAGCAGGCCTCTCCAGGCTTCTCTTATAGCTTCCTGTTGGCCCAGCTACGCTGGTCGTGTACGGGCATCATTCCATGATTGAATAAATGCACTAGCGCGCTTTTAAGGTTACAGGCCGCTTTCAGGCCTTCCTTTGCTAGCATGTCGGAGTTTAGCTTGATACTCCTCTCGCTGAGAGTAAAAGATGTTTTTACTGAGTATTTTGTGCGTTTATTCCCTTTAGCTCTAGTCGAGCTAAAATATTTTCCCTGTCTAATTAACGGGTTCTATTTTTGCTCCTAGAACTTTAGTGGCCGCTGGCTGATGTCGCGTGTGACGGGTAGGCCGTAAAGGCCTCCTGTGGAGCATGCGGACCTTCGACAGCAAAAGGGATGGTTTCGCCGGCTGGCCGGGTCTCGGGTTGACTATGACCTCCTGTGTAGTCGGTCTGTTCAGCCTGAACCCTGATAACACTGCCACGAGCTGATGCCACGTGCCTGCTGGGATTATAGGCCCATGGGGCCTTTCCTTAGCGCATGATGGCGTATGTTGTACTCCTCTTGCTTAAAGAGTAGAAAGGTACTTCACCGAGTGCACTGCTCGTTGGTTTGTGTTGGACGGGCTGTCTCGTGGGCACTTGCAGCTGTTATGTCTTGGTGTTTGCTCCACCTTGATATGCAATAGGGTGTGGCCCTACAGGCCATCCTGGGCTACCGCCGTCTGCATTCAGTTCTCTGGTGAACTCTGGTTATGTTGCAGGCCCTTTTTCCCGGCCTCCATGACTATGTGCCCGCTACGGTCTGTCTGTTAGGTTGAGCTTTGTACTTCCCTTCGGGGTTAACTGCGTAATTGTGCTTAGCTCCCTAAGCTGGTTTGGTTGTAGACTTCTATGAAGTCTCCCGTTAGACCGGCCCCCAGGCTGGTTTGTGCTCCCCTGGGTCAGGGGTCTTTAGCGCACAGCCTCCTCAGCACCTTGTTAACGGCTGAGTAGATCCTTGGATGAGTGGTTGTACTCCCCTCATACGAGGGTCCATAGCGTTTAGCTGAGTTCCGCTCTCCAGGATGCCCATCTCTGCGTGTGGGTTTGAGTTGCTTACTGCCTTTCGCAGTCGCTCTTTCCTGCTCTCCTCTTTGGAGTTTGGGCTTGGAGATTCTGTATATCAGACAAGGTTGGCCAGGCCAGATTTAGCTTCGCTGGATCTGGCTAGGCCTCCTTGGTGGCAGCGGGATGGATTTTCCCCCGAGTGACTGACCGAGGTTCCTTTTGGTTCCTTGGCCACATTCCCTTAAAGGGACCACCCCCTCTCGGGGTGTTGGTTCCAGATGCTCGAGCAGCCTTGGTAGGCTTTTTGCGGAAGGCCTCTTTTAGGCTCAGCTTGGGCTGTTGGCCGTAGGGAATGCTGGCACTGACAGCCTTGGAGTTCTGCCCCCGGTTTTTCCCTGGAACTGCCGGATATGTGTCCAGACATTTGGACTGGCATTCTCCTCTAGCATGGCGGCATGGGTATATCGTTCCCCTAGCGCAGTCAGCGCAGAGTAGAAGTTCCCTTTCGAAAGGGAACGTCTCAGGTTACGTATGTAACCATGGTTCCCTGAGAACAGGGAACGAGACTCTGCGCTTTCATGCCATGCTGCGGGATGCCTGCTACAGTCGCTCAAAGACAAGAAGATGTCGGCTGTTTCCCCAGGCGCTCCCTTTATACGTCACGGTTCGCGCCGTTTGACGTGATAGGCTGTCGCCGGCCAATAGGATTGGAGTGTGGTGATTTTTGGCATTTCGGGCACGGGTCGCGGAGGACGTTCCCCTAGCGCAGTCAGCGCAGAGTCTCGTTCCCTGTTCTCAGGGAACCATGGTTACATACGTAACCTGAGACGTTACTCCTCTTTATTTAAGTGTTCTCTTCATTTCTTTTCTTTTTTTGTGTTTTTTTTTTTTTTTTCAATGCGGGATTGTTGCAAGTAAATACAAAAACCATTTCATAACAGAGAAAGAAACACAAAGATTCTGAGGCAAATAAACAGGGGTGAGCTATTGCCAAAACAACAAACAAACAGAACTAACTTCCCAAAAAAAAAAAAGAAACTAGCTTCCCTGTAACCCGAAATAAAGAAACAAAATATACAAAAACATAACCTAACTCCTTAACTGCCCCAAAACAGGAGAAAAGCTGGTGGCCTGTTGGCCAATAAAAGAAACAAGGCACTCACCCCCTTCGGCTTCTCAAATTGATTAAGACGTTACAAGCATGGTCAATAGGGCACTGAGGATATTTTACAAACAAATTACAAACAATACAACAAATACTATAGAGATACAAATTAAATAATCTTGTTTTTCAGATACAGTAGGTTTATTTACCATGTTTACATTAATTTAACATATTTTGTTGTTTTATTAACATTAATGACAAATATAAGCCATGGTCCCTTTAAGACCAAATCTATGAATTCTTTTTACTTTTTTGAGCACTTTTTACTGTTTTAGCCTTTTTTTCACTTGGCAAAAAGAACAATGCACACAGACATTCATGTCGCGGTTTCCCGGCCGTCACAGAGAATGCTTTAAAGTGGGCATAAGGCCGTGATATAAACTACCCTATGAAAGCCACATTTCAGCAAATGGATTGTTAATCATGCACATCATTACTCTGTTTTTCTTTATAATTTTGAGCAAGATCTTTATTAATTCATTCACATCCATATATCAGGGCTCAGTTTTATGTCTTTCCACTTCATATTTCTCTCTTTAAATTATTTTGATGCACTGAAAACGAAATAATTATTTTTTACTTTTATTTCAGACCTGATAGAAGAGAGCGAGGAGAGTGAAGAAGTGAGTGAAGTGGAGGAGAAACATCATGTCAAACCTGGAGAAAAACCTTTGAGTCGCTCAAAGACTAAAAAGACATTTTTAAAGAAAAGAAGAGCCAAGAAATCTACAACCTGCACTCAGTGTGGAAAGAGTTTCTCAACCAAACAAAGTCTTGAGGTTCACATGAGGATCCACACCGGAGAGAAGCCGTTCACATGTGATCAATGTGGGAAGAGCTTCAGTCAATCATCAACCCTTAAAGATCACATGAGGATCCACAATGGAGAGAAGCCGTTCACATGTGATCAGTGTGAGAAGAGTTTCACAAGATCAGATTATCTTAAATTACACATGACGATCCACACCGGAGAGAAGCCATTCACATGTGATCAATGCGGATGGAAATTCTTAACCAAACAAAAGTTTGAGGTTCATGTCAGAGTTCATACTGGAGAGAGACCGTTCACATGTGATCAATGCGGGAAGGGCTTTATGGATTTGTCAAAACATAAAAGACACATGAAAATCCACACTGGAGAGAAGCCGTACGCATGTGATAAATGTGGGTTTAGTTTCATAGAATCAGGTAAACTTAAGAGACACATGAGGATCCACACTGGAGAGAAGCCGCATACATGCAGTACATGTGGGAAGAATTTCAGGGATTCAGGAACCCTTAAGATTCACATGAGAATTCACACTGGAGAAAAGTCTTTCATGTGTGAACAGTGTGAAAAGAGATTCTCAACCAAACATAGTCTTGAGCTTCACATGAGAATTCATACTGGAGAGAAGCCGTTCACATGTGATCAGTGCAGGAAGAGATTCAGAGATAAACCAAGTCTTGATCTTCACATGAGAGTTCACACTGGAGGGAAGCCATACATGTGTGTTGAGTGTGAAAAGAGATTCACTCACAGAAAAAATCTTATTGCTCACATGAGGATTCATACTGGAGAGAAGACACACACATGTGATCACTGTGGCAAAATATTCATTGGGTCATCAGCCCTGAAGAAACACCTGACAGTTCATACAAAGGAGAAGCCACATTCATGTTCTGTGTGTGGAAAGAGTTTTTCACTGCTGCAAAGTTTACAGATACATCAGAAAATACACACTGGTGTGAGAGAGTACATGTGCTTTGAGTGTGAGAAGACTTTTATTACAGCCGGTGATTTAAAACTGCACCAGAGAATTCACACTGGAGAAAAACCTTACAAGTGTTCACACTGTGGCAAGAGATTCAGGCAGTCACCACATCTGAAAATACATGAGAGGATCCACACTGGAGAAAAACCTTACAAGTGTTCACACTGTGACAAGAGATTCAGTGTGTCATCATCTCTGAAAATACACGAGAGGATCCACACTGGAGAGAAACCTTACAAGTGTTCACACTGTAACAAGAGATTCAGTGTGTCATCACATTTGAAAACACATGAGAGGATCCACAGCAGAGAGAAGCTGCACACTTGTGATCAGTGTGGAAAGAGTTTCACTATTAAAAGTCACCTGAAGATACACATGAAGATCCACTTAGTTTCCTAACAGCCATGATGAGTGACAAGGACATTTTGTTGTTAGATTGTAGCGGTGGGCGATCTGACGAGTTTATATCATGTTTTATCTTGAAGACAATTTGAAGATAATCATAGATATTGTGATCTTTTATATCTTCGTAATAATGTTAAAACTACACCAATGAATGCCCATTAGATGGTTGTGCTGACTGGCCAAATTATATCACTCCATCATGTGTCTTTCATTCATTGTGACGTATTTGAATAACAATTCAATGCAAGCTAGCAATAGAGCTGTGAGAGGAACTGATTTGAGGAATTTAGTTTGAATTTCGATTATAAAAACTTGATTTAAAAAAAATTGGAAGATGCAGACGTAATCGCAGAATCCGGTCATAAAAATGAAATGTACTCTATAACTGTATAATCTGTCAAATAAGGCTACGTCCACAAGAAGCTGGATCTTACCCTAAACCGATCTTTTTTTTATTCCTCATCTCAAAAAATATCTGCATCCACACGAAACCACTGAAATGACTCAAAATGTAGTATATATGCCAGACCATTATGTGGCGCTGTAATTCTGTCACAGAAATGCACTTAAAGCAGCGAAGAAGACTTGGAGCATGCGCATAAACCTTGCGCTCTGAATACAAACTATAGCAAATCTTAGAAATAACGCTTCATTTCGGCTCAGTAGCTTCTGAAGCATGAACGCAAGCATCTAGAGTCTACTATTACTGTTGTTGGTGCTGTTTTGTGGTGTTAGCGCGTCTGACTAGGGTCGACACGACACGATGACCTCATCGTTTCAGAAAATACACGGATTGCCCCGTCCATACGCAAATACAGCGTTTTCAAATTTATCCACTCTGGGACAAGGTTTCAAAAAATAGCGGTTTCACCTTTCGAAAACGCCGGATCTGTGTGGATGAAACGCCTATCTGATAAAAAAATTGTGCGGATTCACAGAAATGCGTCTCCATGTGGACGGGGCCTAAATCAAAAGCAGGTCAGTAGACTTAAATCAGATCATGATATGGACTAGTGTCTGTGAATATTAAACCCCAAAAGACTGTCAAGGGTCTCACCTCAGTCATGGTATTGAGGGTGAAAGAGAGCACTGTTTCTGTTACAACTGCTGCCAGTACCAGGACTCAAACCCCATAACCTTTGGGTTACAATTCTGACTCTCTAAACACTATAGGCACAACTACACATCATGTGGTAGAAAATGTGTATGATTCAGAGAGACAGCAATGTGGCCGTTTGACTTGCTATCACACTTCGTTGCTGAAGCATTAAGAGTTCCTTTCACTGGAACTAAGGGTTCAAGCCCAACCCCTGAAAAACAACCCCACACCATAATCCCCCTCCACCAAACTTTACACTTGGCACAGTGCAGTCAGGCAAGTACCGTTCTCCTGGCAACCACCCAACCCAGACTCGTCCATCAGATTGCCAGACAGAGAAGTGTGATTGGTCACTCCAGAGAATATGTCTCCACTGCTCTAGAGTCCAGTGGCAGCGTGCTTTACACCACTGCATCCGACACTTGGTGATGTAAGGCTTAGATGCAGCTGCTCGGCCATGGAAACCCATTCCATGAAGCTCTCTACACACTGTTCTTGAGATAATCTGAAGTCCACACAAAGTTTGGAGGTCTGTAGCTATTGACATTGCAGAAATTTGGAGACTTCTGTGCACTGTGAGCCTCAGCATGCGCTGACCCCACTCTGTGATTTTACGTGGCCTACCACTTTGTGGCTGAGTTGCTTTTGTTCCCAATTGCTTCCACTCTGTTATGACACCACTAACAGTTGACTGTAGAATATTTAGCAGTGAGGAAATTTCACGAATGGACTTATTGCACAGGTGGCAACCTATCACGGTGCCACACTTGAATTCACTGAGCTCCTGAGAGCGACCCATTCTTTCACAAATGTTTGTAGAAGCAGTCTACATGCCTAGGTGCTTGATTTTATACACCTGTGGCCATAGAAGTGATTGGAACACCTGAATTCAATGATTTGGAGGGACGTCCCAATACTTTTGGGAATATAGTGTATCATTTCATTATTTTGTCATATCGTACAATGTTTTAAACATTTAAATGTAAGTTGCCTTGTGTGCTTACGTTATAATTAGTATATAGTCCACTGTGACAAGCAGGGCGGGTGAGAGCCGTGAGGGAACGGTGAAAGGCCGGTGACGCAAGTGATAATGAGCATCAGCTGCGAGTCGCACCGACCTCGAGTCTCTCACCGAGGAGCTCCGGAAGCATAAAAGGAGGAGCGATGACAGAAGGATGAGAGAGGACCAGGCCTGGACTTTATTTTATGTTTGTGTGGCCGGCAGTTCCTCACAGACAACCATTTTACGTTCGTTTTGTATTTGTTTACTTTATATTAAAGTTTGTTTGAACGTTCGCCGGTTCCCGCCTCCTCCTTCCCGTATCAACAACCTGTGTTAAATCCACAGTCTCTCAACTAAATTTTCCAACCCTCTAACTAACGTGATTCTTTTGTTTATATGCATCAGTATGTTTGATTCTTAGAGAAGTTGAGATGGCAGCTCTTGCGAGTGGGTGTGGTTTCAGCACCGACAGCGTTTGAGAGCAGAGAATGCTGCTTATTTTTTCATGATTTTGGTAACTCATTTCATTTACTTAGTGATATTTTTTAATCATTCAAATTTGGCTGGGTGTTTAATTACACGTTTTTCTGTGGTGTAACAAACTCCAGAACACATACTTTAATATGGCTGTACATGGACTTTAATCAGTAATCGATATAAACCTTTTATGCATTAAATGATTTTAAGTAAATGCAATCTTAGAAATGATTGTTTGGTTGTTGAAATGTTCTTTACTGGTATTCTCTATAATGTCTGTGTTTGATGGATGAACTATAGACTTGTTGATTGGTTTTAAGAGTCCATGAATATGTGTTCAGACATATATCTGTTTTCCTAGCTGACCAAGACCGGTAGGGTCACAAAGGACACTACAGCTCTTGGGATACGTGACACAAGTTTTACCTTGCTCTGTATTTTTCTGAAGAATAAAGATGAATATTGTCTGTATTTCTCACAAAGACAAGAACATGTTATCAGTATGTTTTGGGAATATTTCCTGTTTATAGTTAAAGCTCAGAGAAACTCCAACCTTGAAGAAACTGTGAATCTTGTGTATGTGTGCAGGTCCTGTATTGATGAAGGACTGTCAGTCTACTTGGGACCTGCTGGCGCCTTTTCCTGACCTAAAAGGTCACAATGTGCCTAAATCCAGGTTGCTTCTGTCTATCAGTCCATGTGTTGAAAATTATTATGTTTGTCTGTTTTTCTTAACCAATCAGAGTCAATTAATCTGAAAGTATTAACGTAGCTAGACTTTGAAAAGTGTATAATTGAAAATGAAACTATTCTTCAGTAAAGTTTTCTTCAGTTGATTACACTTCTGACTCTGGGTCTTCATTCATCATACCTGGTCTTTAACTGTAATTTCCCCTACAGTATGATGTAGTGTTTTATTTGATAGCAGCCTACTTTTGATTTCTGAGAGATGCAAAAGTATTTCAATTTACTAAATATTTAATTTACAAACATGCTGTGCTAATTTCATTCATAGAAGCAATTTACAAACTCACTGTTAACAGTTTCACCCTTGATATCAAGTATCAAATATACATTTTACAGTTTGTTCTAGTCAGTTTGATGTTCATTCACACCATGAGGCTTCATGAAGTCAGAACAATTACTATGAACTTTAAACACAGTTTTTACAAAATAAAATGATTACTGTCTCCATCTCACCACAGCTTTACACAACCAGCAGAAAGAGAGCAGCTGGAATAACGAGAGGAGGCGTGTAATCCTTGTTGTTTTTTTGTGTGATTATGTTGATTTTTATAGGTTTTATAGTTTTGTTGTTGTGAACAGAATTTGCCGTGTTTTTGTTAATTTACCATTGACGTAGTGGCAAATAAGTATCAACGCATAAGAGACAAACACGTCCAATTGTCTTTCAAAAGTTTTATTTCTTGCAAGAAATGTCAGTCATACAGAGACAAAAGTTGCTGCAGAGTGTGTGACCAGGAAGCCATGACCATACCATATCTTGTTCTTTAGGCTCCAAACCATATTTTGTTTTTCCACTACTTCAAAGCAGATCTACGTAAAGCAAACATTACACAGTGTCCCATAGAATATGAGTAAAAGCATGAAAAATTAACAAAATTTGTTTTTTCTTTCACAAACGTCATTACTAGTGCCTTCACTTCCATAGATATTATTTTGCGCTGTGTACTTTGATCTTAACAGCTTTAACCTTATTATATTATTCTCACGTTAGGTAAAATAAGTTGAGTCTGGCCTAAATTATATGCATTAATTTGACCTCCAGTAAACTCAACCAAGTTGTCTGCATGATTTCCTTTTAAGTTTCTAAGAGTAAACCACAGTAGGATTCACTGTTGTTTCATCTGTTTAACAGGAAGTCCCCACATCCACTGAAGCGTTAAATGCGTTATATGAATCAATATGAATTATATACAGGATATGAAGCGTTATATATGAATCAGTAGTGCTCATAAACAGCTTTTTACCCGGAAACATCATTCCTTATACAGCAACACTTAACAAGAAGATTGGCTTACAGTTTAATAGGAAGTGACAAATCCAACATACAAGTACTTTGCTACCCTAATATCTAAATGTTGATCATGATTACAATTATTAAATTTAAAAGTAGCTATCTTTGGGACAACAGATAAAAACTGAACATTAAAGACAAATCTAAAAAGAAATCTATGCATTGGCAATGTTTCCTTTTACTATCATTTTACCATGTTGTCTCCAATAAATGTGACTTCTTAAATTTCTGTTCTCATAAAATGTTAAAGCAGGATTTCAGTTGAAATGTAATATTTGATGATCGCTAACATATTTTCTCCTTACACAGAATCCGATTGACCAACGCAGTTGCCAACAAGAAGCTGCTTTCACCAATGAGAAACCTGAAACAAACCTTGGACACGCCCATTACTCCGAGCTGCAGCGCTCCGTTTGCGTTCAGTTTCAGTCAGCGTCGATCTTCTGAGGTGAGGAGAGCAGTTCACGGTATTTCTCATATTTCACAACCATCAAACACACTTTATACTGTTTGATTGAGCGATTTTGTATGTTCGTTTACGTTGTTGTTTCTTTGTTTGGGGTGAGAACTTTTACTGAATGTCAAAAGTCAAAGTTTGAGGTCTGTGAGGGGAATTGATGTGAATAGTGTTGCTGTTGCCATTTAATTTCTATCTTTTGATTTCTGAATTTCTATCTTTCTATCTCTTTGGCAGATCAACTTAATTACTTTACATTATTAAACTGGAACAGAGACTGCTTAAATACATCGAGCCTGTAATGAGTCAGGTGAGACATTTTAAAACTATAAATGTTCATATAGTTTGACTCTGGAAACATTAAATGTTACTTTGTGGTGCTCTTTTTTTCTCTCTTTCTAAGGTTTTTATGATCGTCGTCAGTTTCTGTACAAAACTAACAAGTTAATGAACGCATTACCTTATTTAGATTATATAGACACCTGCACAAAAAAAAAAAGCAGATGGACTGAATGAAAATGCAAATTCACTCTCTAACAGTTTATTATTGTTCAAATCGTCCCCTGGGCCGGATTGGAGACCTTTGTGGGCCGTATTCGGCCTGTGGGCCTTGTGTTTGACACCTGTGATCTAGACAACAAACCTGTGTACCATGATTGAACTGCACTCTCTGTGTCTGTTACCCCAACAAGATGAACAGAAACTTGTGACCGCCATTTTTGAAATAGCAGCTAATTAAGCTAATAGCAGCTCGATTGTAATCTCTGTATATACAAATAACAGTGAGCTGCACAAACATGTTGGATTCGCCGTGTTTGGATGCTGATGTAGGTTCGTAAAGCCATGAGCATCAATAGTAATGCAGTGTCCGCCATTGTTGATGGAAGGCTTGTTCGAGATGCATCGAGAACATATGACTTCTTGTGCTTTTGGATTGCTGTTGCTGCACCTTGATGTCATGCGCCAAACGGTCTGCGAGAAGCAAATGCATCACGAACAAGCTTGGTGTGTTTGTGTTTTTGGTGCTGCCATGCTAGCGCTGCTGGGAAGGATGAGACATATAAAAAAATGTAATCGCAATTAATCGCACACTTAACGTGAAATTAAGCATATTAACACGTCCATTTTGCCATCATTGCCTATCCTATATCAAGTAAACCATCAGATTGAAGTGTGATTCTCACAAAACTTATTTTTCAGCTTCTTTCAAGGTACATATATGTCTACATTAAAACATTCTTGTTCATACTGCATTAATATATGCTAATTTTAAACTTTCATGCAAAAAAGGGGATATCACAACTAAGTCAAAGTTAACATAACGTATTTATTAAACAGTGAGTGGCACAAACATAAAATTGTCAACAGAAAGTGCATGTTTTGTGCAAAATTGTCAGAGACAACATTTCAAAACAAGACATTAGGGCACGCTTGTGCATGCTGTAACTCACATGGCATTTCAAAACACAAAATTAAAGTGCACTTCTTGTACATAATGCCACTACAATAATTTAAAACAAATAAAAAAGTGCCCTTTTGTGCATGTTGTCATTAAGATGACATTTCAAAACAACACTAAATTTAAGTGCACCTGTTGTGCATAATGCCACTAGGATATTTAAAACAAATATATATAATGCGCTTTTGTGCAGGATGTCACAGGTAATTTCAAAATCAGTAAAATAAAAAATAGCTGCATAATAGGAAATCAAATGTTGGAAAAGAAAGTGTATTTATAAAAATGACCCTCCTTTTTGTTTTTTAATAAACAATCCTATGGTTTCAAACACAATACCTAAACATAAAACAATTCACAAAAGGTGAATCTGGTCCATTATGGAAAAGTTTGCAGCTTTAGTTTTGGTTTCTTCTGCATGAAATATATGGCACAAATAAAAAGTAAAAAAATATGTAGTTGTATTTCGTGCATACTATGTTGTCCCTTTGTAACAACAACCAGGGAATACCAGGTTGTTTAGAGGTTTTGTGCCAAAAACACAAGCCTATCAACGGCGTCTGGTTTGAGAGATGCTCGATGGCATGTAACTATATTACCACTGGTACTAAATACCCTTTCCGATGGGGAACTGGTGGCGGGCACACACAGATATTTTTTTGCCACATTTTTCAGGTTTGGGAACATTTCCTCATGGTCGTTCCACCACTGCAATGGATTTGCTTCACTGTCAACATTAACAGACTGCAAGTAGGCAGACAACTCTTTTTCAATAAGCTCTCTCTGCGACAGTGTGGCGGAAGATGTTGCAGCAGTTTTAAAGAAGCTGCCCAGGGATTTCTTCCTTAGTGGCTCTTCTGGCTGTGATACCGTTGTTGCATCTTGAGGCAGTGAAGCAGCCAACTCAGCTGTGCCCTGATCAGTCTCATAGAGCATTGCCTCCATCTCGGTTATGGCTCTGCTCTTGATGGCATCCACCTTTTTTTCTGTGCAGTATGTTATCTTGAACCTGGGATCCACTAAGCCTGCCATGTCCAGCAGGTCGTTAGTGGAAGGATCAGAATACTTCTCCCTCAGGTAATCCAGGATGGAGGCTTTGATAGACTGGGTCAGTGGGGTGTCATTCTCCTGACGTGCCAAGAGGCTGGACTGGAAGAGATGGAGAACAGGCTTGACATAGGACACTGTGACATAGTCAAATTCAAGTCAAATTTATTTATATAGCGCTTTTACAATTGGTAATTGTTTCAAAGCAGCTTTACATATTAGAAGCACAGAAAAAAGAGAAGTGGTTAAAAATAAGTTGTACAAGCAAGCGTGGTAATATGTAACATATACAAGATGGTGCTACATTAAGCCAATGTCGGCTGACTCCCAGGGGTGGAAAAAACCCCCTAGGAGAAAAACCCAGCGTGCTACACTGGGAAAAAAGTCCTAGGAGGGAAAAAACCCCTTGGAAGATATATATAATATATGTAAATGGATATGGAGATCAAAATAAATCTGAATTATACATTTTTATTATAGAGATTAAAAATAGATTATATATAAATATATGTAAGCGGATACGGAGATCCAGAACTGGATCTGTAGGCCCATTGTCTCCTGGGCTACATTGTAGTCAGGTCCAGACACAGGTTCTCCATCTGATCTGCATACGGCCTGGATCCAGCACCCGGCAAACCTCAGGATAGCTCTCACCGGATAGAGCGTCGGTGAATTCCAGGAGAGGTTTGAGAGCCTTGTAGAGGTACTGTGCATCCTGAATGTGTGTGAAAACAACGTGGATGTACTCAAATGTGTCTGTGCATAAATACAATGTGATCAATGCGTTGAAAGCACTCACACATGATGTGTTTGCGCATCAATATAATGGATTCTGTAGCCTATGTCACTGCAATTGTCTTTACTTTGATTGCAATCCTCATCCATCAAAACTTTACTAGCGATACGCTGGTTTGCTTTATCCAGCCGAGAAACATAGTTTGCATATCATCTGCAGTGTTGGGCACGTTACTTTAAAAAAGTAATTAGTTATAGTTACTAGTTACTTCTCACAAATAGTAACGGAGTTAGTAACTGAGTTACATCATTATAAAAGTAACTAATTACCAGGGAAAGTAACTATTGCGTTACTTTAAAAAAAATAAAAAATAAAAATATGCCAAATAAATTGAATGCCCCTGTAACGAAGCGGGACTGAGGCAGAGATCCAAATGCAGCATTTTATTAAAGTAGAGTGGTCGTACAGGCAGGGTCAAAACAGGAACAAACAGGAACAGTAAGGAGCAGGCAGAATCGTAGTCAGGGTACAGGCAGTAGATCGAGGCAGGCGGATATCATACACAGAACGGTATACCAGGCAAGGGTCAGGACAGGCAGCAACGGGTCAAGAAACAGGAACAGGCAGCAACGGTAACAGACAGGCAGACAGGAATATAAACGCTCGGAGATGATACACTGGGTAATCAAGACTTCGCGGTGAGGTGGTGTGTGTGTGAGTCCTTTATAGTCCAGGTAATGTGTGGCAGCTGGGTGTGGTGATTAGTGTGGAGTGATTGTGAAGTGAGTGCAGGTGATGAGCAATGGAGGATCATGGGAAATGTAGTCCGGGATGTGACAGGAACAGACGTGATCGTGACAGCCCGCAATTACATATAAGTCTAAGAATAAATTATTCTTGATGCGGCGACTCCTGACTCATGATCCGCTCTTGCTCACGACATGAAATTTCTCTGTAGCCTACTGTGTTGGTAGCCATTAAAGAAAACGTAGTTTCATATTTATGTTTAAATAGTCCTATGTTATGTTTTAAATCCATTTATTCGATTATGAAAAGTGAACAGCATGAGTAAGATGCATCATAAGATGCGCAAATATATCGGGAGACATGGAGTGGGTCAGACATGATTTTGACCATTTCATTAAGTTTTGCTTTGTAGAAAGCCTTTCTTTAAAGTGAATTTCGTTTTGTAAAAAATGTATCTTAATTTTAATCAATGTTTCATCAA
This sequence comes from Megalobrama amblycephala, assembly GCF_018812025.1. NCBI lineage: Eukaryota > Metazoa > Chordata > Actinopteri > Cypriniformes > Xenocyprididae > Megalobrama > Megalobrama amblycephala. The sequence continues at coordinate 66,729,199 of NC_063044.1, read as the reverse complement.
CCAATTGCTTGGATTTAATATATAACAAGCAAATATAGCAGACAATAAAATCATGACGTGGAGGCGCGGGCGCGATCACTGGCGCATGAACTGGAGCGCGTCTTATAGGCTAAATGAACCGAAACTCAGAGGCTGCTTGCCTCGCAGACATGAGAAATATATCTATAGAATGCTTGAAATATCTACTTTAACGAAAATGAAGTAATTAAAAACGAAAAGAAAGAGGCTACTCTGATTATGTAGCCTAATCCGAGTGAAATGTGCGTTATCTCTCTAGGCGCGTCCATATGAGCAGATGATCAGCAATGTCAACTTCATCTTTGCAGCCGAGCCGACACTGATTCAGAAAACATTACTTTATTAATAAACAATTAAAATGTCTCCTTGCTGTTTTTGTCACACTCATAATCATTACTTTTGCCGGTTCTTTATGGCAATTAGCTATGCGTGCCCTTGAGTGCTATATAGCCTATATTATGTAAATGCTCCTTATTATGGTTTATTCTCTCCAGTATTTAAGAAATTAAATGAATATAAATGTGATTAGTCAACTAATAGCTTAAATGAACAACTAGTCGACTAGAAAAAAACTCATTTCACATATTTTCGATCAAGCATCAAAAAGGGTATTCTGGTTTGAGCTCGCGCTTCGCGCGCATGCTCTGACAGACACACACACACAGCGCATCATACATTATTATCAGTTTAAAATTATATTTGTGTATGACTAACCGCAGCACACACCAGAGAAAAAAACTTTGCAGGTCCTATGGCTGAGAGAGAGCCTACTCGGATGAAAACCGCTTCAGTGAGCACAATTATAGTAACGCGGCATTTTTTTGTCAGTAACGTTAACGGCGTTGTAACGGGAGAAAAAGTAATTCGTTTGATTACTCGTTACTGAAAAAAGTAACGGCGTTAGTAACGCGCGTTATTTATAATGCCGTTATTCCCATCACTGATCATCTGGCCATACAGCGGTGGGATGTTTCAGTGTTCTCCTCAGACAGGAACAGCGCGAGGCGGGAGGAATCACGCTCTTCAGATACAATCACAGAGAGTTTGTGTTTTAAAGTGAAAGAGACACTGGAATTAATAATTCTCTCTGCTATCTCTGATATAATCAGCATTGACTTTTAAGGTCATCTAACTGCATGGTGTACATTACGTTAATGAGGCAGCTTCACGTGCTTCAGTATTTTTTTTGCGTTAAATAAGTAAAATTATTTTTACGCATTAAGGATTTTGAATTAATTGCTTGCGTTAATGCTTTAAGGTTGACAGCCCTTATATATGTATGTATATTGTAAAGTAGTTCGTAAATATGGGAAGAAGGCGGGAACCGGCAAACATTCAACATAACTTTAATATAAAATAAACAAAGAACAAAACAAAAGTAATGCCGGCACAAACACAAACATAATAAAACATACAATAAAGTCCAGGCCTGGTCCTCTCTTGTCCTTCACTCTCATCGCTCCTCCTTTTATGCTCCCAGAGCTCCTCCGTGAGAGACTCGAGGCCGTTGCGCCTCCCAGGTGAAGCTCATTAAATCTCGCGCCACCGGCCCTCGCACCATTCCCTCACGGCTTCATATATATATGAAGACTTAAGATGCAAAAGCCTCTAAGTGCCATCTGAAATTTTCTTCTAAAATGAGCGTTTTTATCAAGCTTGTATGTTTATGTTCAATTATTTAACTTTAATGGCAATAAAAAGGACCTATTAATTGTCATTAAAGTGAAATAGCTAAACTTAAACATACAAGCTTGATAAAAATGCTCATTTTAGAAGAAAATTTCAGATGGCACTTAGAGGCTTTTGCATCTGAAGTCTTCATATATATATATATATATATATATATATATATATATATATATATATATATATATTAAAAACTGATAAATGATACATTTTTGATTTGTCAGAGCAGCTCCTCCCAGGACATGTTTCATCAGTGAAGCTCCTCCCACATCACTCACATCGTCAGTGAAGCTCCTCCCACAGCAGTTCTCCAATAAATGCTGGAATATTCCCATCAGACGAGCATCAGAGCATCAGGAAGAGCTGAAATCGTCAAAGACTGAGTTTATTAAAGAGGACAGTGAGAACATGAGTGATCCAGAACCCTGCAGAATGAAACACACTGAAGATACTAAAGAACAAAGAGGTTGGTGTTTATTCTTCATTCATTCATGATGATGAACAACATTCATATTAGAAAGATTCAAAAACACTTCTGCACATTTAGATAAACAGTCAAACTATAAAATAGGTAGCCTACTGAATTTTCAGCAAATGTTCAGTAAAGGGAGGTTTGAGAAACTTTCATCTTGACTGTCAACACCAGTTCAAACGAAATATTATTTTAGCCGTTTCATTTTACATTTTATATCTGCTTCACAATTTTTTGCAACAGTGTTACTAGAATTTTGGACATTTTTCAATATCGTTTACAACATTGTGATTTTTTTTTTTTTTAAGCGATAAACATTGAACACCGAACTGTATCAAGTGAATTGGTCGACTACTTTAGTAAAGCCTGGGGCTGCATGTGTTAGATTCTACAACATCCTGTGCTCTCTCTCAGTTCCTCCTAAAGGATATAACCGTTGCACCATGGTCAAGAGGGCATGTTGCTTTTCTTAGAATAGCGTATAGTCCCCTCTTCGTCTTTAAATCTGAGCTGTCAGTTTCACTTCCTATATTTTCCATGTTCACCTCTAGACAATAAACTTGTGTGCCATAGTTGAACTGCACTCTGTGTCTGTCTTCTTTGGTGCACTGGTTTTTACCTGCTTTTCTGTGCTAGATCGCTGTGATGCATTTTTGCTATTCGCAATCAAGAAGAGAGAGAGACCTATCATGCGGAGCCACAGCACACACAACAGGAAAGCCCCTGCTTAATGAGTGACGATAAAGGAGGGAAATAAACATTAAAACATCTGGTCTGTTAGGCCTATGATATTAATCTTTTTATTTTTGATTTCAATTTTGGCTTCCAAGGATTATAAAAGGAAGATATTTGAGGAAGAAACTATCAAAAACTAGCCATCTATCGCAACTTCCTTTATTTTATCAAAACAATTGTAATATTTCATTAGTTTATTTATGTATCCACCTTATTCCTGACTAGCCTACTGCGTTTCAAATTATGGGTTACACTTCTGGTTTGGGGAACTTAAAAAGAATGAAACGAATCGTTTCAAATCATAAGGTTGCTCTACAAATAAAGCTTATCCGTCAGTTTGACTGAATGAGCTGTCAATTTTTCTTTCATGTTTTATTTTCAGACATCATGAGAATAACGTAACACTTGGTATTTTAACGAAACAAGTTATAACAAGCTCTTTTCAGCCGCTGCTTTCTATCCTCGTGATTATTTTCTTTTGTCCCTTTTGCATACCATTTTAATAGTATGAAAAAGTACAACTTATACTGCACATTTGTTTGTGGTCTGTTCTCCCAATATAATTTACGATATATCCCATTAATAATTAACTGGAACGCACGAATAATCTCTCGTTTTTCTCCTCAAAGCCTCACGTCTCTTTCCAGGTTTGTTTTCACAGGTAGATACAATTTATTATCTGTAAAAATGACGGAATTCACTTTGAAATAGTACAACGAAATGCTGAAGTTCATGAACATTTTTTATTAAGGCAACGTATGTTACATAATACAGATATATATCACATATAGTTGTATTTAACCCATCCGTTATTTCTGTGGAAAGAATCACATTTTTTCATGGCCTGTAGAAAGTACCTTGTTGATGCTTTTACACTTTTAAATGTCCTTTTAATGTTCGTTGGTTGAAGGGTGAGTAGAATAATGTCATCTCATTGTACCCAGTTTAAAACTAAACATATTATTGCGTTCATAGAGCGAGTCTTTCATTGACTGTTTACAGCTTAACGGAAGTTACTCCCATAACTCGCGCAAAGCATCATGGGGCATTGGAATAAGGTGGATAAAGCACAATTAAAACAACATAATGTTGACCAATGTGCTGCACAATCACACAATAAAATAAAATGACAAAATTAACTTTCAAACAAACAGTGACATACAAACATCTGTTAAGAGCCTCTTGACTAAATCCAGCAAATGTAATTTCAGGTTTAATTTAAAATAATTTAGAGAAGGAGCCAGTCTAAGATGTAGAGGTAGATTATTATAGTGCTTTGGAGCTGCTACTGCAAATGGCTTGTCACCACTCAGTTTTACTCTGAATGTCTAGGATCATCTTATTTGCTGATCTGACAGACCTAGATGGTTTATGAATATGAAGGAGTTGTACTAAATATGGTGGGGCGAAGTTATGCAATGCTTTATATACAATAATCAAACATTTACAATCAATTCTGTACTGGACAGGCACCCAATAGAGTGAGGCTAAAACCAATGTTACAAGCTGATTTTTGCAAGTGCCGAAGACACACGATACACCCATATACAGTATAATCTAGTCTTAAGAAATGAAAGCATGAATAATCCTTTCAAAATCACTGGAGGACAAAAATGGTTTAACATTTGCTATGGATCTTAAATCGAAGAAACAAGATTTGGCCACTGAATTGATCTGTTTATCAAATTTCAAAGAACTATCAAATTGGACACCAAGGTTTGTAACTACAGATTTACAGAAAGATTTACAGTGTCAGGGGCTCCGAACCAGATTATTTCAGTTTTGCTTTCATTCAAATTCAGAAAATTGTGTGACATCCAAGATTTAACTTCATGAAAACATCTGAATAGTGACTCAAAAGAACTTCTGTCATGTTTCTGTAAAGGTAGGTACACCTGACTGATATCTGTGAAACAATGAAAAGATTCTCCATGCTTATGAAATGTAGAACCTAAGGGTAACATATATAATGAAAAAAAAATGGGGCCAAGAATGGATCATTGTGGGTCCGTGTATCTTTTGGTCATTCATTTTTTAATTTAATATTGAAATCAGAAAATGAAAAAAACGCTTTTTTCAAACAAAACGAAAAACAAGAATTCGGCTTGATTTTTCGTTCAGTGGTAGAAAATAAATAAACAACTTGGATATTTGATATCAACATGTGGGCGGGAATGAAACACCCCTTTCCGCTGATTGGTCAACCAAACATTAAACAGTGCCGTCGTCAGTTCTTCCGCAGTTCAGCGCTGCAGAATAATAGTCCTTCACTGCGATAGATTTAACGAGTTTATTGCAACTACACATAATCTCTTTTAAATGTACATTTAATCTTAATCTCAATCTCTTTCTCATCAAACAGCCAGACTAACGAATGACTTGACACATACCATATTGAGGCAGAGGCTATAGAGGCTTTCTTCTGTGTGTCCATAAATTTGGCAACTTACATGTGTTCATTATACTAGTTTATCTCAGAAATAACAATTTACTTAGCACCTGCACTCACAACTACCTAATAACCAACACCTTTGGCACCCTGCCTGTTTTATTATTGCTGACCACCTATCAAAAACTGTGGCAACGCTTCGCAACTCACGCGACAGCACAGAGATAGTGAAGCCCAGACCAATGTCAATTTAAGTCATACACAGATGTCATAACTTTTTGTTTTAGGCAATACACTGAGATTATTCAATTAATATTAAGTATTGTCCGGCTAACTGATGGCAGACAGAATGGTTATTTTCTCTGCCAACTAAACTTCCAAAGCAAATAAAGTCACAGAACCATTGAGCGACTGACTCGTAGTAGGCACATAGAGTTGATTCATTCCTGAATGAATAAGAGTCTTTGAACAACCCATTAATATAGACGATGATTCAGTGACCAATTAATATAGACAGCCACTTGATTTTATTCCTGAATGAATCAGCGCTTTGAACAAATCGACAAATGAATAAATGACTCCTTCTTTAACCCTCAGGGGTCTGAGGATTTTTGGGGCCCTGGAGAAGTTTTGACATGCCCTGACATTTGTGCTTTTTTCAGTTGTTCATAAACATATTAATGACAAATGTGTCATTACACTGTATTCAGCACAAACTAGGCTACAATAATATGTGAGGAACATGTATGTACATGTTTGTGTTTTTGAAGGAATAACGTTTATGCGTGGTTATTGAAAAAACAAAAAACTTAAGTCACTGAAATAAGGCCAAAAAAAAAAAAATTAAAACTGTGTTCATAAGACTTCTGGGTATTGGAGGTTGTAGACTAGAGTTTTTGCTTCAGAATGAAGTAAAAAATGATCCTTCCTACTCCTTCATATAAAACAATAGAGAGATTTAAATTTTCTAAGACACTTTTGGTCAAGAAACACAGTATGCATGGAGGCGTGAATCCTCATGTATAATGGGTGATTCTCACCTGAAAAGACAAAAGAATTGAATAATAATGACCTGAAATGACTTGCATATTAATGAGGCCTTTCAGTCAGGTAGGCTGTGAAAAAACCCTCTGTGATCATGCTGATAACAGGATTAAAGTCCACTCAGGACAAAAAAAAAACATGATTTTTGTGATCTTATGCATGCACGTATTATTGCACATGATACGAAGAAAATTTTGTATAGGCCTATGTTAAATTACACTACCAGTCAAAAGATTGAACACATTGCCATTATAATGTTTTTAAAAGAAGTCTCAAGTCTCTAACCAAATAATGGTTTTCTATTTTAATATACTTTAAAATATAATGTATTTCTGTGATGCAACGCGTCTGAACATTCCTACCTCTAGGGCATTTCATATAGGCTACTACATTTGTTATATTATAGAGCCTAAATGTTGATGTGCAGTTGACAAACTATACATCATTAAAAAGATCTAAGACTCAAGCTTCACATTTTGACTCTTACAATCTTATATTGACCATAATTTCTTAATATGCTTAAAAGCATACACATTTGGAGAAATATTGATGGATTCTCATATGTTTATATCAATTTTCTATACAGAGGAGTAATATGTATTATTCTATATTTATTGTCATCATTATGAGCGCTGGATGCTGTGTTTTTAATTCATACTTGAGCCAGAGGGCGCTCTGCCCCTTTAGTCCACAAATGCCTCAGTAAAAGAAGAGGCATATCATGTGACAAGGAACTAACAGAGGCAAGAGATCGCTAAATATGGCTATTCAAAACACTTTTCAAGACAATAAATACACGATTGAGATGACGAATGCATGTATTGACTGAATTTGCGTTTGAATAGCGCTCGCTCCGTGGGCGTGGTCGCATTAGCGGATAATGAGCTGAATCACTGACTTCTGACATGGCTCTCATTTCATACAGATTACATAAACACAGAAGGTTTGTTTTCGATTTGACTTATATGTTTTAAAACCTGACATCTTAACGTTTTTTTAGACATAAGTGTAATTTTTTTGTCATTAGTATTCACTAAGTTACAGTTCATTTTCTAAGAACTATCAGATTGGAGTTCGTTCAGAGGGAGACGAGAGATCACGCATCATGTTAGTTTTCTTTATTTTACAAAAAGCACAACATTTTGTTTTTACTCTGAGTGTACACAAATGAAAGAAGATATTCCACAGATTAAAATGGTGTATAACTCTTAATTGTATGTGCAACATTGACGGAGTATTTTGAGTCTCTTTCACACTGATAAGAAAAAAACCACGGTGGTATTGCCCTCAGACCTCAGAGTGTTAATACAATGACTTACCGCCACCTAGTGGTGATATTACTTTCATAATCCAAGTATCATGCCTGGAGCCCTGGAGACCTACAGGCAGGTGTGGGGGTTGCAGACAGGTGCGGAGGTCTCCAGGACTGTTCTAGGACCTCGGGCCGTGGACAGCCATGGTGGGTCAGGTGACTTGGACGGTCCTAGCGAGTTTCAAGCCCCACCCACATGTGTCCCCCACATGTTTCCCACCCACGGGTACATATTTTTGGGAGACTTAGGGGAGGCTGGATGTGCTCGTGGCATGGTGTGGGTTTGTGGGCTGAAGTGGACTTGTGGGCTGATTGGGTGGGCTCGTAGGTTGCTGGGGTGAGCTCGTGTGTTGCTTGGGTGAGCTCATGGGCTGTTGGAGCTGGCTGGTTGACTGCTGGAGCTGGCTCAACGGCTGCTGGAGCTGGCTCGTCAACTGCTGGAGTTGACTCATGGGCAGCCGAGGCAGACTAGTTGGCAGCTGGGGCGGGAGCGTGGTTGGCGAGGGCTGGAGCGGGCTTGGTGAAGGCTGGGGCGGGCTCAGCAAAGGCTGGTGAGGGGTCTGGAGACGGAGTGCATGACATGCCCTCATATTCAATTATAAGCTCCACTGGTACTGAAGCGGGCTCATGGAAGATGCAGCGGGCTCGTTGGAGACCGGAGCAAGATCGAAGAGGCTGGGAGCAGGTTCAGCCCAAAAGTCTATTAACCAGTCCTCTTAATCATTGACTGGCGTTTTGGGCTCTTTGGTGGCAGAAAACTCAGGAGACTGGGACTGCACGGAGGCAGAAAACCCAGGACACTGGGATTGCTTGGCGGCCTTTTTCTTTTTTCTCCTTGGCCATCTGAGCTCGACGGAGGATCTATCTTTGGCCCTCACAGGGTTTGGGTCCGGCAGGACACCAGGGGAATGCCCACTGGAGGGGCAGGCAGAGGAAAGCGGCGATTGCCGAACTGGCCAGGCCGCCTGTGTTTCTGTGGGGACTGGATGAGGATTACACGATCTATTAAGAACCTCCTCAATGACAAAATCAGAACAATTTAAAAAACAAAATCAGATTAATTGCTTAATTGCTTTGAAACGGATCGTGTCCTCGTCCAGCCCCACCAAAAAACAGGCATTCAACGGGGCATCTGGCCAATTCTGTATAAAATCCTTATTATATTAGGAGGCCAAAAAATAATCGTCCTCCATCTGAAGCATGGGAATACCCCGTCCATGTGCAGCCCGAATTTCAAACAAGACGAGTAAACTCAGAAGCATGCTTTCTCCATCGTTTTTGATTCCTGTTCTCTTGGTGTACCTTCTGAACTATGTTGCAATGGTGGATGCACTATTTTTCTTCTCTGATCCTGCACAGTGAATGTCCGGTTGATGACACGATGTCTGGTAAAAGTATAGAAAAAAATGCACTGCGCACATGTCTGACTCGGTCATCCACGCGCATCCGTGGTTTAGTATACTTTGAAGGATGAGCGGACACAACTGCGCGCGAGATCCATCCGGGCACGGAAAGTGAAGTATACCCAGGGGTTGAGACGCAAGGGCAGACCAGGAATTTACTATCAATGCCTGAGACAGATGTAATCCATTGACATGGCGTCTCCATAGAACGAACTGTGATGAAATAGTCTTTTTAATTTGATCTAATAACGGAGAATATGGTGTGACCGTCTGGTTTGATAGACTTGCCTTCAGCTTTACTAAAAAGACACCTCAGTTTCCACTTCTTCTATGTGTTATTGTGATGCATGTTTGCTATTCACAATCAAGAAGAGAGAGATCTCTTACACGGAGCCACAGTGCACACAACACGAAAGCCACTACTTAAAGGGTCAGTTCACCCAACAATGAAAATTATATAAATTATTGCTCACCCTCATATAATTCTACACCTGTAAGACCTTCGTTCATCTTCAGAACAAAAAGTACGATATTTTTGATAAAATCAGATGGCTCAGTGTGGTCTGCATCGCCAGCAATAATACTCCCTTTTTCAACGCCCAAAAAGCTACTAAAAGTATATTTAAAACAGTTCATGTGACTACAGTGTTTCAATCTTAATATTATAAAGCAACAAAAATACTTTTTGTATGCCAAAAATAACAAAATAACGACTCTATTCCACAATATCTAATGAAGGGCGATTTCAAAGGCAAGGCAAGGCAAGGCAATTTTATTTGTATAGCACATTTCATACACAATGGTAATTCAAAGTGCTTTACATAAAGAAGAATAATAAAGATAAAACATAAGGAATAACAGTAAAACAGATAATTTTGCTATCTGGATGGAAGAGCTAGGAAGTCTTAGGGAGTTTTGTGTTGTTGTTGCCGTCAGAGTGGATCTAAACCTCACACGACAGGACCGCTCTCTAGCGACCTGTTAAGGCACTTCAAACTGGTAAACAAAGTTTCAATTGAGTGAACCCTGGGTATTTCTAAGTGACATGATCCTGATGATCTGAGTGATCTGTTAGGTTTATATTCTGTGAGCATATCCGTAATGTATTGGGGTCCTAGGCCATTGAGTGATTTATAAACAAGTAACAGTACTTTAAAATCAATTCTAAATGCAACTGGAAGCCAGTGCAAGGCCCTGAGGACTGGTGTGATGTGTTCATGTTTTCTGGTTCTGCTCAGAATCCTGGCAGCAGCGTTTTGTACGAGCTGCAGCTGTCTTATGGTCTTTTTGGGAAGACCAGTGAGGAGCCCATTACAGTAATCCACCCTGCTGGTGATGAAAGCATGAACAAGTTTCTCTAAGTCTTGACTGGAGACAAAGCATCTAATTCTTGCAATATTTTTGAGATGATAATATGCTGATTTAGTTATTGTCTTTACATGGCTACTAAAACTCATATCTGACTCCAAAATCACACCAAGATTCCTGACTTGATTTTTAGTTGCTTGACCCCTAGCATGAAGATATGTGTTCACTTTGAGAACTTCATCTTTGTTTCCAAACGCAATGACTTCAGTTTTGTCTTTGTTTAACTGAAGGAAGTTTTGGCACATCCAATTTTTAATTTCATCAATGCATTGGTACAGGGAGTCAATGGGGCTGTAGTCGTTAGGTGATAACGCAAGGTAAATCTGGGTGTCATCTGCATAGCTGTGATATGCAATTTGGTTCTTTCTCATTATTTGGCTCAGTGGTAGCATATATAGGTTGAACAGGAGGGGTGCAAGTATTGAACCTTGAGGGACTCCGCATGTCATGGATGTCCACTCAGACTTATGGTCACCGATACTCACATAATAACCTCTCCCTTCTAAGTATGACCTGAATCATTTAAGAACCATCCCAGAAAGCCCAACCCAGTTTTCCAGCCTGTCAAGAAGAATGTTGTGATCGACAGTGTCAAACGCAGCACTGAGGTCGAGTAGAACCAGCACTGATAATTTACCTGCATCTGTGTTTAGGCGAATATCATTTATTATCTTTATGAGTGCTGTCTCTGTGCTGTGATGCGGTCGGAAACCAGATTGAAAGTTGTCAAAGTACCCATTCAAACTTAAGAATTTGTTCAGCTGATTGAAAACAACTTTTTCAATGATCTTGCCTATGAAAGGAAGATTTGAGATTGGCCTGTAGTTGCTCAATATGGTGTTATCCAGATTGCTCTTTTTCAGGAGGGGCTTAACAACTGCAGTTTTCAGGGATTTTGGAAAAGTCCCAGAGAGAAGTGAGGCATTTACCACTTCTAGGAGATCTGCTTCTAAACAGTTAAACACACTTTTGAAAAAAGATGTGGGAAGGGTGTCAAGGGCACAGGTTGATGTTTTAAGGTGCTGTACTATTTCTTCCAAAATTTTACCATCAATTGCTTCAAAAACAGACATAATGGCTACTTTCTGAGGTTGTGATCTGCTCTGTTTTTCCCCAGTGCAGCTCAAGGATGTGCTGATCGCCTTTCTGATATTATTAATTTTCTCAGAGAAGAAGGAAGCAAACTCACAACATTTGCTGTCTGAGAGCATTTCACTGGGAATCTGACTTGGGGGGTTTGTTAGTCTCTCTACAGTAGCAAAAAGAGTGCGGGTGTTGTTTAAGTTTCTGTTTATAATATTTGAGAAGAAGGTCTGTCTAGCTTTCCCTAGTTCCACATTGAAAGCATGAAGGTTATCTTTATAGATGTTATAGTGGATTTCAAGTTTTGTCTTTCGCCACATCCGCTTAGCTTTTCTGCATTCTCTTTTCATATTTTGCACTGTTGTTGAGTTTCTCCACGGTGCTTTTTGCCTGCCACTCTTCTTCCTGACTTTCACAGGAGCAATGTTATCAATAACATTCTGTACTTTTGAGTTAAAAGAATCAAGGAGAAAATCAACAGAGTCTGCAGATATGCTTGGTGTTAAAGATATAGCCTTCATAAACAGAGCACTAGTATTCTCATTTAAGCATCGCTTTTTGACCGAGATAGATCTAGCTTCAACAGTCGGAGAGATCAATAGATCAAAGAAAATACAGAAATGATCAGATAGTGCTACATCCTTAATGACAATGGATGAAATGTTTAGACCCTTACTAATAATTAAATCTAGTGTATGTCCACGATTGTGTGTGGGTCCATGTACATGCTGAGTCAGATCAAAAGTATGCAAAACTGTTAGAATTTCTTTTGCCATATTGGATTCTGCATTTTCTATGTGGATGTTAAAGTCCCCATTAATAGCAAAACAGTCAAACTCTGAGGAAATTGCTGATAACAGTTCTGTAAAGTCCTCCACAAAGGCTGGAGAATATTTTGGAGGCCTGTAAATGACTATAAGTAGAATGCGAGGAGCACCTTTTAACACAATACCCAAGTATTCAAAAGACAAGTAATCACCAAATGACACTTGCTTGCACTGATAGACATCTTTAAATATAGCGGCTACACCTCCACCTCTCCTAAAAGCTCTGCAGACACTCATAAAAGTAAAGTTAGGAGGGGCTGTTTCATTCAGGATTGTTGAACTGCAACTGTCTTCAAGCCTGCAACTGTCTTCAAGCCTTCAAAACACTGCTTCATGAAGCTTTTAATCTTTACAGATCATTTGTTCCGAATCAGTGGTTCAGAAAACAAAAATCACATGATTTCAGTAAACGAGGCTTCATTACAAGTGTTTTAAAACTTAAATAGTTCACGTGACTTTGGCAGTTTGATATGCACTCCGAACCACTGATTCGAAACGTCTTGGTTACGTATGTAACCCTCGTTCCCTGAAGGAGGGAATGGAGACGTATGTCAGTAGTGACTGACGAAATGGGATATCGCTAGAGAGCCCTGTCAGCTTCGTGTAAACTAAAACAAGCCAATGGTTTTGCCTTGCGATATTTGCATAATGCACACTGCCTCCGCCAGGTGGTATAAATAGGGAAGCAGACGCAATCACACTCTGTTTGGTTGCTGAGGAGACAACATTGAGTCTGCACTACAGTGAGAGCACAGGAAATGTGATGACGGGATGTACGTCGAACGTGACCAACTGAAAGGGAACGTCTCGGTTACGTATGTAACCCTCGTTCCCTGAAGAAGGGAACGGAGACGAATAGTAACAGACGAATTGGGATCCCAAATAAAACACCACAGTTACAGACCCCTTCCAGCGCCCAGTGCAAGCTCTAGCCACCTGGGGCACCAGTGGGGCGTAGAAGGGGGCGAGCTTACACCAAGAGTCTACTGCTGTTCCGCAAGACCCACTACAGGAGACTTAGACAACACTTAGACAAGACCTGCTCCTCGTCCTCCCTGACTCTACAGGGCATCCATGCCGAGCATGCTGTTGGTCAGGGAATAGAACAACTGGCAGTGGGCAGTGTCCGGGGAGGCAAACAGATCTATCTTAGCGGCCCCAAAGCGCTTCCAAATCAGCTGGACCGCCTGGGGATGGAGTCTTCGTTCGCCCGAAGGCTGCCGTGAGAGCTCGTCAGCTGCATGGTTGAGCACGTCTGGGACATGAATAGCATGAAGCGACCCCAGATCCTTCTGACTCCATAGCAAGAAATGGTGGGCAAGTTGCGACATGCGGCGGGAGCGTAGACCACCCTGATGGTTGATGTACGCAACGGCCGCAGTGCTTGTCTGTCAACAGCTCCTTGAAGTGGCTCAGTGCAAGGTGTACTGCTAGCAACTCGAGGCAATTGATATGCCAATGCAATTGAGGTCCCGTCCACAGACCTGATACTGCATGCCCATTGTACGTGGCACCCCACCCTGTGGCGGACACATCTGTGTGGACCACAGCATGCCTGGACACTTGCTCGAGGGGAACTAAAGGCTCGCTGTCCGGTGCTTGAGCGTACTCGGGCAGTTCTTTGTACTGATATGCCCAACCCTCGAACGCAAACCATAGAAAGGATCTGTGTCGAGGCAGAATCAAGACATGAAAGTATGCATCCTTCAGGTCAATCGCTGCAAACCAGTCCTGTGGATGGATGCATTTGAAAATGTGCTTCTGCATAAGCATTACTGCTCTTTTTACTGCTCAAACTGCTCTTTTTGTGCAAAAGTGGGTACCGCTGGACTCCGCAGATGGGCTCCCTCGGCGACAAGCAGGCTGAGGCTGTGCGGCCGGCGTTGGGGTGGAGGCAGCAGTGGACTGCTGGGCAGGACGTGTTTGATGGCCTCAGCCTGCTTCTGTGAGGCTGAAAACTGCATCGCCAAATAGGCCGACCTGAGACAGGGGGGAGTCCAGGAACCGATATTTATCGATCTCCCTCATGTCAGCCAGGGTCAGCCAGAGGTGGCGCTGCTGCACTACAAGTGTAGCCATCGCCTGACCAACAGAACACGCTGTCACTTTGGTCGCGCAGAGGGCGAGGTCAGTGGCGGTGCGCAGCTCCCCCAGCAGCTGTTGGTCTAGACCACCCTGGGGCATACCCATAAGCATTTTTGCTGGGGGAATCTGCATGTAACCCCTAGCAGCTCCGTCATCCAGGGTGGTGAAGGCGGAGGAGGGACCAGGTCTGGCACGAACGTTATGCGGCATTCTTCAAGACTTGGTTACCTCCTCATGCACCTCTGGGAAGAAAGGCATTGAAGTGGGGTGTTGAGGACCAGTGCGGCCGCCCCGAGATACCAATCATCGAGCCGGTGGAGAGTTCCAGACGAGCCCGACCTTCTTGGCAGCCCGGGAAAGCATAGCCGTCAACTCGGGATCAGTCTCAGGCAACGCCACCGTCTCAGTGGGAGGCAACGCAGCCAAGTCTTCATCTCCCGGGGTCTCATGCTCACCTTCCGATGCCGCAATCGACATCTGATCATCAGAAGGAAACGACTGGACGCTCCATAGAGGGACCAGCAGAACCCAACGGCAGCACCACAGGCTGCAGTGTTGTAGAGGGTTCAGGGGCCCGTGGAGCGGCACTCAGTGGGGAAGCTCTGACCATGATCCGCAAATCACCCTGCCTACACACAGATGTGCCGTCACTCCGGTCGGAGCCAGAGAAAATGGCTGCACGGGGCATAGGGGAGGGGATCCCCACTCCCTGAGAACCAAGGAACAAGAGTCTTGATCTTAACACTGAGGTAGTCATGTTCTTGCAGTGAAATTATACACCTCTGAATAATCTTTTTCTGGCTTGAAGAGTTTCACTCTCAGTCAACAGCTACAGGAACACTATGGATGGCTCCAAAGCATCTGCTTCCCTATTTATACCACCTGGCGGGGGCGGTGCCCATTATGCAAATATCGCATGCCAATTCCATCGAAGCTGACAGGGCTCTCTAGCGACTACTGACATACGTCAAACGTGACCGACTGAAAGGGAACAAATGATTGGTAAAGATGTGAATGAGCCGATGAGCCATTGGATTTGGTCAAAAATATCTTAATTTGTGTTCTGAAGATGAACGAAGGTCTTATGGGTGTAGAACTACATGAGGTTGAGTAATAAATGATGTAATTTTCATTTTTTGGTGAACTAATCCTTTAATGAGTGATTGTTTAAAGAACTAAACATTCAAACGTCTGGTTACACTTTAGGTCTATGATATTAATCTTTTTATTTTGATTTTGGCTTCCAAGGGTTATAAAGAAAGTTATTTGAGGTGAAACTATTAAAAACTAGCCACATTCTGTCTAGCACAACTTCCTTCCCTTCACTTCAGTGCACTTCATTTCTCCCTAAATCTCAAACTTAAGATCTCAAGCATTCCACTAACCTGCACAGCAATCAACTAGACAAACTCTGGACAATGCCTGTAATATGCTTTAACCATGCTTTCAGATAGAGAAAAAATAGAACAGTTTTTATAGGAGCATGGCAAAGGTACAGAGCCCCTAAAGGGACCTTGGCAAAAATAAAAATATACAGACTTTTGCATGCGTATGAGAAATGTATCAGCGTCACAATTTCTGGTTTGTGTATACTATAACCTATTTCATTTGTGCTTCACTGCCCATGAAGAAAGCGAGAGTATGGATCCGCATGAATTAATAAAGATTAATATAGAGTACATTTGTAAAAGATAAATTAATAAATTAAAAAAAGATAAATTTGGCTTTTTTAGACCAGTTCGTCTAGGATGAATCCAGCTAATTATTTGGGGTTTTTTTTAAACATGTGCCTCTCTTTATATCTGAAGTCCTTTGTGTCTATGGCTCTGCTTGCAATAAGCGCTGTTAGAACTGAATAAAGAAAATAAGCATTTCTGTGCCACCTGTAAGGATGCGTAAATCCTACAAAGTGGTTTAATAAAGGGTGTTTGATCTTGTGAAATACTAAATTTTACTAGGCCTACATTTTAAAGTTCCAGTATTTTTTAAGAGACAATATAAATATGACCTACTGTCCTAACGAAATCTAAGTTTTTATCATTTTTACTGTACCAATGTTTTTTTTGAACCATTAAACGTGGCATTATGACAATGCACACTGAGCCAGTTTCCCAACGTGATTTTTTAACCACCACAAAGTTAAATTTGTTAAAATGGACATAAGTGCTTGAAATATGATGCACTGCCCTAATGAAAGCCACATTTTGAGCATGTTTTACTCTATCAGCCTTTTTTTTAACTTGGCAAAAAGAACAATGCACACAGACATTCATGTCGCGGTTTCCCGGCCATCACAGAGAATGCTTTAAAGCGGACATAAGGCCGTGATATAAACTGCCCTATGAAAGCCACATTTCAGCAAATAGATCGTTAATCATGCACATCCATACTCTCATTTTCTTTTGAGCAAGATCTTTATTAATTCATCCGTGTCCATGCTCTCCTTTTCTTAATAATTTTGAGCAAATAGATCTTTATTTCAAATAGATCAAATAGAGGACTGAGTTTGCCCACACCTATTTTAGAGGTTCCATACAAAGGTCACATGATTCATTACATAATTTTTCTCCAATATGATTGGTTCTTCAAATGTATAATTCAGCAAACCCTTCTGTTAATAGGTATAAGCAATTTGGCCCATGTTTTGGGGATATTTAGATTTCAAAAGCATGTAAATGTTAATCCTGCAAGAAAAAGAAACGTTTGTTGTGATTAGGGGTGTGACAATATACCGGTATTGGCGATAACCACAATATTAAAATGACCACGACGCTTATGATATCACGACATGTAAATATTTCAGAGCCAGTACCTGATTGAGCTCTCTGGTGGCAGTATTGCACCTTAACGCTGACATCTGTCAAACAAGAAGACGACGCAATGCTCAGCTATTCCAAGAAGTCGTCCGAACAGGAAAGTAAGAGGCTCTGTCCATACCCGAAAAAAGTAAAGTAAGCTCGACAGTATGGGAGTTTTTCAGCTCCTTACACAGCCATTTACGGCATTTTACAGAGAGTAAGTTGTGATTATTTTACTAGTCATGGAATTGGAAATGTTATATTAACCTGTTAACAGCGATTTACTGTGTTCATATATTTAAATAAAGGGTGATTCTTTTAATAAGTAGCCTACCGCTTTTTCTTTACTCATCTTATTCAGCGTGATATAGCTATGCATGCAGATATATGCCCTCAAAATTCAAGATACACGGGCATTTTTTGTCATTATATCATATTATAAGATGTAGTTGTATATTACAATATCACACAAGCAAGAGTGCCGTTTTCCCCAAATCAGCACAAATGCAATGTTCCTTCAACTTATTGTTAAATGAATAATGTTACATTTTAGACACAGTATTGTTAATATTGTTTTTTCCCCTTTATTTCGCCAACAAAAATTTCAAAATGATGAACAGCAGAACAGAGCCCCTGTGTAACAGAAATGTTTTTGTTATACTGACTGAATCCACGTTTAGAACGAATGAATTTTGTTGATAATGATTTCAGTTGATTGGTAACAGCAATAATGTATAGGCTACTATGCTACTATTAATTTTTATTTCTTCAGGTCACTTCGTACTTCTCTCTTTAAATTATTTTGATGCACTGAAAAATTTTTTTTTGATATTTTTTACTTTGATTTCAGACCCGATGGAAGAGAGCGAGGAGAGTGAAGAACTGAGTGAAGTGGAGGAGAAACATCATGACAAACCTGGAGAAAAACCTTTGAGTCGCTCAAAGACTAAAAAGACATTTGTAAAGAAAAGAAGAACCAAGAAATCTACAACCTGCACTCAGTGTGGAAAGAGTATATCAACCAGACATCTTGATGTGCACATGAGAATCCACACCGGAGAAAAGCCGTTCACATGTGAACAATGTGGTAAGAGATTCACACAAACACCAAATCTTAAGAAACACATGAGGATCCACACCGGAGAGAAGCCGTTCACATGTGATCAATGTGGGACAAGCTTTGCATCAAAAGTATGTCTTCAAAGACACATGAGGATCCACACTGGAGAGAAGCCGTTCACATGTGATCAGTGTGGGAAGAGTTTCCCATACGAACAAAGTCTTGACACTCACTTTAGACTTCATACTGGAGAGAAGCCGTTCACATGTGATCAGTGCTGGAAGAGTTTTACACAAAAAATACACCTTAAGAGTCACATGATGAGCCACACTGGAAAGAAGCCGCATGTATGTGATCAATGTGGAAGGAGTTTCATAGCTTTAGTACTCCTTAAAAATCACATGAGAATCCACACCAGAGAGAGGCCGTTCATATGTGATCAGTGTGAAAAGAGTTTCACAAACAAACAAAGTCTTGACCGTCACCTGAAAGTTCATACTGGAGAGAGACCGTTCATATGTGATCAGTGCGGGAAGAGTTTCATAGATTCTTCAAAACATAAAAGACACATGAAAATCCACACTGGGGAGAAGCCGTACGCATGTGATAAATGTGGGTTTAGTTTCACAGAATCAGATAAACTTAAGAGACACATGAAAATCCACACTGGAGAGAAGCCGTACGCATGTGATCAATGTGGGAAGAGTTTCAGGGATTCAGGAACCCTTAAGATTCACATGAGAATCCACACTGGAGAGAGACCGTTCACTTGTGATCAGTGCAGGAAGAGCTTCAAAGATAAACCAAGTCTTGAGCATCACAAGAGAGTTCACACCGGAGAGAAGCCGTTCACATGTGATCAGTGTGGGAAGAGCTTTAAAGATAAATCAAGTCTTGAGCTTCACAAGAGAGTTCACACCGGAGAGAAGCCATACATGTGTGTTCAGTGTGAAAAGAGATTCTCTCTCAGAAAATATCTTGATGTTCACATGAGAGTTCACACTGGAGAGAAGCCGTTCACATGTGATCAGTGTGGCAAAACATTTCTTGTGTCATCAAACCTGAAGAAACACCTGACAGTTCATACGAAGGAGAAGCCACATTCATGTTCTGTGTGTGGAAAGAGTTTTTCACTGCTGCAAAGTTTACAGAAACATCAGAAAATTCACACTGGTGTGAGAGAGTACATGTGCTTTGAGTGTGAGAAGACTTTTATTTCAGCAAGCCATTTAAAACTGCACCAGAGAATTCACACTGGAGAAAAACCTTACAAGTGTTCACACTGTGACAAGAGATTCAGTTGTTCATCAAATCTGAAAGCACATGAGAGGATCCACACTGGAGAAAAACCTTACAAGTGTTCACACTGTGACAAGAGTTTTAAATGTTCATCTACTCTGAAAACACATGAGATGATCCACACTGGAGAAGTCCACAATAGATTGTGATCTTTTATATCTTCATAATAATGTTAAAACTACACCAATGAATGCTCATTAGGTGATTGTGCTGACTGGCCAAATTATATCACTCCGTCAAGTGTCTTTCATTCATGGTGACGTATTTGAATAACAATTCAATGCGAGCTAGCAATAGAGCTAGGGTCAGTAGACTTAAATCAGATCATGATATGGACTAGTGTCTGTGAATATTAAACCCCAAAAGACTGTCAAGGGTCTCACCTCAGTCATGGTATTGAGGGTGAAAGAGAGCACTGTTTTTGTTACGACTGCTGCCAGTACCAGGACTCAAACCCATAACCTTTGGATTACAAGTCTGACTCTAACCACTATAGGCCACAACTGCACATCAAGTGGTAGATAATATGTATGATTCAGAGAGACGGCAACGTGGCCGTTTCATATACACCTTATTGTATAAAAACAAACTGTTTTTGAATTGGAAATTGATGTGTAAAGAGAAAGATTGGAAGTGATAACTTTTGTATAAAAACAAACTGTTGATAAATTGAAAAGTAATATGTGGAAAAAGGAAAAGAAACCCCAACAACAGATGTTTGTATTAAAGGTCCCGTTCTTCATGATCCCATGTTTCAAACTTTAGTTAGTGTGTAATGTTGTTGTTAGAGTATAAATAAAATCTGTAAAATGTTAAAGCTCAAAGTTCAATACCAAGCGAGATATTTTATTTAACAGAAGTCGCCTACATCGAACGGCCAGTTTGGACTACATCCCTCTACTTCCTTCTTTAATGACGTCACTAAAACAGTTTTTTGACTAACCTCCGCCCACAGGAATACACAAGAGTTGCGTTTGTAGAGTGTGTTTGTCGCCATGTCGTCGAAACGCTGTTATTTTCATCCCGCAGTCCAATCACCGGGTCTGATTCCGGCTCAAATTGATAGGGTAAAATTAAAGACATGTTTACAATAACACTGAGCGCGTGCATCTCCACGTTATGGTAAGAGGCGTGACCTTTCCGGGTAAGGAGCGCTAAGCTGGTGTCGAATCACAACACAGGAACCACTGGCACAATCAGAACTCGTTACGTATTTCTGAAGGAGGGACTTCAAAGAACAAGGAAGTCATCAGCCCGTTTTTATGACAGTGGAAACAGCGGTATACAGATAAGTAAATTATGTGAAAAATACTGTGTTTTTTTATACGCGAAACATGAACACATGTTATATTGCACACTATAAACACAATCAAAGCTTCAGAAAACCACAAAAAACGGGACCTTTAAAGAATGACAGACAACTGGTATTGTAACGCCTTTATTAAAGCATATATTAATCACTTATTAAAGAATAAAAAAACAACTGGTAATGCATTTGTTAGTAACATGTTAGTAGGTTAGAAAGGAAATAACATGTATTTGAAAGAAAGGCAATCTTACCATTGAAGGATGTCTTGATCAGAAGCGCAGGACGCAGCAGTGGAGAAGAGTCCAAAACAAAGAAACGAGGCCTCTATATATAGATATATGAGGGGAATTCCCAAGAAGATGACATCAAGAGGTCAGATAGTCTATAAAAGGCTGGATCATGAACCAGAATCATGAATCGAGAACCAGAACCAACTGATGATGCCTCCATTGCTGATATTGCCTTGACTGAAGAACTTTTTAATACTTATACTTTATTTGATTACATGTATAGAATGTTAATAGAATATATGTAATGCTAGTAGTATTAATGTAATAAATAAATGAACTTATAACTTTATAACTACACTCGGCCTCATGTGGCATTAATTTAAGTCGTTGAGCCTGAACAGACCACGGAGAAGTCTTCTGTCTGATTGTAAGTATTTTTAAAATGCTTATAATTTAGGTCAGATTTGACTTTCTTACCTAACCTGAGAATAATAAAAATAAGGTAAAGGTGCTTAGAGACGCATCGCAAAACAGTGCACATGAACTTAATTGACATTCCATTCTTATTCTGTAGGGTTTAATATGGATTTGGCCCCCCCTTTGAAACTATAACAGCTTCAACTCTTCTGGGAAGTCTTTCCCCAAGGTTTAGGAGTGTGTTTATGGGAATTTTTGACCATTCTTCTAGAAGCACATTTGTGAGGTCAGGCAGTGATGTTGGCGAGAAGGCCTGGCTCACAGTCTCTGCTCTAATTCATCCCAAAGGTGTTCTATCGGGATAAGGTCAGGACTCTGTGCAGGCCAGTCAAGTTCCTCCACACCAAACTCGCTCATCCATGTCTTTATGGACCTTGCACTGGTGCGCAGTAATGTTGGAACAGGAAGGGGCCATCCCCAAACTGATTCTACAAAGTTGGGAGCATGAAATTGTCCAAAATGTCTTGGTATGCTGAAGCATTAAGAGTTCCTTTCACTGGAACTAAGGGTCAAGACCAACCCCTGAAAAACAACCCCACACCATAATCCCCCTCCACCAAACTTTACACTTGGCACAATGCAGTCAGGTAAGTACCGTTCTCCTGGCAACCACCAAACCTAGACTCGTCCATTTGATTGACAGACAGAGAAGCGTGATTGGTCACTCCAGAGAACACGTCTCACGTCTCCTAAATTCCCTGAGCTCCTGAGAGCGACCCTTTCTTTCACAAATGTTTGTAGAAGCAGTTTGCATGCCTAGGTGCTTGATTTTATACACCTGTGGCCATGAAAGTGATTGGAACACCTGAATTCAATGATTTGGAGGGGTGTCCCAATACTTTTGGCAATATAGTGTATCATTTCATTCATTTATCATTATAGACCCCTTTGGAGCAGACGTCACAATTACGTCACTTGCAAAAGTCAGAATTTTGAGATATAAACTTGAAATTAACTTTTTTTATTCTTTTAATTCGTGGCTTAAACAAAAACAAAACAAAACAAAAAACAAAGTTGTACGCGTCAAGAGACTTATACACTTATAGCTTCTCCTGAGTATAAACATTTGGGGTGTCAATCAGGTAATTATATATCTCTGGCCACTGGATGCTTGGCCATTTCGTTTCATCATTTATCCACTGACAAGGTGCTATGGCAAACGGATCCGTAAGCTGTATCCCACTCAGTAACGTTAATTTTTTTAAATAACAGTGCTTATCGCTGGGTGATAAGCTGCTGTGATATGCGGACAACATTTAAAAAAAAATAATAATAATTATTATATTCTATAATGTTTCTAAATCTTAACTACTTTGAACCACTTCGTCGTAACTCTCTAGTCGTACTGGTTATCACTCCCGGGTTTTCTGCAACCATGATGCGCGCGCATCCCGAATGTTTACAAACATTAAATAGGCCTATTGTACAATACTTTAAACATTTAAATACACATATCGTATATTAGACAGTCAGCAGTACGTACCCACCAATGGGTGTAAGTTGCCTTGTGTGATTATGTTATAATTAGTAGGTAGTCCACAGTCTCTCTACTAAATTTTTCAACCCTCTAACTAATGTGATTCTTTTGTTTATATGCATCAGTATGTTTGACTCTTGGAGAAGTTGAGACGGCAGCTCTTGCGAGTGGGTGTGGTTTCAGCGCTGACAGCGGACACGCCCACAGCGTTTGAGAGCAGAGAATACTGCTTATTTTTTTCATGAGTTTGGTAACTTATTTAATTTACTTAGCAATATTTTTTAATCATTCAAATTTGACTGGATGTTTAATTACATGTTTTTCTGTGGTGTGACAAACTCCAGAACACATACTTTATAAACCTTTTATGCATTAAATGATTTTAAGTAAATGCAACCATAGAAATGATTGTTTGGTTGTTGAAATGTTCTTTACTGGTATTCTCTATAATGTCTGTGTTTGATGTATGAACTATAGACTTGTTGATTAGTTTTAAGAGGCCATGAATATGTGTTCAGACAAATATATGTTTTTCTAGCTGACCAAGACCGCTAGGGTCACAAAGGACACTGCAGCATTTGGGATACGTGACACAAGTTTTACCTTGCTCTGTATTTTTCCAAAGAATAAAGATGAATATTGTCTGTAATTCTCACAAAGACAAGAACATGTTATCAGTTTGTTTTGGGAATATTTCCTGTTTATAGTTAAAGCTCAGGACAACTCCAACCTTGAAAAAGCTGTGAATCCTGTGTATGTGTGCAGGTCCTGTATTGGTGAAGGACTGTCTGTCAACTTGGGACCTACCGGCGCCTTTTCCTGACCTAAAAGGTCACAATGTGTCTAAATCCAGGTTGCTTCTGTCTATCAGTCCATGTGCTGAAAATTACTATGTTTGTCTGTTTTTCATAGCCAATCAGAGTCAATTAATTTGAAAGTATTAACGTAGCTAGACTTTGAAACGTGTATAATTGAAAATGAAACTTAACTATTCTTCAGTAAAGTTTTCTTCAGTTGATTACACTTCTGACTCTGGGTCTTCATTCATCATATCTGGTCTTTAACTGTAATTCCCCCTACAGTATGATGTAGAGTTTTATTTGATAGCAGCCTACTTTTGATTTCTGAGAGATGCAAAAGTATTTCAATTTACCAAATATTTAATTTACAAACATGCTGTGCTAATTTCATTCATAGCAATTTACAAACTCACTGTTAACAGTTTCACCCTTGATATCAAGTATCAAATATACATTTTACAGTTTGTTCTAGTCAGTTTTATGTTCATTCACACTATGAGGCTTCATGAAGTCAGAACAATTACTATGAACTTTAAACAGTTTTTACAAAATAAAATGATTACTGTCTCCATCTCACCACAGCTTTACACAACCAGCAGAAAGAGTAGCCGGAGGCGTGTAATCCTTGTTGTTATTTTGTATGATTATGTTGATTTTTATAGATTTTGTAGTTTTGTTGTTGTGAACAGAATTTGCAGTGTTTTTGTTAATTTACTATTGACGTGGTGGCAAATAAGTATCACAGCATAAGGTACAAACGCGTCCAATTGTCTTTCAAAAGTTTTATTTCTTGCAAGAAAGGTCAGTCATACAGAGACAAAAGTTGCTGTGGAGTGTGTGACCAGGAAGGGAAGGATTCCTATCACTTTTATATCCACACCTGTCCTTCAGGGTTACAGCTCTTAACAGCTGCATCTTTCTCACACATGGCCACAGTCAAAAACACATTTCCATACCATATCTTGTTCTTTAGGCTCCAAATATTTTGTTTTTCCACTGCTTCACTACAAACATTACACATTGTCCCATAGCATATGAGTAAAAGCATGAAAAATTAACAAAATGAGTTTTTCTTCGATTACAAATGTCACTACTAGTGCCTTCACTTCCATAGATATTATTTTGCGCTGTGAACTTTGATCTTAACACTTTTAACCTTATTCTTTATTATTCTCACGTAAGGTAAAATAAGTTGAGTCTGGCCTAAATTATATGCATTAATTTGACCTCCAGTAAACTCAGCCAAGTTGTCTGCATAATGTCCTTTTAAGTTTCTAGGAATAAACCACAGTAGGATTCACTGTTGTTTCATCTATTTAACAGGAAGTTCCCACATCCACTGAAGCATTAAATGCGTTATATATGAATAGGTATTTATATGAATCGGTATTTATATGAATTATACATATGAAGCGTTATGTATGAATCGGTATTCATATGAATTATATATATGAAGCGTTATATATGAATCAGTAGTGCTCATAAACGGCTGTTGAGATAGTATTCTCAAGCAAAACTAAGTTTTTTTACCCGGAAACAGCATTCCTCATAATGTTTTTATTAAAAATGTTATTATTAAGTGTTTTTGACAGCTCATGTTATCTCTGCAGCTGCACTGTTATTTTTTCAGACACGTGACATCGCTAACAGATTCAGATTGACCAACAAGAAGCTCCTTTCACCAATGAGAAACCTGAAACAAACCTTGGACACGCCCATTACTCCGAGCTGCAGCGCCCCGTTTATGTTCAGTTTCAGTCAGTGTCGATCTTCTGAGGTGAGGAGAGCAGTTCACGGTATTACTTATATTTCACAACCATCAAACACACTTTATACAGTTTGATTGAGCGATGTGTTGTGTGTTCGTTTAAGTTGTTGTTTCTTTGTTTGGGGTGAGAACTTTTACTGAATGTCAAAAGTCAAAGTTTGAGATCTGTGAGGGGAATTGATGTGAAAAGTGTTGCTGTGGCCATTTCATTTCTATCTTTTGATTTCTGAATCTCTTTTTCAGATCAACTTAGTTGTTTTACATTATTAAACTGGAACAGAGACTGCTAAATACATCGAGCCTGTAATGAGTCAGGTGAGACATTTTAAAACTATATAAATGTTCATATAGTTTGACTCTGGAAACATTAAATGTTGCTTTGTGGTGCTCTTTTTTTCTCTCTTTCTAAAGTTTTTATGATCATCGTCAGTTTCTGTACAAAACTAACAAGTTAATGATCGAATAACCTTATTTAGGTTTTATAATCTAAAACTATATTTAGATTAATTTGGATATATGGTGTTGTAGAGTAGTTATTTGTTGTTTAGTGTCATATTGTGATAAATTACAGTAGTATTTTTTCAGTTACTCATCTGTATAGTTTTGGCCATCATTTGGACGGTACTTGTACATCATTCGGCTTGTAGTAATATAGAGGATAAAAACATATAAGCACATAAAAAAATATTATATTTTATTCATTTTTATTTACAACTTGGGTAAAGTTGGTTTTATATTCGCACATTCGGACATCCGTATTCAATAGCCTTGTTAATCACACTACATTGGACATTCAGTGGACATTCACAAGTAAATATGCCATTAAAACAATACTTGCCTATTTTGATCGACTGTGAAAAATGTTGTAAGTTGACTATGGAGTCAAATTAATGCCTTAAAGTTTTGCACAAAAATCAAGTTTTGCAAAACACAAAAAAGAATTGAGCAATAAAAAAATGTTTTGCAAACAAAAATAATAAATTGGAAAATAAAATAAAGTAGTGCAAAAATAAAAATATAATCAATTACAAAAATCAATGACAGCTGTAATCCTATTTTATCTTTGCCACATTTTTCATGTTCAAACCTACTAAATCATTTGCAACGCTCATTTTATTCTGCGTTTCAGTCAAGCGTGCGCTCACGATACCGGTTTTTCTTTGCGCTGCACTTTTCTGTGCGGCTCTCTTTATGGCACTGGTTTGACGTGGGGGTGGAGTCAAGAAACGGGGGCACGCCCCCGCGAAATGCATTGGAGGGGAACGTAATCAGCGACAGGTGAAATAATTCTTTGACTTGGTTAAAAATAATGAATGGTTTGTTTTTGTTGGTTTGTTTAGCATATGTTGTCGCCGATTACGACCCCCTCCAATGCATTTCTTATAGTAATATGACCGTTTCGCGCTCTGTCTCACTGCCTGTATCCACTTTTGTGTCCTGAAAACTTAAGTTTTTTGGGGTCGACAGCTTATAAAAACTTATTTCTGTTTTTTTTTAGCTTGTTAGCTGTGCACCTTGTCACACAGCAGCTTTTAGGCATTGTTCTGTTTTATTGTAATGAGTCAGAAAAGACAAGAAGGCAGCCTCACGCAATACAAAGTCAGTGGAGACGGTTGGATTGTTTTCCCCCCGGTGGGCATGGTTTTCAGATTATAAAAAATGCGCTCTGTCTCTATGCTTGATCTGTTCTGTTCGATCTGCGTCTCCTGCCGATGACGTGTTTCGTGGGGGCGTGTCCCCGTTTCTTGACTCCACCCCCACGTCAAACCAGTGCCATAAAGAGAGCCGCACAGAAAAGTGCAGCGCAAAGGAAAACCGGTATCGTGAGCGCACGCTTGACTGAAACGCAGAATAAAATGAGCGTTGCAAATTATTTAGTAGGTTTGAGCATGAAAAATATGTGGCAAAGATAAAATAGTATTACAGCTGTCATTGATTTTTGTAATTGATTATATTTTTATTTTTGCACTACGTTATTTTATTTTGCAATTTATTTTTGTTTGCAAAACTTATTTTTTTCTGCTCAATACTTTATTTTTCCTTTGCAATTCTTTATTTTTGTTTGCAAAACATTTTTTTTATTGCTCAATTCTTTTTTTTTTTTTATTTTGTTTTGCAAAACTTTATTTTTGTGCAAAACTTTAAGGCATTAATTTGACTCCTTAGTTGACAATCGTTGGTTGTCAATATCATGTCGCTGCTTAAAATTTGCAAACATTAATTTATTGCACATTTATTGGAAAGTCTGAATTGATCAGAAGTCCGAATGTGCGAATATAAAACCAACTTTACCCAAGTCTATTTACAGCTAATAGAGGCAATTTAATAAGGAATAGTAAATAGTCTTTTCCATCTATGATTTAATTAGTGTTTAAATGTTTGCTGAATAAAATATAATAGCTTTTTATGTGCTTAAAGGCCTTAAATGCTCAAACCCCTTTCAGCTTTAATTATTAGCGGTTCAAGCACGTAGTGCTGAAACCCTATTGTAATTTCTCAGATTTTTATTATTTTTCTTCTGCAGTAAAACTGATCGTGCAGCCCAAACCGTAAGGCCTAGAGACTTGAAACTTTGTCAGATGATCTTACAAAAATCGAGGAGAGGATGAGAGAGTATGACCCCAATCGGCCAATAGGTGGCGCTACAGCGACCAAAAGTAGAAAATCGCTAATAACTCCTAGACCGTTTGTCCTAGAATCAAGTGTCTTATATCAGTGGAATCCTTGGCTCACGACGGACAAAACATATATCTCCGATTTTATTTGCACCTGGAAAAATTTACCGCCATTTTGAATTTTCTCAAAAACCTACTTTTGTGAACTAGTCCTAGGTTTTTCGCCCAATCGGAACCAAACCAGTGCAGGAATGTTCTCTGGAGTGTGAATATCAATAATTATCGAACAAAAAGTTTAAATTTTGATTCACGGTCATTAAGGGATGCCAAAATGTACGATGTGGGTGGAGCCACTTTTACTAAAATGGCTATAACTCGAGAACGAAATGAGATATTTGCACCAAACTCGGTACACATGTGTATGGGCTCATTCTTTGGTCACGATAAAAAAATCATTAGTCTGATCATTTTGAAATTTGGCATGCAGAGTCTTGATCCAAGGGGGCATGATGGTCTATGAGGACATTGGCGTATCTCAAAAAACATGGCCGCCATCAGTCAATGATGTTTGAGCACCTATTAGACAAGGTTAACGGAGGCCGATCTGAACAAAACTCTGTGGGCATGTTCGACTCATGGTCCTAGAGGTCTGTAAGAATTTTGAAAGAAATCGGCCACTAGTTGGCGCTAACACCTTTTTTTTTTTTTTTTACACCTTTGTAATCATGTGGTGTTTCATACATACAGACAATATGCATATCATTTGATAGATCTCCTCATGCTGAACAACTTTGCCTCAAGAACCAATGCTGTCAATCAAATCGTTCATTAAATATTCATGATTATGTGAAAAACCTACTTTTGCAAGCTAGTCCTAGGTTTTTCACCTGATCTGAACAAAACCAATGCAGGACAATTCTCTGGACACTCTAGATCAATAATTATCCAAAAAAGTTCAACTTTATTATTTGGGTTGCTATAACAGGGTCATTTAGAAAATGGGTGTGGCAAAATATACTCAAAAGCCTATAAATCCTAAACAAAAACTCAGAACTTCACGAAAATAAGTGAGCATATGCCACATATGTTTCTAAATAAGCATGACAAATTTTGTGGAGATTGGGCAACAGGTATAGAAGTTATAACAGTCACAATGATGAAAAATGACAATATTCCTATGTTTATAAATGAAATCTCAACTAATCCAGACAGCACAGGGCTCATTCGAACCGTCTAGATGAAGTCTGTCCACACTATGAATTTCAGGCATTTTCATTTAATTTTCGCCGAGATATTAGCCAAAAACCAGCAGGCACGATTTAAAATGTCATTTTTGCTCTTAACTCAGGAACCGAAGGTCCCCGCGAGCTCAAACTCAGATGACAAGGTCTCCCTCCGGGCCCTTGAGCGGCCACATCCGTCGCGGGCCTCGGGGACGCCCCCCTGCAGATCGCTAGTTCGCGGGACCCCCGATTTTTAAAGTCCCTGTAAAGTCATTTAAAAGTATGTGTTCTGAGTTTGTCACACCGCAGAAAAATGTGTTATTAACCACCCAGCCAAATTTGAATGATTAAAAAAATCTAAATTAAAGTAAATGAAATAAGTTATCAAAATCTCGAAAAAATAGGCAGCGCTCTCTGCTCTCAAACGCTGGGGGCGTGTCCTCTGTCAGCGCTGAAACCGCGCCCACGTCTCAACTGACTTGAGTATAATGAGTCAAACATACTGATGCATATAAAAAGAATAATTTAGAGGGTTGCAAATTTTAGTACAGTTACTGTGGACTACTACTAATTATAACATAAGCAAACTCTGCAACTTGCACATTGATGGGCATGTACTGCCGACTGTTGCCGAGTCGACAAATGACGGTGCCGCGGGACGGGAGAGACTCTGTCCGGCCCCATATATCATCGGTTATCGGTGGGACGAGGTCTGTTCAGCCCCATTCACCAAAAAAACAGCGGATTATCTGTGATTCCCAGCTGTCTGATGAAAGTTTGTAAAACTATCCGGTGTAGAACGATCACTTTAGAATCCTTCATATCGTCGTATTAGGAAATGTAAATAAGGAGACCGAGCATATTGTATATTATAACAACCATGTAATATGCATTTGCGTGACGAAGGCATTACTAGCTAAAGGTGTGTTCACACTTGTCATGTTTGGTTCAATTAAAACGAACCCTGGTGCGATTTGCTGGTTAGTGTGGTTCATTTGAACATATGTGAACGCTGCCATCTGAACCCTGGTGCGCACCAAACAAGCGGACCGAGACCGCTGAAAAGATGGGTCTCGGTCCGCTTCCAAACAAACTCTGGTGCGGTTCGAATGATATATGAACGCAACACGGACCAAAGACATGTAACCGAACCAAAAACAGGAAGATGAGACCCTAAAATGGACAGAATCCTCACGTATGTCGGTTTTTCTCGTCATAGATGCGAGTTTGCCCATGACAGGCATCAGACGCGCGTCTCCACGCAGCAGATCATTTGTGTGTGACGGATGGATTCTCGCCGCTGTTTTGACTACTTTGCATATTTTATAAACTCTTCAAGAGTTTCCAGCTGGTCAAAATACCATCACATGCAGGCTACGCCCCGCTACACACACACAACGAGCGCATTTACCTCAGAAAACAGCATTGTTTTGGATGTTCGGTAAGATCCGTCTCAAAATAGGCAATACGTCATAAAATCCGACCAATTATGTTGTGAATGTATCCCTATGCCTGAAGGTTCAGTATCTTTTGGTTCGGTGATAAAATTGCCAATCTGAACGCTAATCGGACTAGGACTAAATGTTTTTTTTTTCTTCTTTGGTCCGGACCAAATGAACCAAACGAACCGAACTACAAGTGTGAACGCACCATAAATGTGCAAAGGGCTGTATAACTGTAATGACACTCGAGATTGAGCGAGTGAACCACTGTAGAGGCGGCGCCACACTCGGTGCATCAGTTATATAGTGTTAGGAGAAGGACTATGCTCGGGGGACGATGTGCGTCATCAGACCCCCGTTATAGCTCCGCTCAAAAAATCCTGAGCAGAGACTTGGTGAAAAACTGTTTAACGCTCTAACTTCACAATTAAGCATTACACAATTCACAGACTCTGTAATGTGTTTCAGCAATACATTTATAACATTTATAAAGTATTTAGAAAGAATTCTCAGAATTGACTTTACAGGGACTTTAAATTATTTTGATGCACTAAAAATTAAATAATTATTTTTTACTTTGATTTCAGACCTGATGGAAGAGAGCGAGGAGAGTGAAGAACGGAGTGAAATGGAGCAGAAACATCATGACAAACCTGGAGAAAAACCTTTGAGTCGCTCAAAGACTAAAAAGACATTTTTAAAGAAAAGAAGAGCCAAGAAATCTACAACCTGCACTCAGTGTGGAAAGAGTTTCTCAAACAAA
This sequence comes from Megalobrama amblycephala, assembly GCF_018812025.1. Lineage (NCBI taxonomy): Eukaryota > Metazoa > Chordata > Actinopteri > Cypriniformes > Xenocyprididae > Megalobrama > Megalobrama amblycephala. Next base: position 66,697,516 of record NC_063044.1, on the reverse strand, counting down.
CAAAATCTTGAGCGCCACATGATGATCCACACCGGAGAGATGCCATTTACATGTGATCAATGCGGATGGAAATTCTTAACCAAACAACAGTTTGAGGTTCATGTAAGAGTTCATACTGGAGAGAGACCGTTCACATGTGATCAATGCGGGAAGAGCTTTATGGATTCATCAAAACATAAAAGACACATGAAAATCCACACTGGAGAGAAGCCGTACGCATGTGATCAATGTGGGTTTAGTTTCACAGAATCAGATAAACTTAAGAGACACATGAGGATCCACACTGGAGAGAAGCCGTACGCATGTGATCAATGTGGGAAGAGTTTCACAGATTCAGGAAACCTTAAGAGTCACATGAGAATCCACACTGGAGAAAAGCCTTTCATGTGTGAACAGTGTGAAAAGAGATTCTCAACCAAACATAGTCTTGAGCTTCACATGAGAATCCACACTGGAGAGAAACCGTTCACATGTGATCAGTGCGGGAAGAGCTTCAAACATAAATCAAGTCTTGAGCTTCACATGAGAGTTCACACTGGAGAGAAGCCATACATGTGTTTTCAGTGTGAAAAGAGATTTGCTCACAGAAAAAATCTTAATGCTCACATGATGATCCACACCGAAGAGAAACCGTTCACATGTGATCAGTGTGGGAAGAGTTTCAAACATAAATCAAGTCTTGAGCTTCACATGAGAGTTCACACTGGAGAGAAGCCGTTCACATGTGATCAATGCGGCAAAACATTTCTTAGGTCACCAGATCTGAAGATACACCTGACAGTTCATATGAAGGAGAAGCCACATTCATGTTCTGTGTGTGGAAAGAGTTTTTCACTGCTGTCATATTTACATGCACACCAGAAAATACACACTGGTGTGAGAGAGTACATGTGCTTTGAGTGTGAGAAGACTTTTATTTCAGCGAAACATTTAAAACGTCACCAGAGAATTCACACTGGAGAAAAACCTTACAAGTGTTCACACTGTGACAGGAGATTCAGTGTGTCATCATCTCTGAAAACACATGAGAGAATTCACACTGGAGAAAAACCTTACAAGTGTTCACATTGTGACAAGAGATTCAGTCAGTCATCATCTCTGAAAAGACATGAGAGGATCCACAGCAGAGAGAAGCCGCACACATGTGATCAGTGTGGAAAGAGTTTCGCTATTAAACGCTCTCTAAATCTACACATGAAGATCCATGCAGTGGAGAAACCACTTAATGGAGAAACCACTTAGTTTCCTAACAGCCATGATGAGTGACAGGACATTTTGTTGGTTGATTGTAGTGCTGGGCGATCTGATGAGTTTATATCATGTTATATCTTGAAGACGTTTTCAAGAGAATCATAGAGATTGTGATCTTTTATATCTCCATAATAATGTCAAAACTACACCAATGAATGCCCATTAGATGATTGTGCTAACTGGCCAACAACTTAAAGGTTTAATTAAAGCTGCTGTCCGCAGTTTTTCCTCTTTGTCGCCATCTCTGTTTGAAACATGCGATTGCAGTCATATGCGGAACAGTTATCTGTACGTGCGTTGTGCGTCGGCACAGCTCGTCAGCGCGGATGAATCTAATGCTTGCTGTCAATCACTATGACGGTGTGGATACTGAACTTCAGAATCACAGACTCTACGTCTTGAAAGTATGACCAATATAAGAATTTTCACTGGAAAATATCATCTGAACAAGTGAGTAACATTTCTGCCACTTTTGTTTTGACCAACTTAGGAAAAAAAAGTATTAGGCCTACAATAAATCACGCTGCCAATGATGATTAAATCTAACGATCACTTAGCTCTGATCACACCAAACCGTGCAAATTATTATTACTGTTATATTGTTCTCAAATTGTTAATGTTAACAACATCAGCACTGCGTGACTGTGTATTTAGTGTGTATTAGCGTTACCTGTAGATTTCAATTTCGGTATCCACTCCACAGTCCGAAGTCTTTTGCTTTTTGACTACGGTTTAATCTCCAGTTGGCACTGATGATTGTCATTTGGACCTTTCTGGATTACAATCCGCCATCAAAATGATAAGTTTAATTATTTCAGCTGCTGTGAGAAAAGGCTATAAATGTGCCGCTACCGGCAGCGTCCTCACGTGATTAAACCGATTAGCCTGAAATCCTTCCTTTGTTTACGGACGTGACGTAATGACGCACAGAGGAACTGCTGCATGCTTGAATTTCCCACGGAAATCCGCCAGTTCGCTCTTATTATAAAACATTATTACAAGCTAACCGTCATGAATCGAGACAAGATAATTAGATAGTTTTGAACACTGGCTGGTTATGTACTTGTTCAAAAGTTGATTTTGGATAATTTTTAACCAAAAAAAGTTGTGGACTGCAGCTTTAATCTATCTGTAAATATCTTGATATTGATTAAACTTGCTTATTTTCTTGTTAAAGAAACAGCTGCCCAGTAATTGCAGTACAACTAATATACAGTATTTTGGGTTAATTTAAAGTTGTTATTATATATATATATATATATATATTTTTTTTTGTCACAAAAACCTAAATTTGCGTGAATTTGTTGTTAATTACTTCATTTTATATGCAAAAATGTTCATCCACAAGCAAAACTGGCTTAAATCTCCTTTGTTTTCTACTTTTTCTTGTTGAATTAGCTCTAGTTTCAGGCTTATAAATA